>NC_069499.1:232867391-233239891 GCF_027579735.1 Bombina bombina
GCGGGCAGATGAATCTGCATTGAGGTATGTGGCAGTTTTTATTTTCTGAATGGAATTGATGAGAAAAGCCTGCCATACCGTTAAAATGACATGTATGTATACACTTCAGTATTCTGGGGATGGTATTTCACTGGAACTACTCTGTTAAAGGTCACTAATCCTTTTTAATAACTATTTATCATGTTAAACGTTTTTGCTGGAATGTAGAATCGTTTACATTGCTGAGGTACTGTGTGAATAAATATTTGGGCATTATTTTCCACTTGGCAGTTTTTTTGCTTTATTTGTGACAGTTTCGTTTCTCTTCACTGCTGTGTGGGAGAGGGAGGGGCCGTTTTGGCGCTCTTTGCTACGCATCAAAAAATACCAGTCAGTTACTTTTATTTTTCCTGCATGATCCGGTTCATCTCTGATAGATCTCAGGGGTCTTCAAACTTCTTTGAAGGGAGGTAAATTCTCTCAGCAGAGCTGTGAGAATTCTTATAGTGACTGTGAATAAAAACGTTGCTTTGTATTTTTTATGTCAAATTTAATTATTGTTATTTTACTAATGGGAACAAACCTTTGCTAAAGGTTTTGTTGTTTTAAAGTTTGATGCTATAACTGTTTTTCAGTTCACTATTTCAACTGTCATTTAATCGTTAGTACCTCTTTGAGGCACAGTACGTTTTTTGCTAAAAAAGATTATAACCAAGTTGTAAGTTTTTTGCTAGTGTGTTAAACATGTCTGACTCAGAGGAAGATATCTGTGTCATTTGTTCCAATGCCAAGGTGGAGCCCAATAGAAATTTATGTACTAACTGTATTGATGCTACTTTAAATAAAAGTCAATCTGTACAATGTGAACAAATTTCACCAAACAGCGAGGGGAGAGTTATGCCGACTAACTCGCCTCACGCGGCAGTACCTGCATCTCCCGCCCGGGAGGTGCGTGATATTTTGGCGCCTAGTACATCTGGGCGGCCATTACAGATAACATTACAAGATATGGCTACTGTTATGACTGAAGTTTTGTCTAAATTACCAGAACTAAGAGGCAAGCGTGATCACTCTGGGGTGAGAACAGAGTGCGCTGACAATGCTAGGGCCATGTCTGATACTGCGTCACAGCTCGCAGAGCATGAGGACGGAGAGCTTCATTCTGTGGGTGACGGTTCTGATCCAAACAGATTGGACTCAGATATTTCAAATTTTAAATTTAAATTGGAGAACCTCCGTGTATTACTAGGGGAGGTCTTAGCAGCTCTCAACGATTGTAACACCGTTGCAATACCAGAGAAACTGTGTAGGTTGGATAAATACTTTGCGGTACCGGCGAGTACTGACGTTTTTCCTATACCTAAGAGACTAACTGAAATTGTTACTAAGGAGTGGGATAGACCCGGTGTGCCGTTCTCACCCCCTCCAATATTTAGAAAGATGTTTCCAATAGACGCCACCACTCGGGACTTATGGCAATCGGTCCCCAAGGTGGAGGGAGCAGTTTCTACTTTAGCTAAGCGTACCACTATCCCGGTGGAGGATAGCTGTGCTTTCTCAGATCCAATGGATAAAAAATTAGAGGGTTACCTTAAGAAAATGTTTGTTCAACAAGGTTTTATATTACAACCCCTTGCATGTATCGCGCCGATTACGGCTGCGGCAGCATTTTGGATTGAGTCGCTTGAAGAGAACCTTAGTTCATCTACGCTAGACGACATTACGGACAGGCTTAGAGTCCTTAAACTAGCTAATTCCTTCATTTCGGAGGCCGTAGTACATTTAACCAAACTTACGGCTAAGAACTCAGGATTCGCCATACAGGCACGTAGGGCGCTGTGGCTAAAATCCTGGTCAGCTGATGTTACTTCTAAGTCCAAATTACTTAATATACCTTTCAAGGGGCAGTCTTTATTTGGGCCCGGTTTGAAAGAGATTATCGCTGACATTACAGGAGGTAAGGGCCACGCCCTACCTCAAGACAAAGCCAAAGCTAAGGCTAGACAGTCTAATTTTCGTCCCTTTCGGAACTTTAAAACAGGAGCAGCATCAACCTCCACTGCACCAAAACAGGAAGGAGCTGTTGCTCGTTACAGGCAAGGCTGGAAGCCTAACCAGTCCTGGAACAAGAGCAAGCAGGCCAGGAAACCTGCTGCTGCCCCAAAGACAGCATGAACCGAGAGCCCCCGATCCGGGACCGGATCTAGTGGGGGGCAGACTCTCTCTCTTCGCCCAGGCCTGGGCAAGAGATGTTCAGGATCCCTGGGCTCTAGAGATCATATCGCAGGGATACCTTCTAGACTTCAAATTATCTCCCCCAAGAGGGAGATTTCATCTGTCAAGGTTGTCAACAAACCAGATAAAGAAAGAAGCGTTTCTACGCTGCGTACAAGATCTGTTATTAATGGGAGTGATCCATCCGGTTCCGCGGTCGGAACATGGACAAGGGTTCTACTCAAACCTGTTTGTGGTTCCCAAAAAAGAGGGAACTTTCAGGCCAATCTTAGATTTAAAGACTCTAAACAAATTCCTAAGAGTTCCATCGTTCAAAATGGAAACTATTCGGACAATCTTACCCATGATCCAAGAGGGTCAGTACATGACCACAGTGGATTTAAAGGATGCTTACCTTCACATACCGATCCACAAAGATCATCACCGGTATCTAAGGTTTGCCTTCTTAGACAGGCACTACCAGTTTGTAGCTCTTCCATTCGGATTGGCTACGGCTCCAAGAATCTTCACAAAGGTTCTGGGTGCCCTTCTAGCGGTACTAAGACCGCGAGGGATTTCGGTAGCTCCGTACCTAGACGACATTCTAATTCAAGCTTCAAGCTTTCAAACTGCCAAGTCTCATACAGAGTTAGTTCTGGCATTTCTAAGGTCGCATGGATGGAAAGTGAACGAAAAGAAGAGTTCTCTCTTTCCTCTCACAAGAGTTCCATTCTTGGGGACTCTTATAGATTCTGTAGAAATGAAGATTTACCTGACAGAAGACAGGTTAACAAAGCTTCAAAATGCATGCCGCGTCCTTCATTCCATTCAACACCCGTCAGTAGCTCAATGCATGGAGGTGATCGGCTTAATGGTAGCGGCAATGGACATAGTACCTTTTGCACGCCTACACCTCAGACCGCTGCAATTATGCATGCTAAGTCAGTGGAATGGGGATTACTCAGATTTGTCCCCTACTCTGAATCTGAATCAAGAGACCAGAAATTCTCTTCTATGGTGGCTTTATCGGCCACACCTGTCCAGGGGGATGCCATTCAGCAGGCCAGACTGGACAATTGTAACAACAGACGCCAGCCTACTAGGTTGGGGCGCTGTCTGGAATTCTCTGAAGGCTCAGGGACTATGGAATCAGGAGGAGAGTCTCCTTCCAATAAACATTCTGGAATTGAGAGCAGTTCTCAATGCCCTTCTGGCTTGGCCCCAGTTAACAACTCGGGGGTTCATCAGGTTTCAGTCGGACAACATCACGACTGTAGCTTACATCAACCATCAGGGAGGGACAAGAAGCTCCCTAGCAATGATGGAAGTATCAAAGATAATTCGCTGGGCAGAGTCTCACTCTTGCCACCTGTCAGCAATCCACATCCCGGGAGTGGAGAACTGGGAGGCGGATTTCTTGAGTCGCCAGACTTTTCATCCGGGGGAGTGGGAACTTCATCCGGAGGTCTTTGCCCAAATACTTCGACGTTGGGGCAAACCAGAGATAGATCTCATGGCGTCTCGCCAGAACGCCAAACTTCCTCGCTACGGGTCCAGATCCAGGGATCCGGGAGCAGTTCTGATAGATGCTTTGACAGCACCTTGGAACTTCAGGATGGCTTATGTGTTTCCACCCTTCCCGCTGCTTCCTCGATTGATTGCCAAAATCAAACAGGAGAGAGCATCAGTAATTCTAATAGCACCTGCATGGCCACGCAGGACTTGGTATGCAGATCTAGTGGACATGTCATCCTGTCCGCCTTGGTCTCTACCTCTAAGACAGGACCTTCTGATACAGGGTCCATTCAAACATCAAAATCTAACTTCTCTGAAGCTGACTGCTTGGAAATTGAACGCTTGATTTTATCAAAACGTGGTTTTTCTGAGTCGGTTATTGATACCCTAATTCAGGCTAGGAAGCCTGTTACCAGAAGGATTTACCATAAAATATGGCGGAAATACCTATACTGGTGCGAATCCAAAGGTTACTCCTGGAGTAAGGTTAGGATCGCTAGGATACTGTCTTTTCTACAAGAAGGTTTAGAAAAGGGTTTATCAGCTAGTTCATTAAAGGGACAGATTTCAGCTCTGTCCATCTTGTTACACAGACGTCTGTCAGAAAATCCAGACGTCCAGTCCTTTTGTCAGGCTTTAGCTAGGATCAAGCCTGTGTTTAAAGCTGTTGCTCCACCATGGAGTTTAAACTTAGTTCTTAACGTTTTACAGGGTGTTCCGTTTGAACCCCTTCATTCCATTGATATAAAAATGTTATCTTGGAAAGTTCTGTTTTTAATGGCTATTTCCTCGGCTCGAAGAGTCTCTGAGTTATCAGCCTTACATTGTGATTCCCCTTATCTGATTTTTCACTCAGACAAGGTAGTTCTGCGTACTAAACCTGGGTTCTTACCTAAGGTAGTCACTAACAGGAACATCAATCAAGAGATTGTTGTCCCATCCTTGTGTCCAAATCCTTCTTCAAAGAAGGAACGTCTTTTACACAATCTGGATGTAGTTCGTGCCCTCAAGTTCTACTTGCAGGCAACTAAAGATTTTCGCCAAACTTCTTCCTTGTTTGTCGTTTACTCTGGACAGAGGAGAGGTCAAAAAGCTTCTGCTACCTCTCTCTCTTTTTGGCTTCGTAGCATAATACGTTTAGCCTATGAGACTGCTGGACAGCAGCCTCCTGAAAGAATTACAGCTCACTCCACTAGAGCTGTGGCTTCCACTTGGGCCTTTAAGAATGAGGCCTCTGTTGAACAGATTTGCAAGGCTGCAACTTGGTCTTCGCTTCATACTTTTTCCAAATTTTACAAATTTGACACTTTTGCTTCTTCGGAGGCTATTTTTGGGAGAAAGGTTCTTCAGGCAGTGGTTCCTTCTGTATAATGAGCCTGCCTTTCCCTCCCGTCATCCGTGTACTTTTGCTTTGGTATTGGTATCCCAGAAGTAATGATGACCCGTGGACTGATCACACATAACAGAAGAAAACATAATTTATGCTTACCTGATAAATTCCTTTCTTCTGTTGTGTGATCAGTCCACGGCCCGCCCTGTTTTTAAGGCAGGTAAATATCTTTTAAATTATACTCCAGTCACCACTTCACCCTTGGTTACTCCTTTCTCGTTGATTCTTGGTCGAATGACTGGGACTGACGTAGAGGGGAGGAGCTATATGCAGCTCTGCTGGGTGAATCCTCTTGCATTTCCTGTTGGGGAGGAGTTATATCCCAGAAGTAATGATGACCCGTGGACTGATCACACAACAGAAGAAAGGAATTTATCAGGTAAGCATAAATTATGTTTTTTATCTAGTTCAATTCTTTTTATATATGCACAAGACGGTTTATGTTAGGAACTACTGAAACTGCTTAGCAAAAATGCATAAGTGTCTTGATACACTGACTGACACATTACTGTTTTGTATGTGGTTTTTATCAGGAGATTCTTTTATGTTATAAATGCATGAGATTTCATACTAAATAAAAGCACACTTTCTCCAACATAGGTGTGTCCGGTCCACGGCGTCATCCTTACTTGTGGGATATTCTCTTCCCCAACAGGAAATGGCAAAGAGCCCAGCAAAGCTGGTCACATGATCCCTCCTAGGCTCCGCCTACCCCAGTCATTCTCTTTGCCGTTGTACAGGCAACATCTCCACGGAGATGGCTTAGAGTTTTTTAGTGTTTAACTGTAGTTTTTATTATTCAATCAAGAGTTTGTTATTTTGAAATAGTGCTGGTATGTACTATTTACTCAGAAACAGAAAAGAGATGAAGATTTCTGTTTGTATGAGGAAAATGATTTTAGCAACCGTCACTAAAATCCATGGCTGTTCCACGCAGGACTGTTGAGAGCAATTAACTTCAGTTGGGGGAACAGTGTGCAGTCTCTTGCTGCTTGAGGTATGACACATTCTAACAAGACGATGTAATGCTGGAAGCTGTCATTTTCCCTATGGGATCCGGTAAGCCATGTTTATTACGATCGTAAATAAGGGCTTCACAAGGGCTTATTAAAACTGTAGACTTTTTCTGGGCTAAATCGATTCATTATTAACACATATTTAGCCTTGAGGAATCATTTTATCTGGGTATTTTGATATAATAATATCGGCAGGCACTGTTTTAGACACCTTATTCTTTAGGGGCTTTCCCAAAGCATAAGCAGAGCCTCATTTTCGCGCCGGTGTTGCGCACTTGTTTTTGAGAGGCATGGCATGCAGTCGCATGTGAGAGGAGCTCTGATACTTAGAAAAGACTTTCTGAAGGCGTCATTTGGTATCGTATTCCCCTTTGGGCTTGGTTGGGTCTCAGCAAAGCAGATACCAGGGACTGTAAAGGGGTTAAAGTTCAAAACGGCTCCGGTTCCGTTATTTTAAGGGTTAAAGCTTCCAAATTTGGTGTGCAATACTTTTAAGGCTTTAAGACACTGTGGTGAAAATTTGGTGAATTTTGAACAATTCCTTCATGTTTTTTCGCAATTGCAGTAATAAAGTGTGTTCAGTTTAAAATTTAAAGTGACAGTAACGGTTTTATTTTAAAACGTTTTTTGTACTTTGTTATCAAGTTTATGCCTGTTTAACATGTCTGAACTACCAGATAGACTGTGTTCTGAATGTGGGGAAGCCAGAATTCCTATTCATTTAAATAAATGTGATTTATGTGATAATGACAATGATGCCCAAGATGATTCCTCAAGTGAGGGGAGTAAGCATGGTACTGCATCATTCCCTCCTTCGTCTACACGAGTCTTGCCCACTCAGGAGGCCCCTAGTACATCTAGCGCGCCAATACTCCTTACTATGCAACAATTAACGGCTGTAATGGATAATTCTGTCAAAAACATTTTAGCCAAAATGAACACTTATCAGCGTAAGCGCGGCTGCTCTGTTTTAGATACTGAAGAGCATGACGACGCTGATAATAATATTTCTGAAGGGCCCCTAACCCAGTCTGATGGGGCCAGGGAGGTTTTGTCTGAGGGAGAAATTACTGATTCAGGGAACATTTCTCAACAGGCTGAACCTGATGTGATTGCATTTAAATTTAAGTTGGAACATCTCCGCATTCTGCTTAAGGAGGTATTATCCACTCTGGATGATTGTGACAAGTTGGTCATCCCAGAGAAACTATGTAAAATGGACAAGTTCCTAGAGGTGCCGGGGCTCCCAGAAGCTTTTCCTATACCCAAGCGGGTGGCGGACATTGTTAATAAAGAATGGGAAAGGCCCGGTATTCCTTTCGTCCCTCCCCCCATATTTAAAAAATTGTTTCCTATGGTCGACCCCAGAAAGGACTTATGGCAGACAGTCCCCAAGGTCGAGGGAGCGGTTTCCACTTTAAACAAACGCACCACTATACCCATAGAGGATAGTTGTGCTTTCAAAGATCCTATGGATAAAAAATTAGAAGGTTTGCTTAAAAAGATGTTTGTTCAGCAAGGTTACCTTCTACAACCAATTTCATGCATTGTCCCTGTCGCTACAGCCGCATGTTTCTGGTTCGATGATCTGATAAGAGCGGTCGATAGTGATTCTCCTCCTTTGGAGGAGATTATGGACAGAATCAATGCTCTCAAATTGGCTAATTCTTTCACCCTAGACGCCACTTTGCAATTGGCTAGGTTAGCGGCTAAGAATTCTGGGTTTGCTATTGTGGCGCGCAGAGCGCTTTGGTTGAAATCTTGGTCGGCTGATGCGTCTTCCAAGAACAAGCTACTTAACATTCCTTTCAAGGGGAAAACGCTGTTTGGCCCTGACTTGAAAGAGATTATCTCTGATATCACTGGGGGTAAGGGCCACGCCCTTCCTCAGGATCGGCCTTTCAAGGCAAAAAATAAACCTAATTTTCGTCCCTTTCGTAGAAACGGACCAGCCCAAGGTGCTACGTCCTCTAAGCAAGAGGGTAATACTTCTCAAGCCAAGCCAGCTTGGAGACCAATGCAAGGCTGGAACAAGGGAAAGCAGGCCAAGAAACCTGCCACTGCTACCAAGACAGCATGAAATGTTGGCCCCCGATCCGGGACCGGATCTGGTGGGGGGCAGACTCTCTCTCTTCGCTCAGGCTTGGGCAAGAGATGTTCTGGATCCTTGGGCGCTAGAAATAGTCTCCCAAGGTTATCTTCTGGAATTCAAGGGACTTCCCCCAAGGGGGAGGTTCCACAGGTCTCAGTTGTCTTCAGACCACATAAAAAGACAGGCATTCTTACATTGTGTAGAAGACCTGTTAAAAATGGGAGTGATTCATCCTGTTCCATTAAGAGAACAAGGGATGGGGTTCTACTCCAATCTGTTCATAGTTCCCAAAAAAGAGGGAACGTTCAGACCAATCTTAGATCTCAAGATCTTAAACAAGTTTCTCAAGGTTCCATCGTTCAAGATGGAAACCATTCGAACTATTCTTCCTTCCATCCAGGAAGGTCAATTCATGACCACGGTGGATTTAAAGGATGCGTATCTACATATTCCTATCCACAAGGAACATCATCGGTTCCTAAGGTTCGCATTCCTGGACAAACATTACCAGTTCGTGGCGCTTCCTTTCGGATTAGCCACTGCTCCAAGGATTTTCACAAAGGTACTAGGGTCCCTTCTAGCTGTGCTAAGACCAAGGGGCATTGCTGTAGTACCTTACTTGGACGACATTCTGATTCAAGCGTTGTCCCTTCCTCAAGCAAAGGCTCACACGGACATTGTCCTGGCCTTTCTCAGATCTCACGGATGGAAAGTGAACGTGGAAAAGAGTTCTCTATCTCCGTCAACAAGGGTTCCCTTCTTGGGAACAATAATAGACTCCTTAGAAATGAGGATTTTTCTGACAGAGGCCAGAAAAACGAAACTTCTAGACTCTTGTCGGATACTTCATTCCGTTCCTCTTCCTTCCATAGCTCAGTGCATGGAAGTGATCGGGTTGATGGTAGCGGCAATGGACATAGTTCCTTTTGCACGCATTCATCTAAGACCATTACAACTGTGCATGCTCAGTCAGTGGAATGGGGACTATACAGACTTGTCTCCGAAGATACAAGTAAATCAGAGGACCAGAGACTCACTCCGTTGGTGGCTGTCCCTGGACAACCTGTCACGAGGGATGACATTCCGCAGACCAGAGTGGGTCATTGTCACGACCGACGCCAGTCTGATGGGCTGGGGCGCGGTCTGGGGATCCCTGAAAGCTCAGGGTCTTTGGTCTCGGGAAGAATCTCTTCTACCGATAAATATTCTGGAACTGAGAGCGATATTCAATGCTCTCAAGGCTTGGCCTCAGCTAGCGAGGGCCAAGTTCATACGGTTTCAATCAGACAACATGACGACTGTTGCGTACATCAACCGTCAGGGGGGAACAAGGAGTTCCCTGGCGATGGAAGAAGTGACCAAAATCATTCTATGGGCGGAGTCTCACTCCTGCCACCTGTCTGCTATCCACATCCCAGGAGTGGAAAATTGGGAAGCGGATTTTTTGAGTCGTCAGACATTGCATCCGGGGGAGTGGGAACTCCATCCGGAAATCTTTGCCCAAGTCACTCAGCTGTGGGGCATTCCAGACATGGATCTGATGGCCTCTCGTCAGAACTTCAAAGTTCCTTGCTACGGGTCCAGATCCAGGGATCCCAAGGCGGCTCTAGTGGATGCACTAGTAGCACCTTGGACCTTCAAACTAGCTTATGTGTTCCCGCCGTTTCCTCTCATCCCCAGGCTGGTAGCCAGGATCAATCAGGAGAGGGCGTCGGTGATCTTGATAGCTCCTGCGTGGCCACGCAGGACTTGGTATGCAGATCTGGTGAATATGTCATCGGCTCCACCTTGGAAGCTACCTTTGAGACGAGACCTTCTTGTTCAGGGTCCGTTCGAACATCCGAATCTGGTTTCACTCCAGCTGACTGCTTGGAGATTGAACGCTTGATCTTATCGAAGCGAGGGTTCTCAGATTCTGTTATCGATACTCTTGTTCAGGCCAGAAAGCCTGTAACTAGAAAGATTTACCACAAAATTTGGAAAAAATATATCTGTTGGTGTGAATCTAAAGGATTCCCTTGGGACAAGGTTAAGATTCCTAGGATTCTATCCTTCCTTCAAGAAGGATTGGAAAAAGGATTATCTGCAAGTTCCCTGAAGGGACAGATTTCTGCCTTGTCTGTGTTACTTCACAAAAAGCTGGCCGCTGTGCCAGATGTTCAAGCCTTTGTTCAGGCTCTGGTTAGAATTAAGCCTGTTTACAAACCTTTGACTCCTCCTTGGAGTCTCAATTTAGTTCTTTCAGTTCTTCAGGGGGTTCCGTTTGAACCCTTGCATTCCGTTGATATTAAGTTATTATCTTGGAAAGTTTTGTTTTTAGTTGCAATTTCTTCTGCTAGAAGAGTTTCAGAATTATCTGCTCTGCAGTGTTCTCCTCCTTATCTGGTGTTCCATGCAGATAAGGTGGTTTTACGTACTAAACCTGGTTTTCTTCCAAAAGTTGTTTCTAACAAAAACATTAACCAGGAGATTATCGTACCTTCTCTGTGTCCGAAACCAGTTTCAAAGAAGGAACGTTTGTTGCACAATTTGGATGTTGTTCGCGCTCTAAAATTCTATTTAGATGCTACAAAGGATTTTAGACAAACATCTTCCTTGTTTGTTGTTTATTCCGGTAAAAGGAGAGGTCAAAAAGCAACTTCTACCTCTCTCTCTTTTTGGATTAAAAGCATCATCAGATTGGCTTACGAGACTGCCGGACGGCAGCCTCCCGAAAGAATCACAGCTCATTCCACTAGGGCTGTGGCTTCCACATGGGCCTTCAAGAACGAGGCTTCTGTTGATCAGATATGTAGGGCAGCGACTTGGTCTTCACTGCACACTTTTACCAAATTTTACAAGTTTGATACTTTTGCTTCTTCTGAGGCTATTTTTGGGAGAAAGGTTTTGCAAGCCGTGGTGCCTTCCATTTAGGTGACCTGATTTGCTCCCTCCCTTCATCCGTGTCCTAAAGCTTTGGTATTGGTTCCCACAAGTAAGGATGACGCCGTGGACCGGACACACCTATGTTGGAGAAAACAGAATTTATGTTTACCTGATAAATTACTTTCTCCAACGGTGTGTCCGGTCCACGGCCCGCCCTGGTTTTTTTAATCAGGTCTGATAATTTATTTTCTTTAACTACAGTCACCACGGTACCATATGGTTTCTCCTATGCAAATATTCCTCCTTAACGCCGGTCGAATGACTGGGGTAGGCGGAGCCTAGGAGGGATCATGTGACCAGCTTTGCTGGGCTCTTTGCCATTTCCTGTTGGGGAAGAGAATATCCCACAAGTAAGGATGACGCCGTGGACCGGACACACCGTTGGAGAAAGTAATTTATCAGGTAAACATAAATTCTGTTTTTACCTAAAACCCCATTGGTGTGTGAAACCCATTGTTTCCACCCCTGTATACGCTTGTTAAAGGATTCCCTCCAATAAAGACTTTGCTGTCACCTTTCAAAGTGGTTAATCTTCTGCTGGAGAGGTGAGGATTGCATATAAGAAAAGAAATAGAAGCTGCAAGTACATGGGGATTGGATTGCCTTCCTTAGTGGATATTCACTACTCAGTCTTATCTATACCTCATAAGGTTGAGGTGGAATCACGTGAGTTTGTTTGGCACTACACTACAGAAAATATAGCAAGTGTTTTGACATACTACACCAGGAGGTTTCTTTTGCTGTGCGCCCTTCCCTCTTCTGTTCCAGATATATTTATATATATATATATACACACTGTAAATAAAACATATATATAAAAATAAAATATATATATATATATATATATATTAGCTACTCTGAATTTGCTCAGTGCCGCACACAAGCGGTATCAAGCCCACACACAGAAAAACATAATTGCACACAAGGAAAAAAAATTAGATGGAACATTGCTGCAGAATTAGAAAAAGTTCAGAGAAGGGCCACAAAGCTAATAAGGGGATTGGAGAATTTAAGCTATGAGGAGAGGCTAGCCATACTGGGTCCATTTTCTTTAGAAAAAAGGCGCTTGAGAGTTGACATGATTAATTTATATAAATATATTCAAGGCCCATATAAAGATGGCAGAAGCTCTGTTTATTCCAAGAAAATTGTTTGTGACAAGAGGTCACAATTTAAGGTTGGAGGAAAGGAGATTTAATCTCCTGCAATGAAAATGTTTTTTCACTTTAAGAGC
The DNA here is from genome assembly GCF_027579735.1 of Bombina bombina. Taxonomy (NCBI): domain Eukaryota; kingdom Metazoa; phylum Chordata; class Amphibia; order Anura; family Bombinatoridae; genus Bombina; species Bombina bombina. The sequence goes on from NC_069499.1 coordinate 232,879,757, forward strand.
AATAAAATTGAGGAACTCATTAGCAGAGGAGGTAGTGAATGCTAATACCCTAGATACATTTAAAAATAGTTTGGATACATTTCTGTCTAGAAACAAAATTCATGGATATGGGTATGATTGCTTTGTATTAAATGGGTCATCTTTTAGTGGGATTATTTAAGCTTAACTGGAGCTTTTTGTAAGTATTTTATATTTGTATAGGTTGAACTCGAAGGACATCAGTCTTTTTTTCAATCTCATCTACTATGTAATGTATTAATGGTTTATATATTTTAACAGATTTTAGCAAATAAATTTTTTATAGCATAGCTAAACTATAGCTGTGAGTTAAACTGTAATTTATTATTATATTTAATATTAATTAGACCAAGGGTAGTGGGTATACTGGAGTTAAATATTAATATATATATATATATATATATATATCGTAGTGGGGGTTGATTTTTCTCTTTTTATATATATCAATGGGAACTAAAAAGTCTATTAGATAAATATAAACAAGTTGGAGTACTAAATGATAAAGAATATGCCTTCCTTTTGACCAAATTTCCCAGAATTTCCCATAAGATATCTCCACATTGCATATAACCACTCATGAAATGAGAGCATTGTTATATTTGTAAAGTGAGAGATGAGGGGATTGCACATTACACAGCATGGGGGCTAGCTGTAAGGACTAGCTAGGGACTGAGGAAAAAATCCTTTGTCTGTAGCTAGTGGGTATTACGGACGTATTCAAATATAGTCAGAGCAATATAAACTTTATCATCATTTTTAGGCACTTTAGAAGCAAAATTGATAATACATGTCAATTACAAACTTTATCTTCTTTGAGTGCTTTATTTAAATAGCCCATATTTTTTTGAGTGTATAATGTCCCTTTAATGCAGTACTGTCCATCTTGTTAAAAGACAAATACATTAGACCGGTACAAAGAAAGTTTATAATGGAGGGAATAAAATTTATCCTTACACATAACTTTTTTATTTTAATTTATTTTTATGAACTACTTTGTGGAATGGCTGTGGGGACTAGGTTTGCCCCCAGCTACGCTAACCTGTTTATGGGTTTCTGGGAGAATAGCTTCTGGATGGATGCAGGGGTGGATCAAGCCTAGTCCTTTATAAGAGATATATAGATGATTATCTGATAGTATGGAATGGTTCTGATACATCATTTATTGAAGTTTTTGAGAAAATGAATTTAAACAACCTAAATATTAGATTCACAAAGGAGATGAGTAAGGAACATCTCACTTTTTTGGATTTAGATATCTTTATTGAGAATAATAAAATACATACAAATACATTTTTTAAACCTGTTGATTGTAACAACTTAATACACTCTACCAGTTGTCATCACACAAAGTGGAAGGATAATATTCCAAAAGGACAAATGTAGTAAGGATGAGGATTTCACTCAACAATCCGAAATCCTAAAAAATAAATTTGTTGAAAGAGGATATGACAATGTTAAAATAGCAGAGATTCGTCAAAATTACCTCTGGTCAAAAGAGATAAGCTCATACAGCCCAAATCTAAAAAGGATAGGATATTTAATGACTTAAGAGTTCCATTCATAACTAAATTCAATTAAAAATTATAAAACACTTGAAAATATCTTTTATAAACATTTGCACATTCTAAAACAAGATAACCAAATTGGAGACCAACTGTCTGACCACCCTGTGTTTTTGTACAGAAAAAAAAACAATCTAAAGAGTATACTAGCACCAACTGTATGTAATTATAATAAGAGGCCAGACAAAGATTTATTAGGGAATGACTTGAGGTTTCTATCCATGGAACTGTTGCAAATCGTGCAGACATTCCACTAAAACAACATTTCTCTTGTTAAGTGTGTTCAGTCCACGGGTCATCCATTACTTATGGGATATATTCTCCTTCCCAACAGGAAGTTGCAAGAGGATCACCCAAGCAGAGCTGCTATATAGCTCCTCCCCTCACATGTCATATCCAGTCATTCTCTTGCAACCCTCAACAAAGAAGGAGGTCGCAAGAGGAGCTGGAGTTTTTACTTATCTATTCTTCAATCAAAAGTTTGTTATTTTAAATGGCACCGGAGTGTGCTGTTTTTCTATCTCAGGCAGTATTTGGAAGAAGAAACTGCCTGCGTTTTTTATCTATGATCTTAGCAGGCGTAACTAAGATCCACTGGCTGTTCTCGACATTCTGAGGAGTGGGGTAACTTCAGTTACTGGGAATAGCATGCAGGGTCCTCCGCAAATGAGGTATGTGCAGTACTTTATTTTCTGGGAATGGAATTGACTAAGAAAATACTGCTGTTACCGTATGATGTAAGTACAGCCTTAAATGCAGTAGTAGCAACTGGTATCAGGCTGATAAATGTATGCGCAGTCGAGTTATATTCTAGGGACTAGAATTTGACTGAGAAAATACTGTTAACACTGAAATAATACTTAAGCCTTCTCTGCAGTGGTAGCGACTGGTAGCAGGCTTAGTGATAGCTTTGCATGACATTGAAAAATGTTGTTTTTTAATAAAACGTTTACTGGCATGTTATTCGTTTTTGTGAGGTACTTTGGTGATAAATCGTTTTGGGCATGATTTTTTCCACGTGGCTAACATATTTTTCTGCATGGAAACCGTTATATCAGGGCTCCCACTGTTGTGATTGGAGTGGGAGCGCCCTTGTTTTAGCACCTTGTTGAGCAGTTAAAATTATTGCACAGTCTTTCTGCTTCTTCCTTCTTGATCCAGGACGTCTCTAGAGAGCTCAGGGGTCTGCAAATTTCATTTGTGAGGGAGGTAATCAGTCACAGCAGATCTGTGACAGTGTGCGGACTGTGATTAAAAGCGTTAAATCTTAATTGATATCTGTTTTATCCGTTTTGGGTATTGAGGGGTTAATCATCCTTTTGCTAATGGGTGCAATCCTCTGCTAATAATACACTTCTTGTTAAGAATTGTTTAATTATATCTGTATTATTGAAGCGCTGCAGCGTTTTTTATATTGCTTGTAAAACTTATTGAAAGTGATTTCCAAGCTTGTTGGTTTTCATTGCTAAGTCTGTTTTAAACATGTCTGATTCAGAGGAAACTGTTTGTTCATCATGTTCAAATGCCAATGTGGAGCCCAATAGAACGATGTGTACCAATTGTATTGATATTGCTTTGAATAAAAGTCAATCTGTACCGATAAAGAAGCTATCACCAGACAACGAGGGGGAAGTTATGCCGTCTAACTCTCCTCACGTGTCAGTACCTGCGTCTCCCGCTCGGGAGATGCGTAGGATTGAGACACCTAGTACATCTAGGCCCTTACAAATCACTTTACATGATATGGCTAATGTTATGAAAGAAGTATTATATAATATGCCCGAATTAAGGGGCAAACTCGATAGCTCTGGGTTAAGGACAGAGCGCGCTGATGACACGAGAGCCATGTCTGATACTGCGTCACAATTTGCAGAACATGAGGACGGTGAGCTTCATTCTCTCGGTGACGGTTCTGATCCGGGGAGACCGGATTCAGAAATTTTAAATTTTAAATTTAAGCTTGAGAACCTCCGTGTGTTACTAGGGGAGGTATTAGCGGCTCTGAATGATTGCGACACGGTGGCAATTCCAGAGAAATTGTGTAGGTTGGATAGATACTATGCGGTACCGGTGTGTACTGACATTTTTCCTATACCAAAAAGAAATTATAAGTAAGGAGTGGGATAGACCCGGTGTGCCTTTTTCCCCTCCCCCGATATTTAGAAAAATGTTCCCTATAGACGCCACCACACGAGACTTATGGCAGACGGTCCCTAAGGTGGAGGGAGCAGTTTCTACGTTAGCCAAGCGTACCACTATCCCGGTGGAGGATAGCTGTGCTTTCTCAGATCCAATGGATAAAAAATTAGAGGGTTATCTTAAGAAAATGTTTGTTCAACAGGGTTTTATACTGCAGCCTCTTGCATGCATTGCGCCTGTCACAGCTGCAGCGGCATTCTGGTTTGAGTCTCTGGAAGAGGCGATTCGCACAGAGCCGTTGGATGAGGCCTTGAGCAAAGTTAGAACCCTTAAGCAACCTAATGCGTTTGTTTCAGATGCCGTAGTACATCTAACCAAACTTACGGCTAAAAATTCCGGATTCGCCATACAGGCGCGCAGAGCGCTCTGGCTTAAATCCTAGTCAGCGGATGTAACTTCCAAGTCTAAACTACTTAACATTCCTTTCAAAGGGCAGACCTTATTCGGGCCCGGCTTGAAGGAAATTATTGCTGACATTACGGGAGGTAAGGGCCACGCCCTTCCTCAGGACAGGGCCAAACCAAAGGCCAAACAGTCTAATTTTCGTGCCTTTCGTAACTTCAAGGCAGGAGCAGCATCGACTTCCTCCGCTCCAAAACAGGAAGGAACTACTGCTCGTTACAGACAAGGTTGGAAAGGCAACCAGTCATGGAACAAGGGCAAGCAGGCCAGAAAACCTACTCCCGCCCCTAAGACAGCATGAAGTCAGGGCCCCCTATCCAGAGACGGATTTAGTGGGGGGCAGACTTTCTCTCTTTGCCCAGGCTTGGGCAAGAGATGTGCAGGATCCCTGGACGTTAAAGATTATATCTCAGGGATACCTTCTGGATTTCAAATCCTCTCCTCCACAAGGGAGGTTCCATCTTTCGAGGTTATCGACAAAACTAGTAAAGAGAGAGGCATTTCTACAATGTGTACAAGACCTCTTAATCATGGGGGTGATCCACTCAGTTCCGCGATCGGAACAGGGACAAGGATTTTACTCAAATCTATTTGTGGTTCCCAAAAAAGAGGGAACCTACAGACCAATCTTGGACTTAAAGATCCTAAACAAATTCCTAAGGGTACCATCGTTCAAGATGGAAACCATTCGAACCATCCTACCCATGATCCAAGAGGGTCAATATATGACCACGGTGGACTTAAAGGATGCTTACCTTCATATACCGATTCACAAAGATCATTATCAGTACCTGAGGTTTGCTTTTCTAGACGGGCATTACCAATTTGTGGCTCTTCCCTTCGGGTTAGCTACGGCCCAGAGAATTTTTACGAAGGTTCTGGGCTCACTTCTGGCGGTACTAAGACCACGAGGCATAGCGGTGGCTCGGTACCTAGACGACATTCTGATACAAGCGTCAAGTTTTCAGAATGCAAAGTCTCATACAGAGATAGTTCGAGCATTTCTGAGTTCGCATGGGTGGAAAGTGAACGTGGAAAAGAGTTCTCTGTTACCACTCACAAGGGTTCCTTTTCTAGGGACTCTTATAGATTCTGTAGAGATGAGGATTTACCTGACGGAGTCCAGGTTATCAAAGATTCTCAATGCTTGCCGTGTCCTTCATTCCATTCCAAGCCCATCAGTAGCTCAGTGCATGGAGGTAATCGGCTTAATGGTCGCGGCAATGGACATAGTGCCATTTGCGCGCCTGCATCTCAGACCGCTGCAACTATGCATGCTCAGTCAATGGAACGGGGAATTCTCAGATCTGTCCCCTTTGCTAAATTTGGACCAGGAGACCAGAGATTCGCTTCTCTGGTGGTTGTCACCGGTTCATCTGTCCAAAGGAATGACCTTTCGCAGGCCAGATTGGACGATTGTAACAACGGATGCCAGCCTTCTAGGCTGGGGAGCAGTCTGGAATTCCCTGAAGGCTCAGGGATCGTGGACTCAGGAGGAGAAACTCCTCCCAATAAACATTCTAGAATTAAGGGCAATATTCAATGCTCTTCTAGCTTGGCCTCAGTTAGCAAAGCTGAGGTTCATCAGATTTCAGTCGGACAATATCACGACTGTGGCTTACATCAATCATCAGGGGGGAACCAGGAGTTCCCTAGCGATGTTGGAAGTCTCGAAGATAATTCGCTGGGCAGAGTCTCACTCTTGCCACCTGTCAGCGATTCACATCCCAGGCGTAGAGAACTGGGAGGCGGATTTCCTAAGTCGCCAGACTTTTCATCCGGGAGAGTGGGAACTTCACCCGGAGGTATTTGCTCAACTGATTCGTCGTTGGGGCAAACCGGATCTGGATCTCATGGCATCTCGCCAGAACGCGAAGCTTCCTTGTTACGGATCCAGGTCCAGGGACCCGGGAGCGGTGCTGGTAGATGCATTAGCAGCCCCTTGGGTTTTCAACATAGCTTATGTGTTTCCACCATTTCCGTTGCTACCTCGGCTGATTGCCAGGATCAAACAGGAGAGGGCATCGGTAATTCTAATAGCGCCTGCGTGGCCACGCAGGACCTGGTATGCAGACCTAGTGGACATGTCGTCCTGTCCACCATGGTCTCTTCCTCTGAGGCAGGACCTTCTAATTCAGGGTCCTTTCAACCATCCAAACCTAATTTCTCTGAGGCTGACTGCCTGGAAATTGAACGCTTGATTCTATCAAAGCGTGGGTTTTCGGATTCGGTTATTGATACATTAATACAGGCTCGGAAACCTGTGACAAGAAAAATTTATCATAAGATATGGCGTAAATATTTATATTGGTGCGAATCCAAGAGTTACTCATGGAGTAAGGTTAGGATTCCTAGGATATTGGCTTTTCTACAAGAGGGTTTAGAAAAGGGTTTATCCGCTAGTTCGCTAAAGGGACAGATTTCAGCTCTGTCTATTCTTTTACACAAACTTCTGGCAGAGCATCCAGACGTCCAGGCCTTTTGTCAGGCTTTGGCTAGAATTAAGCCTGTGTTTAAAGCTGTTGCTCCTCCGTGGAGCTTAAACTTGGTTCTTAAAGTTCTTCAGGGTGTTCCGTTTGAACCCCTTCATTCCATTGATATTAAGCTTTTATCTTGGAAAGTTTTGTTTTTGATGGCTATTTCCTCGGCTCGAAGAGTCTCTGAGTTATCTGCCTTACATTGTGATTCTCCTTATCTGATCTTTCATTCCGACAAGGTAGTTCTGCGTACTAAACCTGGGTTTTTACCTAAGGTTGTTTCTAACAGGAATATCAATCAAGAGATTGTTGTTCCATCATTATGTCCTAATCCTTCTTCAAAGAAGGAACGTCTTTTGCATAATCTAGACGTGGTCCGTGCTCTGAAGTTCTACTTACAGGCAACTAAAGATTTTAGACAAACTTCTTCTCTGTTTGTCGTTTACTCTGGACAGAGGAGAGGTCAAAAGGCTTCAGGTACCTCTCTCTCTTTTTGGCTTCGTAGCATAATACGTTTAGCCTATGAGACTGCTGGACAGCAGCCTCCTGAAAGAATTACAGCTCATTCCACCAGAGCTGTGGCTTCCACCTGGGCCTTTAAGAATGAGGCCTCTGTTGAACAGATTTGCAAGGCTGCAACTTGGTCTTCACTTCATACTTTTTCCAAATTTTCCAAATTTGACACTTTCGCTTCTTCGGAGGCTGGTTTTGGGAGAAAGGTTCTACAGGCAGTGGTTCCTTCTGTTTAATGTTCCTGCCTTGTCCCTCCCATCATCCGTGTACTTAGCTTTGGTATTGGTATCCCATAAGTAATGGATGACCCGTGGACTGAACACACTTAACAAGAGAAAACATAATTTATGCTTACCTGATAAATTTATTTCTCTTGTAGTGTGTTCAGTCCACGGCCCGCCCTGTCTTTTTCAGGCAGGTTCTAAATTTTAAAATTATAACTCCAGTCACCACTGCACCTTATAGTTTCTCCTTTCTCGTCTTGTTTCGGTCGAATGACTGGATATGACATGTGAGGGGAGGAGCTATATAGCAGCTCTGCTTGGGTGATCCTCTTGCAACTTCCTGTTGGGAAGGAGAATATATCCCATAAGTAATGGATGACCCGTGGACTGAACACACTACAAGAGAAATAAATTTATCAGGTAAGCATAAATTATGTTTTTTTCTTCATCAACGGGGAAACAATTTAATATCAATGAGTTAATTAGATGTACTGACAAAAATACTATATATCTCATACACTGTAAATGTGGGAGTCAATACACAGGTGAGTCTACAAAACCCCTAAGAGAACGCATACGTGAACATCTGTTATCCATTGAGAATGCAGACAAAGAAAGAAATAAAGATCTCCCTGTCCCTAAACATTTTAAAATGTGCAATGGAGGTGACCTTAAATATTTTAATTACATAGCGATAGCCAAACTGAATGATAAAGGTAGAGGAGACATTGAAAAAATGTTTTTTGCAATTAGAATCAGTGGATTTTTAATTTAAATACTTTAACCCTCAATGGTTTAAATTTAGAAATGGATTTGTTGTGCTTTCTAAGATAAAAACATAATTAACACAGCGTTTTTTAAATGAAAGATCCTCATATATGTACTCTAAGATACTTTTCTGGGTTTATCAGATTGATGAAATTTTTTTTTGTAAAATGTTTAATTTTTAATGATTTTTAACTTTAATATTTATAAGATAGTTGAGTTTATTTTAGAATATTTACTATTTATTATTTGAATATGTCATAATATTATTTATGAATTTGTGTATACTTTTTATAGGATCTATATATGGCTTATAAACTAAGAAAAATTAATGTTTTAATATTTCTCAACATCTGTGTATATAGAGGATTAATTATGTTTTTTTATTGCCGTTTATGTATCAATTATGGACATACATTATTTATTTTGTGAATGGCAATTATGAATTATATGCAGCCTTTTTTTTGGTGCCAAATTATTTTACAATATGATGTCTTTAGGAAAAATCCAACAACAAGAAATAGCAATCGTGTAACCATACCAATTTCAAATAAAGGATGTTTGAATAACAAACAGCTAGTCCTTTAAATGGCCAGTGAAGAACTACATAAGGAGCATTACTGGAAGGAGAGAACAGGCTTGACAAAGGCTCTGTAGAGAGCTGAAACGCGTTGCCGGATCTTCTTTCACTTTGATTTTGGAACATTGGGAGATACCATACTCAGAGAAACACGGAAGTCAAACGAAAGCATACACAGCTGAGGGCGGAATCCAGGACGTGCAGAGGAGAGGAGCTCGGCGGCTTTCTTCTTTCCACTCCTTCAGGTTTCCAGAGCTGTCTTTCAGGTGGTATAACCACTGCTTCACGGATACAAGTACTCAGAGCTCCTGAGTGTATTAAGTTACCAACTATTTTCCATTTTTCTGACTACACTATGTGCATATTAGTTGAATCAGACAAATACTGGATCATATAAAAAATTTTGGATCTAACTGGAGATAACGAACCTTGCTTGAACTGGTTTTAAAAAATATTTAAGCCATCATATATATTCTTATTACTGCTCAAAATACTGTTTTTAACCCTGTCTACAGCAGAGGTTATATATATATAAACAGAGAAGAAAAAATCCATTTATACATCCTCAATTATATATTATTGTTTTTATAAGATTCTCCATATCTATGAATTTGAGTCATACTTTTTTACTGTGAAAAATCATTTAATTGCTTTTTATATATTGTTTATTAAATTAAATTATATTATTCATTAAATTATATTACTTATTGCACAGATTGGCGTAAATATATATATTTTGAAAATAGACATATCTGTTAAAAACAGGTGTTTGTTTTTAAGACTTGCCTTTTAGGCGCCCATAGTATATTGTTAACTAAGAACTGTTAAGTTAGCAGTCCATATATCGGCATTGGACTAAGCATTGTTGGCTAATTATAGACTGTTCTGATATTCTCATTTGTGGTATGTTAATAAGTGATTCTTTGTGAATAAGTTTTAACTTTTAGAGATATATTTTATGATCTGTTTTGTATAGAATATTGTAACAGCATAGCTATACTTATATTGGCCATATAATAGGATATTTACTACATATATTTCTTTCATGTAATTGGCAAGAGTCCATGAGCTAGTGACGTATGGGATATACATTCCTACCAGGAGGGGCAAAGTTTCCCAAACCTCAAAATGCCTATAAATACACCCCCCACTACACCCACAATTCAGTTTTTACAAACTTTGCCTCCTATGGAGGTGGTGAAGTAAGTTTGTGCTAGATTTCTACGTTGATATGCACTTCTCAGCATGCTGAAGCCCGGTTCCTCTCAGAGTGCAGTGAATGACAGAGGGGATGTGAAGGGAGTATTACCTATTGAATACAATAGTCATCTTAACGGGGATCTATTTCATAGGTTCTCTGTTATTGGTCGTAGAGATTCATCTCCTATCTCCATTTTGAGATCGACGATATACTCTTATATACCATTACCTCTACTAATTCTCGTTTCAGTACTGGTTTGGCTATCTACTTTATGTAGATGAGTGTCTTTTGGTAAGTATGTTTTCTTTTATGACACACTCAGATATGGTTTGGCACTTTATATGTAAAGTTCTAAATATATGTTTTATACTTATATTTGCCATGATTCAGGTTAGTCAGTATATTTCCTTCTTACAGACTGTCCGTTTCATTTTGTGAAATGCATATGATAAAAAAATAAAAATAAATTATTTCTTACCTGAAAATTTTTTAAATTGACTTTCTTTTCTAAATTGCGGGCTGTTAGGCTCGCGGGAGCGCAAAATGCTATAATTTATTGCGTCTTTTTTTGAGAATTCAGTTTGTTGACGTAATGTCGCCATTTCCGGCGTCTTAGTTGGCGCCCAGAGTTTTCACGTAGTTGCGTCATCTATGACGCTCGTGTTTGTTGCAGACGTTCTTGTTGCCAAAAAATATTTTTTCAGTTGTGGGCGTCATACTTGGCGCCAGATTTTTGACATTATTTAAGTCCTTATTTTATTTTGCTTCTGGTTTCCAGAGGCTTATTCTGTTTGCATTTTTCCCCATTCCTGAAACTGTCATATAAGAAAATTGATAATTTTGCTTTATATGTTGTTTTTTTTCTAATACATATTGCAAGATGTCTCAATCTGACCCTGTCTCAGAATCTACTTCTGGAATGCTGCTGCATGATGTCAGTTCTACCAGAGCTAAGTGCATTTGTTGTAAACTTGTGGTAACTGTTCCTCCGGCTGTAGTTTGTGTTAGTTGTCATGATAAACTTTCAAGCGCAGACAATATTTCCATTAGTTGTAATCCATTACCTGTTGTTGTTCCTTCAACATCTAATGTTCAGGATATTCCTGTTAATGTGAGAGAATTTGTTTCTAATTCTATTCAGAAGGCCCTGTCTGTTATACCACCACCTTCTAATAAACGTAAAAGGTCTGTTAAAACTTCTCATAAATTCGATGAATTTTTAAATGACCGACAGCATTCTGATTTATCTATCTCTGATGAGGATCTATATGGTTCAGAAGATTCTGCCTCAGATATTGACACTGACAAATCTTCATATTTCTTTAAATTTCTATGCTAAAAGATTTATTTATTATTTATTTTTATTATATTCCTAAAACTGTATTGCATAAAATTCTTTGTGCCAAAGTATAGATAGGTATATATATGTTTTTTTTACTTAAATAACTTCTAAAACAATGAGAAGAATGGCTATCTTAATAGAATATATACTAAGGTGTCGTTTTTATTTCACCTGTATGGGCGGAGTAACTATACGGCTTAAAAGTCAGGAAACTGACGAATGAAAGACAAGCCGGATGAAGCCCTATTCTCTGACATACCAATGAGGGTGAAACGCACGTCGCAAGCTAGAAGCAATCATGTTTGGTGAGGGTAACAGCTGAACCCTCGATGTTGTTTGCTAACCGGAGAAAGAAAAGCACAAGAGTGGTCGAGTAGCGGGTGCACTCACGGAGTAACGGGATGGAAAGGAGCGGATCGACAACAGCGGTACTGTAAGTAGGAATATAAGCAAAGTCTATGACCTACAATCAAGGTAAGCGCAGCAATAAAAGCTGCGGTCCTAAATTGCTTGAAACAAAATAAGCAGAGAGGAACATTGTAAGCCTACCTGGAGAGGCGTATTTTGCATACAAGCTAAATCAAATTAGCATACACCTACGATTGAATTTAAAGCTGTGACTGCTGAAACATATACACCCGTAAGTTCCAAATACCCGTGAGTGTTTTAAACAAACCTTGCCATAATCTCCCACTGAAGATTTTACAAAGTTAAGCCAAGGTGGAATAGACTAACAACTACATAACATGGGACTCAAATATCCGATTTTTACGGAACTTTAAGACCCTCTATTTTTTTTTCTCCCACTAATGTTGGGATTTTTTCGGTATACCGATTAGTTTAAGTGGGCCCACATTGTATACTTTGTATTATACGATTGTGTTTTCTCCTGTAGCAATAAAGTAATTGCTTAGTATATATATGTATTTAATTCTTATTGCAACATTGTGATTATATAAATAACTGTTTTAGAAGTGTAGGAAACCATAAATTGGATTCTCTTCTGTTACTGGGAAACGATTAGGATAATTTAGATCTAATACCCTGGTGCCGGACAAGGGGTAACAAATGTGGGCTTAGACCTAACATTTTTTCTTTTGTATATACAATTCATACTTTTTTCCTCCCCGAGCACTATCTTCCCTGAAAAACTTTACAATCAGGGAATTTAAATGGGTTGGTCATAGATAGGAGTGGTGCAATTAGTTGGATATCTTAAAATAATTAAGTCTTTAATCCATAGTGGATTTTTCTAAAACTGTATTCACGCTCTAAAAATAAGGTTTTCTCTAGCGATAGAAGAACCCAATTAGGTTCTCTTATAATTTTTATAATGGAGTTTTTTAATGAACAGGAATGGGAATATGACATGGCAGAAACCTTTTCAACAACTACTATAGGTGAGACTAATGTAAGTACAGAAGGCAACTCAACTGACAATATTTATAAATCTTTTAAAGATTATAAATATAAATTACTGAAGGAACAAAAATATAGATGGGAAATTTCTAGCCTGACTAAGTACACTGAGGCCAAAATGATACCTAGAGGCCTCAGAATAAGGAAAAAACCGGGTACAAATTTAAATGACCCCTTAACCCCTGACTTTAAAACTAAATGGGAAGAATATGCTAACGAATGCTCATTAAATTGGATGAAGCTTATGTTAGGAGAAAATGAACTAAGGAAAAAGAAAATTGAACAAGAAATAAGAGATATTACTATAAAAAAATGGGAAAGTTTAGATGAATACCGTAGACTGATGGATATAGCAAAGATGGAAGTGAGAAAAATTCATGAGGAAATTAAATATAGGAAAAAAAGAAAAATCCAAAGGGACTGGGGGGGACTATCAGGAAGGCAAGGTTTATTACTATGCTAACATTCAATCAAGCACCTCTGAATCTGATACCTCAGGTAACGAAAGTTTTAGAAGTAGAAGAGGCAATGCTAATAGAAGAGGTTTTTTATACAGGAGAAGATCAAGAAGAAAAGGAGAGGGGGAAAAAAGCACAAGAGAGGATTCTTTAGAAAAGACTCCAAGGTACCCATTGAGGAATCAAACACAGAAACAGTAAAAGATGTGATTAATCTTTCTGATAGAAAACTTACAGAGAATGAATTTACAATTCTCTCTAAAGGTCTAAATTATGTTCCAGTGAACAGATGCAACAAATTTGACATTGTGAAAGATGTGCATCTGTTCGCCAGAAAGATTGTTTTGAGAAAAGTCTACCATAGTAGAAAATTAAAACAGCAAGAAAGTTTGAATATCAATGATAGAGTAATTCTTCAACAACTTGAGGAACTAGCAGATGAAATTACATCAGAAACTCAAGATGAACCTAAAAAGATTGGTCACACAACATTAAGAAATAATTCTTTATACATGCCACCACTGTCACAGGTGGCATGTGTAAATAATTTTGTCAAATTGGTAGAAACTGATATTGAATTAATGAATACTAATATGGAATTTAAAGATAATTTAACTAAAGATTTGAGATCATCTTTGAAAAGTTTAATGGAGGATAAATCTATTACAATAATGTTGTAATATTAAATACTAGTGATTATGTTAAAGAATGTTTGAGGCAATTGATAGATAGAAGACAATACAATATCCTGAAAAAGGACCCAACAGAGATATATAAAGAAACCTTAATGCAATTAATCAAAGAAGGAGTACAGGAAGAGTTACTGGATAAAAAAAGAGTCTGAATTTTTAATGTTAAAATTTCCACGTATAGCTACTTTTTATAGTATACCAAAAATTCACAAAAATAAAATTCCACCCCTTGGTAGACCTATTGTGTCTGGACAGGGATCTATAACAGAGAAAGCATCTCAATATATAGACTATGTTTTAAGGCCATCATTGTTAGATCTGCCATCCTATGTAAAAGATACTCAGGAAGTTCTTCAAATTATCAATGGCATGTTTTTTGAAAAGGAATGGCTTCTAGTAGCCATAGATGTCGAATCCTTATACTCCTCAATACCCCACGGTGAGGGGATTGCTGCTAGTGAATATTTCTCCAACATAGGTGTGTCCGGTCCACGGCGTCATCCTTACTTGTGGGATATTCTCTTCCCCAACAGGAAATGGCAAAGAGCCCAGCAAAGCTGGTCACATGATCCCTCCTAGGCTCCGCCTACCCCAGTCATTCTCTTTGCCGTTGTACAGGCAACATCTCCACGGAGATGGCTTAGAGTTTTTTAGTGTTTAACTGTAGTTTTTATTATTCAATCAAGAGTTTGTTATTTTGAAATAGTGCTGGTATGTACTATTTACTCAGAAACAGAAAAGAGATGAAGATTTCTGTTTGTATGAGGAAAATGATTTTAGCAACCGTCACTAAAATCCATGGCTGTTCCACACAGGACTGTTGAGAGCAATTAACTTCAGTTGGGGGAACAGTGTGCAGTCTCTTGCTGCTTGAGGTATGACACATTCTAACAAGACGATGTAATGCTGGAAGCTGTCATTTTCCCTATGGGATCCGGTAAGCCATGTTTATTACGATCGTAAATAAGGGCTTCACAAGGGCTTATTAAGACTGTAGACTTTATTTGGGCTACATCGATTCATTATTAACATATATTTAGCCTTGAGGAATCATTTTATCTGGGTATTTTGATATATTGATATCGGCAGGCACTGTATTAGACACCTTATTCTTTAGGGGCTTTCCCAAAGCATAAGCAGAGCCTCATTTTCGCGCCGGTGTTGCGCACTTGTTTTTGAGAGGCATGGCATGCAGTCGCATGTGAGAGGAGCTCTGATACTTAGAAAGGACTTTCTGAAGGCGTCATTTGGTATCGTATTCCCCTCTGGGCTTGGTTGGGTCTCAGCAAAGCAGATACCAGGGACTGTAAAGGGGTTAAAGTTCAAAACGGCTCCGGTTCCGTTATTTTATGGGTTAAAGCTTCCAAATTTGGTGTGCAATACTTTTAAGGCTTTAAGACACTGTGGTGAAAATTTGGTGAATTTTGAACAATTCCTTCATGTTTTTTCGCAATTGCAGTAATAAAGTGTGTTCAGTTTAAAATTTAAAGTGACAGTAACGGTTTTATTTTAAAACGTTTTTTGTACTTTGTTATCAAGTTTATGCCTGTTTAACATGTCTGAACTACCAGATAGACTGTGTTCTGAATGTGGGGAAGCCAGAATTCCTATTCATTTAAATAAATGTGATTTATGTGAAAATGACAATGATGCCCAAGATGATTCCTCAAGTGAGGGGAGTAAGCATGGTACTGCATCATTCCCTCCTTCGTCTACACGAGTCTTGCCCACTCAGGAGGCCCCTAGTACATCTAGCGCGCCAATACTCCTTACTATGCAACAATTAACGGCTGTAATGGATAATTCTGTCAAAAACATTTTAGCCAAAATGAACACTTATCAGCGTAAGCGCGGCTGCTCTGTTTTAGATACTGAAGAGCATGACGACGCTGATAATAATATTTCTGAAGGGCCCCTAACCCAGTCTGATGGGGCCAGGGAGGTTTTGTCTGAGGGAGAAATTACTGATTCAGGGAACATTTCTCAACAGGCTGAACCTGATGTGATTGCATTTAAATTTAAGTTGGAACATCTCCGCATTCTGCTTAAGGAGGTATTATCCACTCTGGATGATTGTGACAAGTTGGTCATCCCAGAGAAACTATGTAAAATGGACAAGTTCCTAGAGGTGCCGGGGCTCCCAGAAGCTTTTCCTATACCCAAGCGGGTGGCGGACATTGTTAATAAAGAATGGGAAAGGCCCGGTATTCCTTTCGTCCCTCCCCCCATATTTAAAAAATTGTTTCCTATGGTCGACCCCAGAAAGGACTTATGGCAGACAGTCCCCAAGGTCGAGGGAGCGGTTTCCACTTTAAACAAACGCACCACTATACCCATAGAGGATAGTTGTGCTTTCAAAGATCCTATGGATAAAAAATTTAGAAGGTTTGCTTAAAAAGATGTTTGTTCAGCAAGGTTACCTTCTACAACCTATTTCATGCATTGTCCCTGTCGCTACAGCCGCATGTTTCTGGTTTGATGATCTGATAAAGGCGGTCGATAGTGATTCTCCTCCTTTGGAGGAGATTATGGACAGAATCAATGCTCTCAAATTGGCTAATTCTTTCACCCTAGACGCCACTTTGCAATTGGCTAGGTTAGCGGCTAAGAATTCTGGGTTTGCTATTGTGGCGCGCAGAGCGCTTTGGTTGAAATCTTGGTCGGCTGATGCGTCTTCCAAGAACAAGCTACTTAACATTCCTTTCAAGGGGAAAACGCTGTTTGGCCCTGACTTGAAAGAGATTATCTCTGATATCACTGGGGGTAAGGGCCACGCCCTTCCTCAGGATCGGCCTTTCAAGGCCAAAAATAAACCTAATTTTCGTCCCTTTCGTAGAAACGGACCAGCCCAAGGCGCTACGTCCTCTAAGCAAGAGGGTAATACTTCTCAAGCCAAGCCAGCTTGGAGACCAATGCAAGGCTGGAACAAGGGAAAGCAGGCCAAGAAACCTGCCACTGCTACCAAGACAGCATGAAATGTTGGCCCCCGATCCGGGATCGGATCTGGTGGGGGGCAGACTCTCTCTCTTCGCTCAGGCATGGGCAAGAGATGTTCTGGATCCTTGGGCGCTAGAAATAGTCTCCCAAGGTTATCTTCTGGAATTCAAGGGACTTCCCCCAAGGGGGAGGTTCCACAGGTCTCAGTTGTCTTCAGACCACATAAAAAGACAGGCATTCTTACATTGTGTAGAAGACCTGTTAAAAATGGGAGTGATTCATCCTGTTCCATTAAGAGAACAAGGGATGGGGTTCTACTCCAATCTGTTCATAGTTCCCAAAAAAGAGGGAACGTTCAGACCAATCTTAGATCTCAAGATCTTAAACAAGTTTCTCAAGGTTCCATCGTTCAAGATGGAAACCATTCGAACTATTCTTCCTTCCATCCAGGAAGGTCAATTCATGACCACGGTGGATTTAAAGGATGCGTATCTACATATTCCTATCCACAAGGAACATCATCGGTTCCTAAGGTTCGCATTCCTGGACAAACATTACCAGTTCGTGGCGCTTCCTTTCGGATTGGCCACTGCTCCAAGGATTTTCACAAAGGTACTAGGGTCCCTTCTAGCTGTGCTAAGACCAAGGGGCATTGCTGTAGTACCTTACTTGGACGACATTCTGATTCAAGCGTCGTCCCTTCTTCAAGCAAAGGCTCACACGGACATTGTCCTGGCCTTTCTCAGATCTCACGGATGGAAAGTGAACGTGGAAAAGAGTTCTCTATCCCCGTCAACAAGGGTTCCCTTCTTGGGAACAATAATAGACTCCTTAGAAATGAGGATTTTTCTGACAGAGGCCAGAAAAACAAAACTTCTAGACTCTTGTCGGATACTTCATTCCGTTCCTCTTCCTTCCATAGCTCAGTGCATGGAAGTGATCGGGTTGATGGTAGCGGCAATGGACATAGTTCCTTTTGCGCGCATTCATCTAAGACCATTACAACTGTGCATGCTCAGTCAGTGGAATGGGGACTATACAGACTTGTCTCCGAAGATACAAGTAAATCAGAGGGCCAGAGATTCACTCCGTTGGTGGCTGTCCCTGGACAACCTGTCACAAGGGATGACATTCCGCAGACCAGAGTGGGTCATTGTCACGACCGACGCCAGTCTGATGGGCTGGGGCGCGGTCTGGGGATCCCTGAAAGCTCAGGGTCTTTGGTCTCGGGAAGAATCTCTTCTACCGATAAACATTCTGGAACTGAGAGCGATATTCAATGCTCTCAAGGCTTGGCCTCAGCTAGCGAGGGCCAAGTTCATACGGTTTCAATCAGACAACATGACAACTGTTGCGTACATCAACCATCAGGGGGGAACAAGGAGTTCCCTAGCGATGGAAGAAGTGACCAAAATCATTCTATGGGCGGAGTCTCACTCCTGCCACCTGTCTGCTATCCACATCCCAGGAGTGGAAAATTGGGAAGCGGACTTTCTGAGTCGTCAGACATTGCATCCGGGGGAGTGGGAACTCCATCCGGAAATCTTTGCCCAAGTCACTCAGCTGTGGGGCATTCCAGACATGGATCTGATGGCCTCTCGTCAGAACTTCAAGGTTCCTTGCTACGGGTCCAGATCCAGGGATCCCAAGGCGGCTCTAGTGGATGCACTAGTAGCACCTTGGACCTTCAAACTAGCTTATGTGTTCCCGCCGTTTCCTCTCATCCCCAGGCTGGTAGCCAGGATCAATCAGGAGAGGGCGTCGGTGATCTTGATAGCTCCTGCGTGGCCACGCAGGACTTGGTATGCAGATCTGGTGAATATGTCATCGGCTCCACCTTGGAAGCTACCTTTGAGACGAGACCTTCTTGTTCAGGGTCCGTTCGAACATCCGAATCTGGTTTCACTCCAGCTGACTGCTTGGAGATTGAACGCTTGATTTTATCGAAGCGAGGGTTCTCAGATTCTGTTATCGATACTCTTGTTCAGGCCAGAAAGCCTGTAACTAGAAAGATTTACCACAAAATTTGGAAAAAATATATCTGTTGGTGTGAATCTAAAGGATTCCCTTGGGACAAGGTTAAGATTCCTAGGATTCTATCCTTCCTTCAAGAAGGATTGGAAAAGGGTTTATCTGCAAGTTCCCTGAAGGGACAGATTTCTGCCTTGTCGGTGTTACTTCACAAAAAACTGGCTGCTGTGCCAGATGTTCAAGCCTTTGTTCAGGCTCTGGTTAGAATTAAGCCTGTTTACAAACCTTTGACTCCTCCTTGGAGTCTCAATTTAGTTCTTTCAGTTCTTCAGGGGGTTCCGTTTGAACCCTTGCATTCCGTTGATATTAAGTTATTATCTTGGAAAGTTTTGTTTTTAGTTGCAATTTCTTCTGCCAGAAGAGTTTCAGAATTATCTGCTCTGCAGTGTTCTCCTCCTTATCTGGTGTTTCATGCAGATAAGGTGGTTTTACGTACTAAACCTGGTTTTCTTCCAAAAGTTGTTTCTAACAAAAACATTAACCAGGAGATTATCGTACCTTCTCTGTGTCCGAAACCAGTTTCAAAGAAGGAACGTCTGTTGCACAATTTGGATGTTGTTCGCGCTCTAAAATTCTATTTAGATGCTACAAAGGATTTTAGACAAACATCTTCCTTGTTTGTTGTTTATTCCGGTAAAAGGAGAGGTCAAAAAGCAACTTCTACCTCTCTCTCTTTTTGGATTAAAAGCATCATCAGATTGGCTTACGAGACTGCCGGACGGCAGCCTCCCGAAAGAATCACAGCTCATTCCACTAGGGCTGTGGCTTCCACATGGGCCTTCAAGAACGAGGCTTCTGTTGATCAGATATGTAGGGCAGCGACTTGGTCTTCACTGCACACTTTTACCAAATTTTACAAGTTTGATACTTTTGCTTCTTCTGAGGCTATTTTTGGGAGAAAGGTTTTGCAAGCCGTGGTGCCTTCCATTTAGGTGACCTGATTTGCTCCCTCCCTTCATCCGTGTCCTAAAGCTTTGGTATTGGTTCCCACAAGTAAGGATGACGCCGTGGACCAGACACACCTATGTTGGAGAAAACAGAATTTATGTTTACCTGATAAATTACTTTCTCCAACGGTGTGTCCGGTCCACGGCCCGCCCTGGTTTTTTTTTAATCAGGTCTGATAATTTATTTTCTTTAACTACAGTCACCACGGTACCATATGGTTTCTCCTATGCAAATATTCCTCCTTAACGTCGGTCGAATGACTGGGGTAGGCGGAGCCTAGGAGGGATCATGTGACCAGCTTTGCTGGGCTCTTTGCCATTTCCTGTTGGGGAAGAGAATATCCCACAAGTAAGGATGACGCCGTGGACCGGACACACCGTTGGAGAAAGTAATTTATCAGGTAAACATAAATTCTGTTTTTCTTAAACAGAGAGGCCAACTCTTCTCAAAACATACAGCATTTGTAAGTAAATTACTCAGATTCGTGCTAGTGCACAATTATTTTACATTTGATGGCAAATTCTATAAACAGGTGAGGGGTACAGCAATGGGGACTTGCTGTGCCCCAACCTACGCCTGTCTATATTTAGGAAAATGGGAAAAGGATGTTGTCTATGGAGGAAGCCAGGGATCACAAATAAAGCTCTGGCTTCGCTTCATAGATGACATACTATTATTCTGGACAGGCACAACGGAATCTCTAGTGGAATTTATGAAAGAGTTAAACCAAAATGAGTTCAATTTAAAATTTACATTTCAATATAGTAAAACAAGAATTACTTTTTTGGATTTAATAATTACAACCCAGGGGGAGAAAATTGTAACAGAAACTTACAGAAAAGAAACAGCAGGAAATAACTTATTAATGGCAGATAGTCATCACCCAAGATCTTTAATTACTAATATCCCTAAAGGTCAATATTTACGCCACAGAAGGAATTGTACAAATCTAGAAACTTTTAAATTAGAAGCTTAACAGCTTAAAGATAGATTTAGATTGAGAGGTTATCCTCAAAATTGCCTCAAACAAGCATACACAGCAGCCATTAAAAAGAGTAGGGATGATTTATTATAAAAAAACCAAGAGGTAAACCAAACAGAAATGATTAGATTTATCTCTACATTTAATAATAAATGGCAAAATGTAAGGGCAGTTCTACAAAAGCATTGGCCAGTTTTAACAATCGATAAAGACATCATTCATTTTGTGGGAGACAGACCTCTCATGACAGCTCGTAGAGCCCCCAACCTTAAAGATATAGTTGTACATAGCCATTACCAAAAAGATGTTAAAAAATCATGGTTACAACAATACCATGAGAGAGAGGGTAACATCAGATGTAAAAGGTGCTCAGTATGTACTAACATGCAAGAAGGCAGATTTTTCGTTGACAAATATGGTAAGACTTTTAAAATAAAAGGCAAAATTAATTGTTGAAGTGAAGGCATTATTTATCTAGTCTTCTGTAATTGTCCGATGTACTACATTGGGAAAACCTATAGGGAGCTCAAGGAACGCATAAAAGAACACAAAAGGGATATATCAAATGAAATTAAAACGAGTAGCGTAGCTAGACACTTAAAAAAATTTCTTGAGAGTAATGAACATAAATTAAAGTTTCTGGGTCTAGAAAAAGTGGACCTTTCTATTAGAGGGGGGAACCTTGATAATTTACTCCTACAAAAGGAGTGTAGATGGATATTTGATCTTAAATCTCTATAGAGAGTGTAAAAGTAAAAATAATTAATCTGTCAAAATTATTCCCAAATTACTACTATCATAGAATTGTTAGGATTTAAGTCTGTCAAAAATTATATAAAGTAAATAAGAATTATTTGCAAGTTCAAATTAAATTGTGTATTTATTACTATTATTACCTTTTGATCTTGCAACATTATATGTGACTTTAAAAATATTTCTTTACATTTCTATGCTAAAAGATTTATTTATTATTTATTTTTATTATATTCCTAAACTGTATTGCATAAAATTCTTTGTGCCAAAGTATAGATAGGTATATATATATGTTTTTTTTTACTTAAATAACTTCTAAAACAATGAGAAGAATGGCTATCTTAATAGAATATATACTAAGGTGTCGTTTTTATTTCACCTGTATGGGCGGAGTAACTATACGGCTTAAAAGTCAGGAAACTGACAAATGAAAGACAAGCTGGATGAAGCCCTATTCTTTGACATACCAATGAGGGTGAAACGCGCGTCGCAAGCTAGAAGCAATCATGTTTGGTGAGGGTAACAGCTGAACCCTCCATGTTTGCTAACCAGAGAAAGAAAAGCACAAGAGTGGTCGAGTAGCGGGTGCACTCACAGGATGGAAAGGAGCGGATCGACAACAGCGGTACTGTAAGTAGGAATATAAGCAAAGTCTACGACCTACAATCAAGGTAAGCGCAGCAATAAAAGCTGCGGTCCTAAATTGCTTGAAACAAAATAAGCAGAGAGGAACATTGTAATCCTACCTGGAGAGGCGTATTTTGCATACAAGCTAAATCAAATTAGCATACACCTACGATTGAATTTAAAGCTGTGACTGCTGAAACATATACACCCGTAAGTTCCAAATACCCGTGAGTGTTTTAAACAAACCTTGCCATAATCTCCCACTGAAGATTTTACAAAGTTAAGCCAAGGTGGAATAGACTAACTACTACATAACATGGGACTCAAATATCCGATTTTTACGGAACTTTAACACCCTCTATTTTTTTTTTCTCCCACTAATGTTGGGATTTTTTTGGTATACCGATTAGTTTAAGTGGGCCCACATTGTATACTTTGTATTATACGATTGTGTTTTCTCCTGTAGCAATAGAGTAATTGCTTAGTATATATATGTATTTAATTCTTATTGCAACATTGTGATTATATAAATAACTGTTTTAGAAGTGTAGGAAACCATAAATTGGATTCTCTTCTGTTACTGGGAAACGATTAGGATAATTTAGATCTAATACCCTGGTGCCGGACAAGGGGTAACAAATGTGGGCTTAGACCTAACATTTTTTCTTTTGTATATACAATTCATACTTTTTTTTTCTCCCCCGAGCACTATCTTCCCTGAAAAACTTTACAATCAGGGAATTTAAATGGATTGGTCATAGATAGGAGTGGTGCAATTAGTTGGTTATCTTAAAATAATTAAAATGGAGTATATTCGTTCTTTATTAAAAGAGGTGTTGATTACATTAGATATGGAGGAGACTAGTCCTCTTGATATTAAAACCAGTAAACATTTAAATTCATTTTTTTTTTAAACCTCATGTAGTTATTCCAGAGGTTTTTCCAGTTCCTGATGCTATTTCAGATATAATTTCTATGGAATGGAATAGTCTGGGTACTTCATTTACTCCTTCTTCAAGGTTTAAGAAACTGTACCCTTTGCCGACTGATAGATTGGAGTTTTGGGAAAAGATCTCCAAAGTTGATGGGGCCATCTCTACTCTTGCAAAGCGTACTACTATTCCTATGGCAGATAGTACTTCTTTTAAAGATCCTTTAGATAGGAATCTTGAATCTTATCTAAGGAAGGCTTATTTATGTTCAGGTCATCTTCTTAGGCCTGCTATTTCTTTGGCTGATGTTTCTGCAGCTTCAACCTTTTGGTTGGAAACTTTAGCGCAACAAGTACTAGATGATAATGTGTATAGCATTGTTAAGCTAATTCAACATGCTAATAATTTCATTTGTGATGCCATTTTTGATATCATTAGAATTGATGTCAGGTATATGTCGTTAGCTATTTTAGCTAGAAGAGCTTTATGGCTTAAATCTTGGAATGCTGATATGACTTCTAAGTCAACGTTGCTATCTCTTTCTTTCCAAGGTAATAAATTATTTGGTTCTCAGTTGGATTCTATTATTTCAACTGTCACTGGGGGGGAAGGGAGCCTTTTTGCCTCAGGATAAAAAATCTAACGGTAAATTTAGGGCTGCTAACCGTTTTCGTTCCTTTCGTCAGAATAAGGAACAGAAACCCGACCCTTCCCCTAAAGGAACGGTTTCCAATTGGAAGCCTTCTCCAGTCTGGAATAAATCCAAGCCTTTTAAAAAATCAAAATCAGCCCCCAAGTCCTCATAAAGGTGCGGCTGTCATTCCAGCACTGCTGGTAGGGGGCAGACTAAGATTTTACAAAGATGTTTGGATCAATTCAATCCAAAATCATTGGATTCAGAACATTGTTTCTCAAGGGTACAGAATAGGTTTCAAGGTAAGACCGCCTGTGAGAAGTTTCTTTCTCTCACGCATTCCAGTGAACCCAGTAAAGGCTCAGGCTTTCCTGAAGTGTGTTTCAGACCTGGAGTTATCCAGGGTAATTGTGCCAGTTCCCTTTCCGGAATGGGGTCTGGGGTTTTATTCAAATCTGTTCATTTTTACAACGAGAGAATTCTTTCAGACCAGTTCTGGATCTAAAAATTTTGAATCGTTATGTAAGAATACCAACATTCAAGATGGTGACTATAAGGACTATTCTGCCTTTTGTTCAGCAAGGGCATTATATGTCCACAATCGACTTACAGGATGCATATCTTCATATTCCGATTCATCTAGATCACTATCAGTTTCTGAGATTCTCTTTTCTAGACAAGCATTACCAATTTGTTGCTCTTCCTTTTGGCCTATACCAGCTCCAAGGATCTTTTCAAAGGTTCTCGGTGCCCTACTCTCTTTAATCAGAGAGCGGGGTATTGCGGTGTTTCCTTATTTGGTCGATATCTTGGTACTTGCTCAGTCTTTACATTCTGCAGAATCTCACACGAATCAACTAGTGTTGTTTCTTCAAAGACATGGTTGGAGGATCAATTTACCAAAAAGTTCCTTGATTCCTCAGACAAGGGTAACCTTTTTAGGATTCCAAATAGATTCAGTATCCATGACTTTGTCTCTAACAGACAACAGACGTCTGAAATTGGTTTCAGCTTGTCGGAACCTTCAGTCTCAGTCATTCCCTTCAGTAGCTATGTGCATGGAGGTTTTAGGTCTCATAACTGCAGCATTAGACGCGATCCCCTTTGCTCGTTTTCACATGAGACCTCTTCAGCTTTGTATGCTGAGCAAATGGTGCAGGGATTATACAAAGATATCACAATTAATATCCTTAAATCCCAATATTCGACTATCTCTGACTTGGTGGTTAATTCAAGGGGCCTCTTTTGTTCGTCCAACCTGGACTGTGATTACAACAGATGCAAGTCTCTCAAGTTGGGGAGCTGTCTGGGGATCTCTGACAGCGCAGGGGGTTTGGAAATCTCAAGAGGCGAGATTACCAATCAATATTTTGGAACTCCATGCGATTCTCAGAGCTCTTCAGTTTTGGCCTCTGATGAAGAGAGAACCGATTATTTGTTTTCAGACAGACAATGTCACAACCGTGGCGTTTGTCAATCATCAAGGTGGGACTCACAGTCCTCAAGCTATGAAAGAAGTATCTCGGATACTTGCATGGGCGGAATCCAGCTCCTGTCTAATCTCTGGGAAGCGGATTATCTCAGTCGCCAGACTTTACATCCGGGACAATGGTCTCTTCACCCAGATGTGTTTTTTCAGATGTGGGGGCTTCCAGAAATAGATCTGATGGCTTCTCATCTAAACAGGAAACTTCCCAGGTATCTGTCCAGGTCCAGGGATCCTCAGGCGGAAGCAGTGGATGCGTTGTCACTTCCTTGGAATTATCAACCTGCTTATGTCTTTCTGCCTCTAGTTCTTCTTCCAAGAGTGATTTCCAAAATCATAATGGAGCGTTCATTTGTACTGCTGGTGACTCCAGCATGGCCACACAAGTTTTGGTATGCGGATCTTGTTCGGATGTCCAGTTGCCAACCTTGGCCACTTCCGTTAAGGCCAGACCTTCTATCAAGGCCAGACCTTCTATCTCAAGGCCCATTTTTCCATCAGGATCTCAAATCATTAAATTTGAAGGTATGGAGATTGAACGTCTAGTGCTTAGTCATAGAGGTTTCTCTGACTCAGTGATTAATACTATGTTGCAGGCTCGCAAATCTGTGTCTAGAAATATTTATTACAGAGTTTGGAAGACTTACATTTCATGGTGTTCTTCTCATAAATTCTCTTGGCATTCTTTTAGAATTCCTAGAATTTTACAGTTTCTTCAGGATGGTTTGGATAAGGGTTTGTCTGCAAGTTCCTTGAAAGGTCAAATCTCTGCTCTTTCTGTTCTGTTCCATAGAAAAATTGCTAATCTTCCTGATATTCATTGTTTTGTACAGGCTTTGGTTCGTATTAAGCCTGTCATTAAATCAATCTCTCCTCCTTGGGGTCTTAATTTGGTTTTGAGGGCTTTACAGGCTCCTCCGTTTGAGCCTATGCATTCTCTGGACATTAAATTACTTTAAGTATTATTCCTTTTCGCCATCTCTTCTGCTAGAAGAGTTTCTGAATTATCTGCTCTTTCTTGTGAGTCTCCTTTTCTGATTTTTCATCAGGATAAGGCGGTTTTGCGGACTTCATTTACATTTTTTCTTAAAGTTGTGAATTCCAACAACATTAGTAGAGAAATTGTTGTCCCTTCGTTGTGTCCTAATCCTAAGAATTCTTTGGAGAGATCTTTACATTCTTTGGATGTGGTAAGAGCTTTGAAATATTATGTTGAAGCTACTAAAGATTTCAGAAAGACTTCTAGTCTGTTATCTTTTCTGGTTCCAGGAAAGGTCAGAAGGTTTCTGCCATTTCTTTGGCATCTTGGTTAAAGCTTTTGATTCATCATGCTTATTTGGAGTCAGGTAGTTCCCTGCCCCAGAGGATTACGGCTCATTCTACTAGGTCAGTTTCTTCTTCCTGGGCTTTTAAGAATTAAGCTTCTGTTGATCAGATTTGCAAAGCAGCAACTTGGTCTTCTTTGCATACTTTTACTAAATTCTACCATTTTAATGTTTTCTCTTCTTCAGAAGCAGTTTTTGGTAGAAAAGTACTTCAGGCAGCTGTTTCAGTTTGATTCTTCTGCTTATAATTTCAGTTTTTTTCATTATAAAGATTAAAACCTTTGATTTGGGTTGTGGATTGGTTTTTGGCTGTCTTTATTTTTATCCCTCCCTCTCTAGTGACTCTTGCGTGTTCCACATCTTGGGTATTTGCTATCCCATACGTCACTAGCTCATGGACTCTTGCCAATTACATGAAAGAAAACATAATTTATGTAAGAATTTACCTGATATTTCATTTCTTTCATATTGGCAAGAGTCCATGAGGCCCACCCTTTTTATGGTGGTTATGATTTTTTTGTATAAAGCACAATTATTCCAATTCCTTGTTGATGCTTTCGCTCCTTATCACCCCACTTCTTGGCTATTCGTTAAACTAAATTGTGGGTGTGGTGGGGGGTGTATTTATAGGCATTTTGAGGTTTGGGAAACTTTGCCCCTCCTGGTTGGAATGTATATCCCATACTTCACTAGCTCATGGACTCTTGCCAATATGAAAGTTTATCAGGTAAATTCTTATATAAATTATGTTTTATTGTGTTTATAAATATAACTAATCTGAACAAAGGATTCAATATTGATTTTTAATAATATAGTTGTCTAATTTATAGATATAGTTAGATTTTGGAGTACACCACAGAGATCTCACTGAAGTGTATTGACAAAATTTCTGCTATATTAATTGTAGATATCGCTGACAATAGTTTTATACTGCTATTAATTATTAATATTCATAATTACAAAGATATACAACATTCATTTGCCTGAGTGCCAAGTCATCTTGCTTTGCAGTTCTGTCACAAAGGGCCTTGTGGTTAAAGTCCTGGTCAGTGGATATGGTATCTAAGTCTAGACTTCTCTCCTTACCTTTTAAGGTGAAGTCCTTATATGGGCTGGGCCTGGATTCCATAATTTCCACGGTGACTGGCGGGAAAGGCACCTTCATTCCTCAGGATGAGAAGGCTAGATCCAAGGGTCGACAGTCTGCCAATTTTCGTTCCTTTCGTACATCCAAGGGACAGAGGTTTTCGGCCCACACCATGTCGGATCAGCCCAAGAGTTCCTGGAAGCCTACTTAGGCTTGGAACAAGAACAAGCAGTCCAAGAAGCCCTCCTCCGCCAATAAGTCGGCATGATGGAACAGCCCCAGATCTGGGACAGGGTCACGTAGAGAATGAGAAAAAAGAGAAAGGGCGCCTCCTAGTGTAGCCAATTTATATTCAAATAGATATAAAATGTATGCAGATTTTATACTCACATCTGATAAAGGCAACGATAATGCTTAGGTAAGCAGTCTGGAAACTTGTCAGTGTTCCAGTCAACTGTGCACCATATGCAGGGCAGCTCCTCTTTAATGATAGAAATCTGAAAAAATAGAATGGTGTGCAGAGGGCGACTCCTAGTGCAGATCAGTCAATATGGTTTCAAAACCCAAACTTATCCCTTTGTAGAGATACTCACATATTATGAAGCACACTGTAGTGCTAATGAGACATGCTGGGTATATTTATAGTGGCCCAGCGCACATATCACTCTGGCAAACAATGGATGGATGTTGAAAAATAGTAGATAGGAGACTTCAGAAATGTATAAAAATATTCTTTATAAAATTAAATGAACATAAAAATCATCAGTAAAACACGCTACGCGTTTCTCAGAGCTCACCACTCTGTTTCCTCAGGCAAGTTATACTGATCTTATGATAGAGTCTCCTATTTAAACACTCAAGAGCTAGTTGAGATATCGGTTACACCCATTGCACACCTTTTTCAATTAGCTAATGCAAGTGTTTCCATAACAACCCTTCAAACCAACTAACAATTCCCAATGTGATATACAATATATATGGTACAATTTATACAGAGATCTGATAAACACACTTCGTGTATGATGTAACATCTGTTAAATTATTATACATTGTAGCTGAATATTATCTTCATATATGAAAGTAGAGAACCTGTGCATTCAGACAACTAGATTTGACAACCAAAAACTTTACGATTCCCAATATATAAAGCTATGTTGTTTATCTGCCCTATAGGTTTTATCAAAATATGTATACATATAAGAAAAACTTAGATATATTTTCTTATTCGTGGCGTTATACCCGTCTCGTTAAGCAATACATATGTAACCTAACTTGTGGATGCATATCATTTAACACTATACCTTTAGGCCCCATCTAAGAATTTTTGCCCTGTCTTTAGAAGTAGACGAAATTTACTATGTGGATATAAAGTTGCACTTTTTAAATTTGATACAATTCCTACCGGAGCTGATCGTAAGTAGTTTCGGTGTGTGCCGATGTGGATCTGTATCTGCAGTATTGTACGCTAAATGACCTATACCATACAGGGGTGTGTGTATGTTGTCCAATCACTCTTTCTATTTTGATTTAGGCCAATCAATTAGAGCTTCTGATTCTATATGTTTGTAGTCGGCGCTCGTCTTGTCAGTGAAGCCTTAAGCCTGTACGGCTATCATGTAACCGGCTGAATATCCGGCCATATGAATGTTAGTTCTAATCTTATGTTTTTATAAAGGTTTTCAAAGACTTAATACAGGAAGAATCTATTATAGTCTCTATATTAATCCTGACTGTAGAAATGTTTCTGTTCTTTGTTTTTATAGAGGTGTGTCCGTATCAACCAATGATCTTCAATGTTTATACGTCACATATGTATACACATTTAATGCGCTCATGAGCTGATCTATGCTGTTATATCAAATATACTAAAAGAAAAATGACTACTAAGATTCTTTTCAATTTATAATATATATGTGGTATTTTTTATGTTATGTTACAGAATTGTAATATCGATCCCTTTAAGGACTCTGTATTAGTCACTATGCTGTTATCTCAACTATACTAAAAGTAAAATGACAACTAAGATTCTTTTAAATTTATAATATATATGTGGTATTTTTTATGTTATGTTACAGAATTGTAATATCGATCCCTTTTAGGACTCAGTATTAGTCACTATTCTATGGGGATAAACATTTTTTTAACTAAGTAACTTACATGTGCATGATGATGTAGTGAGCGTATAAAGTTACTAAATGATCGCATACATAATGCATGACTATTAAATCAGTGTAAACTTTTTGCAAACGTTATGCATAGAAAATATTGGAGTTCACTAATTCATTGTAATTTTTATATATAAAATCGAAATGTGTATATATGGGGATATATTGTGTATATTAACTAATGTGAACTATATAGTGATGGACTAAAATAATGAATGTATTTTTATATAAGATGAATAAACATAATAACCAAATATGTGATAAGCCCCTATTCTAATAATTGTATATAAATATATTGATAATTCAAAATTACAATCTATATGGTGGGACCCTATTAAAATTTGCTAGCCACTATTCTAATAGACTAATGTGATATTTATTAAACCTGACTTTATAAAACTTATATAATTCTTATGTGAGATATATTAATAAAATAATATGATAATAAAAATGTGAATATTAATTGTGAATAAAGCTGTGAGTGTAAGTTGTATTTTATAAAACTATACTACATATAATATTAAATGCTGATATTAAAATAAATATCATAGTGGATACCTATATCACCATATTGTGATACCATGATAATGTGAGTAATGTGATACATATTAAGAAGTGAGAGTGACTATATCTGTATATATGGAGATAATTAGTGTATATATGGAGATAATTAGTGTAAACTGAATAACAGTTGAAAAACATCTTGAAAAACAAGATGTTAATCTTGTGAATAGTGATGTGTGACTATACTTTGTCCAACAATTAGAAAGCTGCTGTATCTATAACTTCATTAAGACCTTCTGGATGTAGAGTGGAAAATTTATAAATCCAGAAGGTCTCTCTTTGACGTAATTTAGTCATCCTATTTTGTGAATTGCTGGCAGTCACTATCTCCAATGGAGTAATCTTCATAAGACATTTATTCGTACCATGTGATGTTGTATGGTGTCTAGAAGTGCTGTATTTATCAAGTCCCTTCCTAATACATCTAAAATGTTCTGACCATCTTTGTCTTATCAATCTGCAGGTACGGCCTATATATTGTAGGCCACAAATGCAGGTGATACAGTAAACCACATAAGAGGAGCTGCATGATATTCTTTGTGTTAGTGTGAAAATTTCCCCTGTGTTGTTGGCTTCAATGGTATTTTGTCCATTGATTGTATATTTCTTTCATGTAATTAGCAAGAGTCCATGAGCTAGTGACGTATGGGATATACATTCCTACCAGGAGGGGCAAAGTTTCCCAAACCTCAAAATGCCTATAAATGCACCCCTCACCACACCCACAATTCAGTTTTACAAACTTTGCCTCCTATGGAGGTGGTGAAGTAAGTTTGTGCTAGATTCTACGTTGATATGCGCTCCGCAGCAAGTTGGAGCCCGGTTTTCCTCTCAGCGTGCAGTGAATGTCAGAGAGATGTGAGGAGAGTATTGCCTATTTTGAATGCAGTGATCTCCTTCTACGGGGTCTATTTCATAGGTTCTCTGTTATCGGTCGTAGAGATTCATCTCTTACCTCCCTTTTCAGATCGACGATATACTCTTATATATATACCATTACCTCTGCTGATTTTCGTTTCAGTACTGGTTTGGCTTTCTACAAACATGTAGATGAGTGTCCTGGGGTAAGTAAGTCTTATTTTCTGTGACACTCTAAGCTATGGTTGGGCACTTTGTTTATAAAGTTCTAAATATATGTATTCAAACATTTATTTGCCTTGTCTCAGGATGTTCAACATTCCTTATTTTCAGACAGTCAGTTTCATATTTGGGATAATGCACTTGAATCAATTATTTTTTCTTACCTTAAAAAATTCGACTTTTTCCCTGTGGGCTGTTAGGCTCGCGGGGGCTGAAAATGCTTCATTTTATTGCGTCATTCTTGGCGCGGACTTTTTTGGCACAAAAAATCTCTTCTGTTTCCGGCGTCATACGTGTCGCCGGAAGTTGCGTCATTTTTGACGTTCTTTTGCGCCAAAAATGTCGGCATTCCGGATGTGGCGTCATATTTGGCGCCAAAAAGCATTTAGGCGCCAAATAATGTGGGCGTCTTATTTGGCGCCAAAAAATATGGGCGTCGCTTTTGTCTCCACATTATTTCTTTGCTTCTGGTTGCTAGAAGCTTGTTCATTGGCATTTTTTTCCCATTCCTGAAACTGTCATTTAAGGAATTTGATCTATTTTGCTTTATATGTTGTTTTTTCTCTTACATATTGCAAGATGTCTCACGTTGCATCCGAGTCAGAAGATACTTCAGGAAAATCGCTGCCTAGTGCTGGAACTACCAAAGCTAAGTGTATCTGCTGTAAACTTTTGGTAGCTATTCCTCCAGCTGTTGTTTGTATTAATTGTCATGACAAACTTGTTAATGCAGATAATATTTCCTTTAGTAATGTACCTTTACCTGTTGCAGTTCCATCAACATCTAAGGTTCAGAATGTTCCTGATAACATAAGAGATTTTGTTTCTGAATCCATCAAGAAGGCTATGTCTGTTATTCCTCCTTCTAGTAAACATAAAAAATCTTTTAAAACTTCTCTTTATACAGATGAATTTTTAAATGAACATCATCATTCTGATTCTGATGATTCTTCTGGTTCAGAGGATTCTGTCTCAGAGATTGATGCTGATAAATCTTCATATTTATTTAAAATGGAATTTATTCGTTCTTTACTTAAAGAAGTACTAATTGCTTTAGAAATTGAGGATTCTGGTCCTCTTGATACTAATTCTAAACGTTTAGATAAGGTATTTAAATCTCCTGTGGTTATTCCAGAAGTTTTTCCTGTTCCAGGTGCTATTTCTGAAGTAATTTCCAGAGAATGGAATAATTTGGGTAATTCATTTACTCCTTCTAAACGTTTTAAGCAATTATATCCTGTGCCGTCTGACAGATTAGAATTTTGGGACAAAATCCCTAGAGTTGATGGGGCTATTTCTACCCTTGCTAAACGGACTACTATTCCTACGTCAGATGGTACTTCATTTAAGGATCCTTTAGATAGGAAAATTGAATCCTTTCTAAGAAAAGCTTATCTGTGTTCAGGTAATCTTCTTCTTAGACCTGCTATATCATTGGCTGATGTTGCTGCAGCTTCAACTTTTTGGTTGGAAACTTTAGCGCAACAAGTAACAGATCATGATTCTCATAATATTATTATTCTTCTTCAACATGCTAATAATTTTATCTGTGATGCCATTTTTTATATTATCAGAGTTGATGTCAGGTTTATGTCTCTAGCTATTTTAGCTAGAAGAGCTTTATGGCTTAAAACTTGGAATGCTGATATGGCTTCTAAATCAACTCTACTTTCCATTTCTTTCCAGGGTAACAAATTATTTGGTTCTCAGTTGGATTCTATTATCTCAACTGTTACTGGTGGGAAAGGAAATTTTTTACCACAGGATAAAAAATCTAAGGGTAAGAACAAGGCTAATAATCGTTTTCGTTCCTTTCGTTTCAACAAAGAACAAAAGCCTGATCCTTCATCCTCAGGAGCAGTTTCAGTTTGGAAACCATCTCCAGTCTGGAATAAATCCAAGCCTTCTAGAAAGGCAAAGCCAGCTTCTAAGTCCACATGAAGGTGCGGCCCTCATTCCAGCTCAGCTGGTAGGGGGCAGGTTACGTTTTTTCAAAGAAATTTGGATCAATTCTGTTCACAATCTTTGGATTCAGAACATTGTTTCAGAAGGGTACAGAATTGGTTTCAAGATGAGACCTCCTGCAAAGAGATTTTTTCTTTCCCGTGTCCCAGTAAATCCAGTGAAAGCTCAAGCATTTCTGAATTGTGTTTCAGATCTAGAGTTGGCTGGAGTAATTATGCCAGTTCCAGTTCTGGAACAGGGGATGGGGTTTTATTCAAATATCTTCATTGTACCAAAGAAGGAGAATTCCTTCAGATCAGTTCTGGATCTAAAAATATTGAATCGTTATGTAAGGATACCAACGTTCAAAATGGTAACTGTAAGGACTATCTTGCCTTTTGTTCAGCAAGGGCATTATATGTCCACAATAGATTTACAGGATGCATATCTGCATATTCCGATTCATCCAGATCTTAGTTCCTGAGATTCTCTTTTCTGGACAAGCATTACCAGTTTGTGGCTCTACCGTTTGGCCTAGCTACAGCTCCAAGAATTTTTACAAAGGTTCTCGGTGCCCTTCTGTCTGTAATCAGAGAACAGGGTATTGTGGTATTCCCTTATTTGGACGATATCTTGGTACTTGCTCAGTCTTTACATTTAGCAGAATCTCATACGAATCGACTTGTGTTGTTTCTTCAAGATCATGGTTGGAGGATCAATTCACCAAAAAGTTCATTGACTCCTGAGACAAGGGTAACCTTTCTGGGTTTCCAGATAGATTCAGTGTCCATGACTCTGTCTTTGACAGACAAGAGACGTCTAAAATTGATCTCAGCTTGTCGAAACCTTCAGTCACAATCATTCCCTTCGGTAGCCTTATGCATGGAAATTCTAGGTCTTATGACTGCTGCATCGGACGCGATCCCCTTTGCTCGTTTTCACATGCGACCTCTTCAGCTCTGTATGCTGAATCAATGGTGCAAGGATTACACAAAGATATCTCAATTAATATCTTTAAAACCGATTGTACGACACTCTCTAACGTGGTGGACAGATCACCGTCGTTTAATTCAGGGGGCTTCTTTTGTGCTTCCGACCTGGACTGTAATTTCAACAGATGCAAGTCTCACAGGTTGGGGAGCTGTGTGGGGATCTCTGACGGCACAAGGAGTTTGGGAATCTCAGGAGGTGAGATTACCGATCAATATTTTGGAACTCCGTGCAATTTTCAGAGCTCTTCAGTTTTGGCCTCTTCTGAAGAGAGAATCGTTCATTTGTTTTCAGACAGACAATGTCACAACTGTGGCATACATCAATCATCAAGGAGGGACTCACAGTCCTCTGGCTATGAAAGAAGTATCTCGAATTTTGGTTTGGGCGGAATCCAGCTCCTGTCTAATCTCTGCGGTTCATATCCCAGGTATAGACAATTGGGAAGCGGATTATCTCAGTCGCCAAACATTGCATCCGGGCGAATGGTCTCTTCACCCAGAGGTATTTCTTCAGATTGTTCAAATGTGGGAGCTTCCAGAAATAGATCTGATGGCGTCTCATCTAAACAAGAAACTTCCCAGGTATCTGTCCAGATCCCGGGATCCTCAGGCGGAAGCAGTGGATGCATTATCACTTCCTTGGAAGTATCATCCTGTCTATATCTTTCCGCCTCTAGTTCTTCTTCCATGAGTAATCTCCAAGATTCTGAAGGAATGCTCGTTTGTTCTGTTGGTAGCTCCGGCATGGCCTCACAGGTTTTGGTATGCAGATCTTGTCCGGATGGCCTCTTGCCATCCGTGGACTCTTCCGCTAAGACCAGACCTTCTGTCGCAAGGTCCTTTTTTCCATCAGGATCTCAAATCCTTAAATTTAAAGGTATGGAGATTGAACGCTTGATTCTTGGTCAAAGAGGTTTCTCTGACTCTGTGATTAATACTATGTTACAGGCTCGTAAATCTGTATCTAGAGAGATATATTATAGAGTCTGGAAGACTTATATTTCTTGGTGTCTTTCTCATCATTTTTCTTGGCATTCTTTTAGAATTCCGAGAATTTTAGAGTTTCTTCAGGATGGTTTAGATAAAGGTTTATCCGCAAGTTCTTTGAAAGGACAAATCTCTGCTCTTTCTGTTCTTTTTCACAGAAAGATTGCTAATCTTCCTGATATTCATTGTTTTGTACAAGCTTTGGTTCGTATAAAACCTGTCATTAAGTCAATTTCTCCTCCTTGGAGTTTGAATTTGGTTCTGGGGGCTCTTCAAGCTCCTCCGTTTGAACCTATGCATTCATTGGACATTAAATTACTTTCTTGGAAAGTTTTGTTCCTTTTGGCGATCTCTTCTGCCAGAAGAGTCTCTGAATTATCTGCTCTTTCTTGTGAGTCTCCTTTTCTGATTTTTCATCAGGATAAGGCGGTGTTGCGAACTTCTTTTGAATTTTTACCTAAAGTTGTGAATTCCAACAACATTAGTAGAGAAATTGTGGTTCCTTCATTATGTCCTAATCCTAAGAATTCTAAGGAGAAATCGTTGCATTCTTTGGATGTTGTTAGAGCTTTGAAATATTATGTTGAAGCTACTAAGTCTTTCCGAAAGACTTCTAGTCTATTTGTTATCTTTTCCGGTTCTAGAAAAGGCCAGAAAGCTTCTGCCATTTCTTTGGCATCTTGGTTGAAATCTTTAATTCATCATGCCTATGTTGAGTCGGGTAAAACTCCGCCTCAAAGGATTACAGCTCATTCTACTAGGTCAGTTTCT
Source organism: Bombina bombina (assembly GCF_027579735.1). Classification (NCBI taxonomy): domain Eukaryota; kingdom Metazoa; phylum Chordata; class Amphibia; order Anura; family Bombinatoridae; genus Bombina; species Bombina bombina. The sequence continues at coordinate 232,915,854 of NC_069499.1, forward strand.
ACTTCCTGGGCGTTTAGGAATGAAGCTTCGATTGATCAGATTTGCAAAGCAGCAACTTGGTCCTCTTTGCATACTTTTACTAAATTCTACCATTTTGATGTATTTTCTTCCTCTGAAGCAGTTTTTGGTAGAAAAGTACTTCAGGCAGCGGTTTCAGTTTGAATCTTCTGTTTATGTTTTTCATTAAACTTATTTTGGGTGTGGATTATTTTCAGCAGGAATTGGCTGTCTTTATTTTATCCCTCCCTCTCTAGTGACTCTTGTGTGGAAAGATCCACATCTTGGGTAATCATTATCCCATACGTCACTAGCTCATGGACTCTTGCTAATTACATGAAAGAAAACATAATTTATGTAAGAACTTACCTGATAAATTCATTTCTTTCATATTAGCAAGAGTCCATGAGGCCCGCCCTTTTTTGTGGTGGTTATGATTTTTTTGTATAAAGCACAATTATTCCAATTCCTTATTTTATATGCTTTCGCACTTTTTTCTTATCACCCCACTTCTTGGCTATTCGTTAAACTGAATTGTGGGTGTGGTGAGGGGTGTATTTATAGGCATTTTGAGGTTTGGGAAACTTTGCCCCTCCTGGTAGGAATGTATATCCCATACGTCACTAGCTCATGGACTCTTGCTAATATGAAAGAAATGAATTTATCAGGTAAGTTCTTACATAAATTATGTTTTTCACATACTACATCTGCTCTTGTTGCATCTATAGAAACCCATCTTAGCATTTTGTGTGGTTCCTGATAGTGATAGATTTCCATTTGATGGAAAATATGTTTCTCTTCTACACATTACTAGTTTACTGGGTGCTAATTTTTCTTTTATTGTTGGTGCTCTCCTAAATGTACATAGTGGTTTATCTCCTAAGATTGATTTCAATATAGGGTCTTTCCTTAATATTGTCCAATGTTTAGTTAAGATCTTTTTGATCTCCCTATGGTTGTCATTATATCTTGTAATAAATGTCGATTCATAACCTGAATAAAATGTTGATTCTATTTTCTTTTTATTGGTTAATAAGTCATTCCTATTCTGTGCACGTGCTCTATGGTAGCTGTGTTCAATTAGTTGTATAGGAAAATGTTTATCCTTGAACCTATCTATGAGAATCTGGCTCTGATTGTCAAATGTACCAGTGTCTGTACAGTTCCTTCGAATTCTCCTGAACTGGCTGTATGGGATATTATATTTCCAGCTGGAATAATGGTTACTATGATAATCAAGTAAATTATTGCTGTCAACTGTTTTAAAAAAGGTGCATGATTCCACCTTATCATCTATACCCCACATTAGGGAAACATCCAAAAAATACATTTTATCTATTTGAATATTCCATGTAAATTTAATACCCATATTGTTTCTATTAAGTTTGTTCTGAAAGGTTGTTAAAGAATCTAGAGGACCTCTCCATATAAAGAGCAGGTCATCTATATAACGGCAATAGAAGACCAGATTTTGCTCCCAGTTCGAATCATAGATGTATATTGACTCAAACAAACCCATAAATAGGTTTGCAAAACTGGGAGCAAATCTGGTCCCCATGGCCGTCCCCTTGATCTGGATGTAAAAGTGATCCAAGAATTGAAAATAGTTGTGAGTTAAGATAAAACCTATCAATTCCAATATAAAGTTTTTTTGTATATCTGACATATATATGTCCTCACTTAGAAAATGATCTATAGAGTTCAAACCTATGTCGTGTGCAATATTTGAGTAGAGTGAAGTTACATCACATGACACCCAATATAGATTATTCTCTCTCTTTATATTTGAAAGTTTTACCAATAAGTCCGTGGTATCTCTAATGTGAGACCTTAATTGCACTACATACTTTTGGAGATAAAAGTCAATGTATGAAGATAAATTGTCGGTAATGCTGTTCATTCCCGCAATAATGGGCCTACCAGGTGGATTATTCAATTGTTTGTGTATTTTGGGTAGGTGATAGTAATACGGTGTGTTGGGACTTTTTGGAGTCAGAATTTTTTTTTCTTTTTTGTTCAAAATGCCATTAGTGTATCCAAAATTGATAAGTGTGATTAGTTCTTTTGTAAATACATTTGTAGGATCTTTTTCTATTTTTTTTGTAATATTCTTTATCAAGTATTATTCTATATGCTTCATTTATATATTCTGAATAATCTTGGATCACTATCCCTCCGCCTTTGTCCGCCTAGCGGATGACTATGTTCTTGTGTCTTGTGAGTTCTAAAAGAGCCTTCTTTTCATTAGGCCATATATTGCCCCGGTTTTGACTGTACTTTGGCAGTTTTTCAAGATCTTCTAAAACTAAATTTTGGAATATGTCTAAATAGGCTGTATCCTCTCCTTTGGGATTGAATGAAGAAGGTGGTGGTGACTGATCTGCACTAGGAGTCGCCCTCTACACACCATTCTATTTTTTCAGGGTCACGTAGAGGGCAGACTATGCTTCTTTCAGGATGCTTGGATTCTTTCTATGCTTCTTTCAGGATGCTTGGATTCACAACGTGCCGGACCCATGGGTTGTGGACGTAGTATCCCGGGGTACAGGATAGGGTTCAAATCTTGCCCTTTAAGAGGCGGATTCCTTCTGTCAAGACTCTCTTCAAACCCTGTGATGAGAGAAGCTTTTCTAAATTGTGTAAAGGTTCTATCTTCTCTGTGAGTCATCGTCCCGGTCCCTCCTTCACAGTGGTTCCCAAGAAAGAGGGAACTTGCTGTCCAATTTTGGATTTAAAGTGTCTCAACAAGTTTCTCAAGTTTCCTTCCTTCTAGATGAAGACTATCAGACCAATTCTCCCATTGGTCCAGGAAGGTTAGGACGCATACCTTCATGTCCAGATCCACAGGAATCATTTTCAGTTCCTGCAGTTTGCCTTTCTAGACCAACCATTTTCAATTTGTAGCCCTTTCATTTGGTCTGGCTACAGCTCCCAGGATCTTTATGAAGATACTGGGAGCACTTTTTATGGTAGCCAGGACGCAAGTATTCGCAGTGGCCCCTTACCTGGACAATATCTTGGCACAGGCTCCATCTTTTCTTTTGGCAAGATATCACACGGACACTTTTTTGTCTCTCCTTAGAGATCATGGGTGGAAGATAAATCTGGACAAGAGTTCCCTAGTCCCCAACACCAGGTTTTGTTTTCTGAGAACAATCATAGATTCGATTTCCATGAAGATTTTCTTGACGGATCTTCGCTCATCTTGCCTCTCACTTCATTCATCTGCACGCTCTTCAGTTGTGCAATACATGGAACTAGTTGGTCTCATGATGGCTACCATGGACATTTATTCCTTTTGCTCGCTTTTATCTGCTACCTCTACATCTATGTATGCTTGGACAATGGAACGGCGATCATTCCGACCTATCTCAAAAGATCGTCCTAGACAAACACACAAGAGAATTTCTCTCCTGGTGGCTCTGTCAGGATCATCTGTCCCAAGGCACGTGCTTTTTGAGACCATCGTGGGAGATTGTGACTACGAATGCCAGTCTTCTGTGCTTGGGTGCAGTCTGGGGTTCCTTGAGAGCTGGTCTCTGGAGGAGTCCAACCTCCCCATCAACTTTCTGGAATGGAGAGCCATCTTCAATGCTCTGATGACGTGGCCTCAACTTCGTTCTGTACTTTTTATCAGATTTAAATCGGACAATATAACATCTGTGGCCTATATCAATCATCAGGGAGGAACAATGAGTTTCCTGGCTATGAAGGAAGTCTCTTGCATCCTTCAGTGGGCAGAGTCCCACAATTGTCACATTCAGACCATTCATATGCCAGTAGTGGACAATTGGGCGGCGGGCTACTTGAGCAGACAGATGTTCCACCCAGGGGAGTGGGCTCTTCATCCGGAGGTGTTTTCCAAGATAACGCTCAGGTGGGGTGTTCCGGAGATAGACCTCATGGCTTCCCATCTCAATACCAAAATGGCCATATACGGATTGAAATCGACGGACCCTTAGGCAGTGTTGGTGGACGCATTAGCGGTTCCTTGGAAGTTCAAACTTATTTATCTGTTCCCTCAGTTTGCTCTTCTTTCCAGGATCATAGCCCATATCAAATAGGAGCGGGTCTTGGTGATCCTAATTGCTCCTGCTTGGCCTCACAGGACTTGGTTTGCCGACTTTGTGAAGATGTCATCCTTCCCTCCTTGGAGGTTACCTCTGAGGGCAGGGTCTGTTCCTTTATCAAAATCCAGATTCTCTGAGGCTGACTGCGTGGAGATTGAACACTTAGTTCTGTCTAAAAGAGGTTTTTCCGACATGGTCATTGAAACTCTGATCTAGGCTCGTATGCCGGTGACTTGTCGGATGTATCACAAGGTGTGGCGCACTTACCTAACCTGGTGCGAGGCTCGAGGTTTCCCTTGGCACAAGGTGAGAGTTCTTTGGATTCTGTTCTTTCTACAAGAGGGTTTGGTGAAAGGTCTGTCTACCAGTTCTCTTAAGGGTCAGATTTCTGCCCTTTCTGTATTGCTACACAAAAGGTTAGCTAATTTTTCTGACGTTTAGTCCTTTGTTCAGGCCCTAGTTAGAATCAGGCCTGTGTTTAAACATGTTGCGCTCCCCCTTGGAACCTTAATCTTGTTCTTTGTGTTTTTCAACAGGCTCCGTTTGAGCCTATGCATTTTGTTGATATTAAACTTTTATCTTGGAAAGTTTTGTTTTTGTTGGCTATTTCTTCTGCTCGTAGAGTTTCAGAATTATCTGCCTTACAGTTTGATTCTCCTTATCTGGTTTTCCGTGTGGATAAGGCAATCCTACGTACCAAGTTGGGTTTTCTTCCTAAGGTGGTCTCTGACCGCAATATCAATCAGGAGATTGTAGTTCCTTCCTTTTGTCCTAATCATCCTTCTCAGAAGGTGCGTGCTTTGAAATTCTATCTCCATGCTACCAAGGATTTTAGACAATCTACTTCCTTGTTTGTTGTTTAAGCCAGTAAGAACAAGGGTCAAAAGGTCACTGCAACTACCCTTTTCTCCTACATTGGTGTATCCGGTCCACGGCTTCATCCTTACTTGTGGGATATTCTCAATCCCTACAGGAAGTGGCAAAGAGAGCACATAGCAGAGCTGTCCATATAGCTCCCCTGAGGCTCCGCCCCCCCCAGTCATTCTCTTTGCCGCTCTATCTAGTAGCATCTCCACGGGGGTGGTAAAGAGTATGTGGTGTTTAGTTGTAGTTTTTTATTCTTCTATCAAGAGTTTGTTATTTTAAAATAGTGCCGGCTTGTACTATTTACTCTGCAGCAGAAAGTGATGAAGATTTCTGCAGAGAGGAATATGATTTTAGCACCAGTAACTAAAATCCATTGCTGTTCCCACGCAGGACTGTTGAAACCAGAGAACTTCAGTTGGGGGGAACAGTTTGCAGGCTTAACTGCTTCAGGTATGATCAGTCATTTTTCTAACAAGACCTAGTAATGCTAGAAGACTGTCAGCAATCCCCTCTGGGATAGGTAAGCCATTTTTCTTAGACTGTGTATAAAATTATGGCTTATATTAAGGGCTCTATGCTGGTTGACAATATTGTGGGCTAAATCGATTGCTTTTTAGCATGTTTTCACTATAAATAAGGTGTTTTTTCAGACTTTAAAACACTTTTGGGGTTTTATTTTGCGCCTGGCACTTATTTGGACACCTATTCTAGTCAGAAAGGCCCCTCCACTCTGGAATGAAGAGGGAGGAGGCCTCATTTTCAAGCCTCAATTGCACAGTTGTTTTGCTTAGGCAGTTCATGCAGCTTCACGTGGGGAGTCCAGAGGCATCAGAAAAGACTCCAGAGAGGCTTATGTCCTACTAAAATAATCCCTAAGGAAGGTAAAGGCCACAGTGGAAGCTGTGGCATAGTACTGTAGTGTTTTTAACAGGTTAATTGCTGTTATTAGCTCCGGTTTGGGCATTAAGGGGTTAATTGGTCTGAAAATTTGTGTGCAATCCTTTTAAAGCATTAAGACACTGTGGTGAAACTTTCATTAAAATCGGATGTTTATTTGATGGGTTTTTTGATGTTTTAGTAATAGAGTGCACTTTTATTATTTAAAGACACAGTAACGTTTTTGTCAAAAATAATTTTTATTGCATTGAAGATCTGTTTAAGTCTGTCAAACATGTCTGACCCTTCAGATAACCTATGTTCTGTATGTTCAAAGGCCAAGGTGGTTCCCCCATTAAATTTATGTGTGAAGTGTGCCATAGCGTCCAAACAGCTTAAGGACCGTACAATCACGCTTAAAGATATAGCCCAAGATGATTCTTTAGCTGAAGGTAGTGAGGATAGCTCACTATCCTCTCCTTCTGTGTCAACACCAGCTATGCCCGCGCAAGCGATGCCCAGTACATCTAGCGCGCCAATTGCTATTACTATGCAACAGTTAGCAGCAGTAATGGATAATTCTCTCGCAGCATTTTTATCCAAACTGCCAGCTTTTCCTAGGAAGCGTGATTGCTCAGTTTTAAATACAGAAAACGAGCAAGCAGACGCAGAGGATCTGTAGTGCCCTCACATCAATCTGACTTGGCGGTGAGGGAGGGCCTGTCTGAGGGAGAAATTTCTGACACAGGAAAAGTTTCTCAGCAGGTAGAGCCTGATACCATAGCATTTAAATTTAAGCTTGAACACCTCCGCACTCTACTTAAGGAGGTCCTAGCTACTCTTGATGATTGTGACCCTTTGGTGGTCCCAGAAAAATTGTGTAAAATGGATAAATTCTTAGAGGTCCCAGTACACACTGATGCGTTTCCGATACCTAAGAGGGTGGCGGATATAGTGAATAAGGAGTGGGAGAAGCCAGGTGTACCTTTTGTTCCCCCTCCTATATTTAAGAAAATGTTCCCCATTGTTGACCCCAGAAGGGACGCGTGGCAGACGGTCCCTAAGGTAGAGGGGGCAGTTTCAACGCTTGCTAAGCGCACAACTATACCAATAGAAGACAGTTGCGCTTTCAAAGATCCTATGGATAAAAAATTAGAAGGTTTACTTAAGAAAATTTTTGTTCAACAAGGTTTTCTTCTTCAACCAATTTCTTGCATTATTCCTGTAACCACTGCAGCTGCTTTTTGGTTTGAGGAATTAGAAAACTCGCTCCAGAAGGAGACTTCTTATGATGAAGTCATGGATAGAATTCACGCCCTGAAGTTGGCTAATAATTTCATTACAGATGCCGCTTTTCAGTTAGCTAAATTACCGGCGAAAAATTCTGGTTTCGCAATAGTGGCGCGTAGGGCGCTTTGGCTAAAATCGTGGTCGGCGGATGTGTCGTCCAAAACAAAACTGCTTAATATTCCTTTCAAGGGTAAGACCCTATTCAGGCCAGAGTTGAAAGAAATTATTTCAGATATCACTGGGGGAAAGGGCCATGCCCTTCCACAGGATAGACCTTTCAAAGCTAAAAATAAGTCTAATTTTCGTTCCTTTCGCAATTTCAGGAACGGACCGGCTTCTACCTCTACAGCCACTACGCAAGAGGGTAACGCACCCCAGCCCAAACCAGCATGGAAACCATTGCAAGGCTGGAACAAGGGTTAACAGGCCAAAAAAGCCTGCTGCTGTTACCAAGACAGCATGAAGGGGTAGCCCCCGATCCGGGACCGGATCTAGTAGGGGGCAGACTTTCTCTCTTTGCTCAGGCCTGGGCAAGAGATGTTCCGGACCCCTGGGCACTAGAAATTGTCTCTCAGGGGTATCTTCTAGAATTCAAGGACCTTCCTCCAAGGGGAAGGTTCCACATGTCTCGCTTATCTTTAGACCAGATAAAGAGACAGGCATTCTTACATTGCGTAGAAGACCTTTTAAAAATGGGAGTGATAAACCCAGTTCCAACAGCAGAACAAGGACTGGGATTTTACTCAAACCTGTTTGTAGTTCCCAAAAAGGAAGGAACTTTCAGGCCAATTCTGGATTTAAAGATCCTAAACAAATTCCTCAGAGTTCCATCATTCAAAATGGAAACCATTCGGACAATTTTACCAATGATCCAGGAGGGTCAATATATGACTACCGTGGATTTAAAGGATGCGTACCTGCATATTCCTATCCACAAAGATCACCATCAGTTTCTGAGGTTCGCCTTTCTGGACAAGCATTACCAGTTCGTGGCTCTTCCCTTCGGATTGGCCACTGCTCCCAGAATTTTCACAAAGGTGCTAAGGCCAAGGGGCATTGCAGTAGCACCTTACCTAGACGACATTTTAATACAGGCGTCGTCCTTTCACAAAGCAAGGGCTCATACGGACATTGTTCTAGCCTTTCTAAGGTCTCACGGGTGGAAGGTGAACAGGTGAAAAAAGTTCTCTGTCCCCGTTCACAAGGGTTCCCTTCCTGGGAACAATAATAGACTCAGTAGAAATGAAAATCTTTCTGACAGAGGTCAGGAAATTAAAACTTTTGAACACTTGTCGAGTTCTTCAATCCATTCCTCAACCCTCCATAGCTCAGTGCATGGAGGTGATAGGACTAATGGTTGTGGCAATGGACGTGGTTCCTTTTGCTCGAATTCATTTAAGACCATTGCAACTGTGCATGCTCAAACAATGGAATGGGGATTATGCAGATTTGTCTCCCCAGATTCAGATGGACCAGCAAACCAGAGACTCACTCCTCTGGTGGTTGTCTCAGGATCACCTGTCTCAAGGAATGAGTTTCCGACCTCTTAGGCTGGGGCGCGGTCTGGAAGTCCCTGAAGGCTCAGGGTCTATGGTCTCGGGAAGAATCTCTTCTCCCGATAAACATTTTGGAATTGAGAGCGATATTCAATGCGCTCCAGGCATGGCCTCAACTAGCGGAGGCCAAATTCATCAGATTTCAGTCGGACAACATGACGACTGTAGCGTACATCAATCTTAAGGGGGGAACAAAGAGTTCCCTGGCGATGAGGGAGGTATCCAAGATCATCAAATGAGCAGAGGATCACTCCTGCCATCTATCAGCAATTCACATCCCAGGAGTGGACAACTGGGAAGCGGATTATCTGAGTCGTGAGGTTTTTGCTCAGCTGACCCAGCTATGGGGCATTCCAGATCTGGATCTGATGGCGTCACGTCAGAACTCCAAAGTTACACGTTACGGGTCCAGGTCCAGGGATCCCAAGGCGACATTGGTAGATGCCTTAGTAGCGCCTTGGTCGTTCAATCTAGCTTATGTCTTTCCACCGTTTCCCCTTCTCCCCCGGCTAGTATCCAGGATCAAACAGGAGAAGGCTTCGGTAATTCTGATAGCTCCTGCGTGGCCACGCAGGACTTGGTAAGCAGACCTAGTGAATATGTCATCGGTTCCACCATGGAAGCTGCCTTTGAGGCAGGACCTTCTAATTCAAGGTCCATTCGAACATCCAAACCTAGTTTCTCTGCAACTGACTGCTTGGAGATTGAACACTTGATTCTAGCTAAGCGTGGGTTTTTTCGGAATCAGTTATAGATACTCTGATCCAGGCTAGAAAGCCTGTCACCACGAAAATTTACCATAAGATATGGCGGAAATATCTTTGCTGGTGCGAATCCAAGGGTTACTCATGGAGTAAGATTAGGATTCCAAGGATACTATCTTTTCTCCAAGAAGGATTGGAGAAAGGTCTGTCAGCTAGTTCTTTAAAGGGACAGATATCTGCTCTGTCTGTTTTGTTACACAAGCGTCTGGCAGCCATGCCAGATATTAAGGCGTTTGTACAGGCTTTAGTCAGAATCAAGCCTGTCTACAGACCTGTGGCTCCTCCATGGAGTCTAAATTTAGTTCTTTCAGTTCTTCAAGGGGTTCCGTTTGAACCTCTACATTCCATAGATATTAAGTTACTATCTTGGAAAGTTTTGTTTTTAGTAGCTATTTCTTCTGCTAGAAGAGTTTCTGAAATGTCTGCTTTGCAGTGTAATTCACCCTATCTGGTGTTTCATACAGATAAGGTCGTTTTACATACCAAACCTGGTTTTCTTCCAAAAGTGGTTTCCAATAAGAATATCAACCAGGAAATAGTTGTTCCTTCTCTGTGTCCTAATCCAGTTTCTAACAAGGAACGTCTGTTACACAATCTTGATGTGGCTGAAAAGCATCATCCGGTTGGTTTATGAGACTGCTGGAAGGCAGCCTCCTGAACGAATTACAGCTCACTCTACTAGAGCTGTGGCTTCCACATGGGCTTTCAAGAATGAGGCTTCTGTTGAACAGATTTGTAAGGCAGCGACTTGGTCTTCACTGCATACGTTTGCCAAATTTTACAAATTCGATACTTTTGCTTCTTGGGAGAAAGGTTTTCAAGCAGTGGTGCCTTCCGTTTAGGTTACCTGACTTGTTCCCTCCCTTCATCCGTGTCCTAAAGCTTTGGTTTTGGTTCCCACAAGTAAGGATGAAGCCGTGGACCGGATACACCAATGTAGGAGAAAACAGAATTTATGTTTACCTGATAAATTTCTTTCTCCTACGGTGTATCCGGTCCACGGCCCGCCCTGGCATTTTGGTCAGGTTTAAATTTATTTTTTGTAAACTACAGTCACCACTGCACCCTATGGTTCTCCTTTTTCTCCTAACCGTCGGTCGAATGACTGGGGGGGCGGAGCTTGAGGGGAGCTATATGGACAGCTCTGCTGTGTGCTCTCTTTGCCACTTCCTGTAGGGATTGAGAATATACCACAAGTAAGGATGAAGCCGTGGACCGGATACACCGTAGGAGAAAGAAATTTATCAGGTAAACATAAATTCTGTTTCCTTTTGGCTGAGGAGTGTCATTCGTTTGGCTTATAAGGAAGCTGGTCAGCAGCCTCCTGACAGGATTACGGCTCACTCTACCCATGCTGTTTCCTCTTCTTGGGCTTTTAGGATTGAAGCTTCTATGGAACAAATCTGTAAGGTGGCTACCTGGTCCTCTTTGCTTACTTTTTCTAAATTATACAAGTTTGATTTAATTACCTCAGCTTCCATTGGGAAAAAGTGCTTCAAGCGGTGTTGCCTTCAGTTTAGGTCCACCTGCCTTATTTCCCTTCCTGTTCATTCTGTGTCCTCTCTAGCTTGGGTATTGGATTCCCAATTAGTAATTAATTAAAGAGTGGACTCTCTCGTGCCATTGAAAAGATATCAAAATGTATGCTTACCTAATAAATTATTTTCTTTACTGGCATGGAGAGTCCATAAACCTGCCCTATAGTTTTTAAGGCGGCATATTTACTAATCTTTTGTTACCTCTATACCCCTAGTGTTTCTCTTACTTTTCCTTATTTCCTTGACTGAATGACTGGGGGAGTATGGGAAGTTGGATAGATACTTAATGCTTTAGCTGGGATGTCTTTTCCGCCTCCTGGTGGTCAGGTGTTAAATTCCCAACAGTAATGAATGCATTTGTGGACTCTCCATGCCAGGAAAAAAAAGAATTGATCAGGTAAGCATAAATTTAGTTTTTTGAGTTTAGTGACCCTTTACACTTAATGTGTAAATTTTTCTTATACGTTTTGTTGCTAATGATGTTTTTTCCCCTCAGTTCTAAGCCTATGAAATGAAAACTTACCTTTTATAGCTTCCATTCTTGGTACTCGTGGTGAATATCAGTTCAGTTCCTGTCTGGTCCAAAATATTTACTATTCTGTATCATTTGATATATTCTGTCTGGCACCTATTTTTATTCTCTTTCCTAAGCTCAAACCATGTTTGACAAACTCTTCAATATTACTCTTTACATCTTCTAGATATGATTCTGCAAGAGTTAATCTTTTTTTATTGATATCTTCTTCCATTTCTCGTTTAGGAGAACAACAAGGTCTGGTTTGAGCGCCCACTGTCACAACCTTTGCTGAAAGTATTAGCCCTTGAAGTGTTACATCTCTTACCCCTGCGTTTGGTCATGCTGGATGCCATGATGTTTGATTTCACTTCCCTTGTTGATGGATATCTTAATACATATCGACAGAGAACAATGGAGTTGTTGGGCAGTACTGAGGTATTATGGTTAAATAGACTAATTTCATATGAATTTTCCTGTTAACCTGCTATATAGAAACAAATAATATTTAGCATTTACAGAGAACTAGTGAAGCTTTGTCTAAACTTTGTAGGTTTTCCTCTCTGTATTAATAATTAACTTAATCATTTTCTTTCATAATTAAGAAGAGAATACAATTTTAAACATTCCAATTTATTTCTATTATTTAATTTGCTTTATTTTTCAGATATCCTTTGTTGAAGAAATAGCAATGCACATGGGTGAGCCAATCACACAATGCCTCTGCAGCCACCAATAAGCAGCTACTGAGCCTATTTAGATATGTTTTTAACAAAGAATATCAAGAGAAGGAAGCAAATTAGTTAATAGAAGTAAATTGGAAGGTTTTTTGTTTTTTTTTAAATTGCATGATTTTTCTAAATTATGAAAGAAAAAATTGGGTTTCATGTCCCTTTTAAAGCATTATGAATGTCAAAATTAAGTTTGCATGATTGAGATTTTAAATGCACTTCTTTTTTAATTATTTAGTTGGTATCCTTTTTGTTTTGTAAGAATATGTACATATCATACATTACTGAGGACTAGCTGGTGATTGGTGGCTGCACACATTTGTCTTTTCTCATTGTCTCACCAGATGTGTTCAGCTAGCTCCTAGTAGTGCACTACTGCTCTAGAGCGGACTTTAACATGATTAATCCCTTTGCATGGCTTCAGCACACTGTTATATACAAGCAGCAGTGCAATAATATAAGACTTTTTTATGTATTTCTTTCTTGCATGTAATTGGCAAGAGTCAATGAGCTAGTGACGTATGGGATATACAATCCTACCAGGAGGGGCAAAGTTTCCTAAACCTCAAAATGCCTATAAATACACCCCTCACCACACCCACAATTCAGTTTTACAAACTTTGCCTCCTATGGAGGTGGTGAAGTAAGTTTGTGCTTGATTTTCTACGTTGATATGCGCTTCTCAGAATTTTAAAGCCCGATTCCTCTAAGAGTACAATGAATGTCAGAGGGATGTGAAGAGAGTATCACCTATTGAATTCTATGGTTTTCCTTGCGGGAAATCTTTTTCATAGGTTCTCTGTTATCGGTTGTAGAGATTAATCTCCTACTTCCCTTTTTCAGATCGACGATATACTCTCATGTTCCGTTACCTCTACTGATTTCAGTACTGGTTTGGCTATCTGCTATATGTGAATTAAGACACTCTCAGCTATGGTTTGGCACTTTAGGTATTAATATAAAGTTCTAAATATATGTATTGTACTTATATTTGCCATGAGTCAGGTTTATGTATATTTCCTTTTGCAGACTATCCGTTTCATATTTGGGGGAAAACATGTTTAGGAAAATATTTTTCTTACCTGGGGTATAGTCTTTTTTCTTTTTCAGCAGAGGCGGCAAAGAGCACCACAGTAGAGCTGTTAAATAGCCCCTCCCTTCCCTCCCACCACAGTTATTCTCTTTGCCTACGTTAATGATAGGAAGTGGTAAAGTGAGGTGTTAGATTAGATTCTTCAATCACGAGTTTATTACTTTTAAAGTAGTGCAAGATTGCGCTGCTTTGTTCTAGGGTGTAGCCGTAGTCCATATCAGTCTCTTCAGTAGAGAAGTGCTGGCTTTAGAGCAATGGGAACTTGTGGGACATAATTCTCACTGCGCCTCCCATATTCTGATGCTGTCCTTACCCTGAAAACCTGAGGGATTTTACTCAGGACTTTCGTTTCTTTACAGGTCCATGGGAGGGAGAGGACCTCTCAAACCTGGAAACTGCCTTGCTGCCAGGCAGAAGATGAGGTAAGTGTTAACTTTATTTCTGGGGGTAGAAAACTCAGAATAAGTTTGGGCACTTTATTTTCTATATACAGACCTCATGGTAATAATGGGCTCCTTATCAAGGGGTTTCAGAGAGAGATTATCCTAGCGTACTAGGCGTTACTATGGCAGTATGGATTGTGACTCTCTTCTCCCGGCAGTTCTCATGACTAATAGTAGCTGACCAGAAGATTTAATACGAGCAACGATGCAGAGTGCGAGCTCAGTGTTAGATTCACTATTAACATTTAACAAACGATGTACTGTAATGCAGGTTGGCTTCACTGTTAGATTAACAAACGGGCTAACTTCCTAATCTGAGACGGTTCGGTCGGTTATTTCTCCCGGTGGCTCAACTTATTAAAATAATAATGGCGACCGGGAGATGACTATCGATACACCCACGGGGCGGAGCTTGTGTGTGTGCTATAATGCAGGGTACGAGCTCAGTGTGACGGTGCTTCACTATTAGAATAACAAACGGGCTAAGCATCTTCCTAATCTAAGAGACTGCACAGTTTGTTATTTCTCCCGGTGGCTCAACTTAACAAAATAATAATGGCGACCGGGAGATGACTTTTGAAACGTCCACAAGGGGCGGAGCTTGTGTGGCTCCAATTTAGTTGCGCATCCCTTTACTAGGCTTCCGGGTTATCTGAAGGAACAGGGTATTTTAGTCAGAAGGTTTTTCAGCACCTCTTTCTTAGTGTTTCCGGTTATCGGAAGGACCTATAATTTCTCCAACATAGGTGTGTCCGGTCCACGGCGTCATCCTTACTTGTGGGATATTCTCTTCCCCAACAGGAAATGGCAAAGAGCCCAGCAAAGCTGGTCACATGATCCCTCCTAGGCTCCGCCTACCCCAGTCATTCTCTTTGCCGTTGTACAGGCAACATCTCCACGGAGATGGCTTAGAGTTTTTTAGTGTTTAACTACAAAGGATTTTAGACAAACATCTTCCTTGTTTGTTGTTTATTCCGGTAAAAGGAGAGGTCAAAAAGCAACTTCTACCTCTCTCTCTTTTTGGATTAAAAGCATCATCAGATTGGCTTACGAGACTGCCGGACGGCAGCCTCCCGAAAGAATCACAGCTCATTCCACTAGGGCTGTGGCTTCCACATGGGCCTTCAAGAACGAGGCTTCTGTTGATCAGATATGTAGGGCAGCGACTTGGTCTTCACTGCACACTTTTACCAAATTTTACAAGTTTGATACTTTTGCTTCTTCTGAGGCTATTTTTGGGAGAAAGGTTTTGCAAGCCGTGGTGCCTTCCATTTAGGTGACCTGATTTGCTCCCTCCCTTCATCCGTGTCCTAAAGCTTTGGTATTGGTTCCCACAAGTAAGGATGACGCCGTGGACCGGACACACCTATGTTGGAGAAAACAGAATTTATGTTTACCTGATAAATTACTTTCTCCAACGGTGTGTCCGGTCCACGGCCCGCCCTGGTTTTTTTAATCAGGTCTGATAATTTATTTTCTTTAACTACAGTCACCACGGTACCATATGGTTTCTCCTATGCAAATATTCCTCCTTAACGTCGGTCAAATGACTGGGGTAGGCGGAGCCTAGGAGGGATCATGTGACCAGCTTTGCTGGGCTCTTTGCCATTTCCTGTTGGGGAAGAGAATATCCCACAAGTAAGGATGACGCCGTGGACCGGACACACCGTTGGAGAAAGTAATTTATCAGGTAAACATAAATTCTGTTTTTATGTCGGTTCTTGCGCTTAAAAGACAGCGTTTCAACTGAGACAAGAATTTGAGCAGAAGGGCTGACAGACACCTCAGTTGGGTTAAGCTGAGGTGTAGAGGGGGTTTGCAGCACTTATCTACCTCTTGTTTCCCATTCAGCCATTTCTGCCAATTTAAATAAAGAAGTTACTCTAAAATTTAAAGAGACAGTAACGGTTAAAGATGTTAGTTTATTTGACTCTCATCCATAAGTGACCCAAGAGACCCTAAAGAATGTCTCCTTATGTTGTTGGAACAATGTGGAACTACCATTTCCTTTCTGTGTTCATTATGTTGTAAAGTGAACTTTACTAAAGGGATAAATAATTTTTTCCTCAAGTGTCCAATATATTTGGTAGCCCACACATGCAGTGCCCTGCTCTTCCTCGCAAACTCCATCTGGAGTTGCTTTGCAAAACATTGTTACTATAATGTCATTAGCAATATCTGTTACACTGTATGCTTTTCCCATGTTAAGCAGGGAATACGCTGTATTTCTAAATGTTTCTTCCCTGAAGATTGGAGGAAGATACTTCGGTAGCATATAGGGGAAAAATCTCAGACTCCGTCTGGGTTATACCTTTATCTGATACTGAAGTTGTTTCTTTCAGTTTAAACTTGAACACCTCGGTTTGCTACCTAAGGAGGTTCTAATGATTCTGATAGACTCTGGCATAATGGGTGTAGTCAATCCTAATCAGTACAGTAAAACTAAACAAGTATTGTTTGTACCAGAAAGACAGGGTACCCCTTTTTTTCTACATTTCCTAACTGGACGCTTCCTATGTCAGACTCTATGGAGAACTCTTGGCAGGTGGTTCACTAGGGGGTAAAAGAAGGTAGTACATTTACAATGACTACCTGCAGTGGTAGTATAACTAGTGTGGAAGCATAATGGATTAATGTGTTGTCTATATCCTAGGGACAGACACTCCCCTCAAAAAATATCCAGGACTGGATCGGGGCATTGAAGTTATCCATCCTTTTATCTACAGATGCTTGCCTTCAGCGGGAGTCAAGATTTCAGGCTTACTATAAGGACCCACAGTGACTTAAGATCCTGACTTAAGTGGGTTAAGATCCTGGTCTGCGGATGTCTCATTTAAGTCTAAATTTTTGGTAATCCTTACAAGGGTAGGACCTTGTTTGGACCTGATTTGACGGTGATATCTCTGATATTACAGAAATATAAAGCAGACATCAGAGTAATTTCCTTTCCTTTCAAATTTTAAGGAAAATCTTTCTACTCCCTCTTCCAAGCGGAAGCAGTCCAAGCCTTAATGGAAGCCCACCTTCGATCCGAGACCGGATCTTGTGGGGGACAGGCTTCCTTCTTCGTTCAAACAAGTTGCAAGTTTAAGATTTTCCTCCCAGGGGCATGTTCTGCCTTCAAGATTTTCTGCAGTCCAGACAGGATGAGAGGCGTTTTTACACTTGTATGGAACTTCTCCGACCTGGGAGTGATATTTTCTGTTCCAAGGCAGGAACGAGGTCTGGACTTCTATTCCATTCTGTTCGTGGTTACCAAGAGGGAACGTCAGTCTAATTTTATTTGTGAGTTTTATTAAGATGGAAACTATTCATTACATTCTTCCTTGGGCCTAAGAGGGTCAATTCATGACAACAATAGAATTAAAGGACGTGTTCCTACATATTCGTATTCTCAAGGATGATCACAGGTTTATAAGGTTTGCCTTTCTAGTCAAACACTTTCTATTTGGGGCTCTTCCCCATTGCTGTTGGCGATGCTTCAGTTAAAGGGCATTGCAGCGGCGCCCTATCTGGACGTCATCCTGGTCCAGATGCCATCCTTTCAACAAGCAAGATTCTTCTCGACATTGTGGTCTTCCGTCCTGAGATCTCTTGGTTGGAAGGTTAATTTGGAAAATGGGCTGCGTAGTTCCAAACTCAAGGGTATCTTGTTTAGGAACATTAAATTCCCTACCAATGTAGTCAGGAATTTAAATTGATTCTGATTTAGTTCTGCAGTCCTCTCCTTGGCCATCAGTGGCTCAGTACAGGAGATTATGCAGACTTGTCTCCTCAAATAATAAGGGAACAGGAGACGAGGGATTCTCTTTCATTGGGGTTGTCTTTGGATCATCTCTCACAGGGATCCAGCTTCGCAGTCCTTCCTGGGTGATTATGACAACAGATGCCAGCTTCTCGGATGGGGAGCAGGCTGGGGCTCCCTAAAGACTCAGGGGGTCTGGACTCAGTCTGAGTCTGTTCTAACCATAATCATTCTGGAGCTGAGAGCGATCTTCAATGTTCTTCTGGCCTGGCCACAGTTAGCCCGGTTCCAGTTTATCAGGTTTCAGTCGGAACATATCTTCAGTGACTTACATCTATCATCAGGGAGGAACGGGGAGTTTCTTAGCGATGATAGAGGTAACCTTAATAATTCTGGGGGTGGAAGCTCACTTTTACGGTCTGTTGGCGATTCTCATCCCAGGGGTAGACAACTGGGAGGCAGACATCCTGAGCAGGCAGATTTTTCATCTGGGGGAGTGGGAACTCCATCCGGAAGTGTTTCCATTCTGATTCTCAGATGTAGTCAGCCGAAATTCGATCTCATAGCATCTGGGCAGAATGCCAAGCTTCCGAGGCTCGGGTCAAGGTTCAGGGACCCTCAGGTGGTACTGAAGTTGCCCTGGCGGCATTGAATCTTCAGTTTAGCATATCTATTTCTTCCTTTGGCTCTTCTTCTTAGTCATTGCTTGAATCAAGCAGGATAGGACCTCGGGGATCCTTGTTGCACCAGCTTGGCCTCGCAGGATTTGGTATGCGGATCTGGTGGACATGTCGGCTCTGCCACCTTGGAAACGTCCATTGAGGATGGATCTTCTACTTCAAGGACCCTTCCTTCATCCTAATATAGTTTCTGTGAAGCTGACTGCTTGGAGACTGAAAGCTTAATTTTATCCAAGCGGGGGGTTTTCTGACTCCGTCATAGAGACCATGATTCAGGCTTGTAAGCCTGTATCTAGAAAGATTTACCATAAGATTTGGCGTAAATATCTCTATTGGTATGAATCAAAGGGCTTTTCATGGAGTAGAGTTACGATCCCTAGAATTTAGTTTTTTCTCCAAGAGGGTTTGGAGAAAGGATTATCGACAAATTCTCTCAAGGGTCAAATCTCGGCCTTTTCTATTTTGTTACACAAACATTTGGCGGATGTCCCAGATGTACAATCACTTTGTCAGGCCTTGGTCAGGATCAGGCCTGTGCTCAAACCAGTTACTCCTCCATGGAGTCTTAATTTAGTTCTCAAAATTCTTCAAGGGGCTCCGTTTGAGCCTATGCATTTGTTAGATATTAAGTTGTTTTCTTGGAAAGTTTTATTTCTTGTTGCCTGCTCGTAGAGTGTCAGAGCTCTCGGCAATGCAGTACGACTCTCCTTTCCTTATTTTCCATTCAAATAAGGTAGTTTTACGTACTAAATTAGGATTTCCTCCTAAGGTTGTTTCTGATCGGAACATTAATCAGGAGATTGTTGTTCCTTCTTTGTGACCTAATCCTTCTCAGAAAGAACGACTTCTGCACAATTTGGACATGGTCCGTGCTTTAAAGTTTTACCTGCAGGCGACTAAGGACTTTCGTCTGTCTAATTTGTTTGTGATTTTCTCAGGAAATGTAAGGGGCAGAAAGCTACGGCTACTTCTCTTTCTTTTTGGCTGAAGAGTATCATACGTTTTGCATATGATACTGCTGGACAGCAGCCTCCCGAGAGGGTTACGGCTCATTCCATGAGAGCTGTTGCTTCCTCATGGGCATTCAAAAATGAAGCTTCTGTGGAACAGATTTGCAAGGCTGCAACTTGGTTCTTTCTTCACTCTTTTTCAAAGTTTTACAAATTTGACATTTTTGCTTCGGCTGAGGCCGCTTTTGGGAGAAAGGTTCTTCAAGCAGTGGTGCCTTCCGTTTAGGTTCCCTGTCTTGTCCCTCCCGTATCATCTGTGTACTCTAGCTTGGGTATTGAATCCCATTAGTAATTAAGATGATCCGTGGACTCATCTTGTCATAAAAAAGAAAAGAAAATTATACTTACCTGATAAATGTATTTCTTTTTTGACACGATGAGTCCATGACCCACCCTGTTCTTGTAAGACAGGTTGTGGGTTATTGTAAACTTCAGACACCTCTGCACCATGACTTTTCCTTTCTTTCCTTAACTTCGGTCGAATGACTGGAGTGGGAGGGAAGGGAGGAGCCTTTTAACAGCTCTGCTGTGGTGCTCTTTGCTTCCTCCTGCTGACTAGGAGGTGAATATCCCATTAGTAATTAAGATGATCCGTGGACTCATCGTGTCAAAAAAGAAATAAATTTATCAGGTAAGCATAAATTTTCTTTTTTCAAATTGACTGCTTTTTCATTAAATTTTCGCGGGCAAAATTAGGCTCAAAAACGTTTCAAAATGCTGAAGTTTATTGCGTCATTTTTTTAGCGCAAGAATTTTTTTGGCGAGAAGGTTCGTCCAGTGACGCAAATTCGAGGTTCGTCTCGGTTGACGCTGAGTTTCCTTGCATAAGGTTGCGCCTGCAATAACACGTGTGTCATTTCCGGATGTTGGTAGCGCCAAAAAATTTCATTTTGCATTGTGCGTCATACTTGGCGCCAAAATAATTTAGTTATTTAAAATCCCATTCCTATATGCATCTTGTCATTTTATATGTCAAAGGGCTATTCTATTTGCATTTTTTACCCATTCCTGAAACTGCCATATAAGGAAATTGATAATTTGGCTTTATATGTTGTTTTTTCTCTTACATTTGCAAGATGTCTCAATCTGGTCCTGTCTCAGAAACCACTGTTGGAACCCTGCTGCCTGATAACAGTTCTACCAAAGCTAAGTGTATCTGTTGTAAATTTGTGGAGATTATATCTCCAGCTGTGGTATGTAATAGTTGTCATGATAAGCTCTTACATGCAGAGAATGTATCCATCAGTAATAGCACAATGCCTGTTGTTCCTTCAACATCTAATGTACATGATATCCCTGTGAATATAAAAGATTTTGTTTAGTCCACGGTTTTCATCCTTACTTGTGGGATTACGCCTCCTGGTCAGCAGGAGGAGGCAAAGAGCACCACAGCAGAGCTGTATATATACCTCCTCCCTTCCCTCCCACTCCAGTTATTCTCTTTGCCTGTGTTAGAGGTAAAGTGAGGTGTTAGTTATAGATTCTTCAATCAAGAGTTTATTATTTTTAAAGTAGTGCCAGTGAGTGCTACTTTGTTCTAGGGTGTAGCCTAGATCAGTCTCTACAGTAGAGTATTTGGTGGCTTTAAAGCAATAGGAACTGGTGGGACATAATTCTCACTGCGCCTCCTATACATATTTGCTGTCCTAATCCAGATAGCCTAAGCACACTTAACTCAGGCTTATCTTATTCCACAGGGCTATGGGAGGGAGAGAGAGACCTCTTACACCTGCTGGACTACCATGCTGTTGCACAGCTTTCAAGGTAAGTGCTAACTTTATTATTTCTCTGGACACATTCTCTCAGAAGAAAGTGATCACTGTATTAATACAATCACATGTCAAGGGCTAAGATAAAGATGGGCTCCTTATTGTGATGGAATGAGATACGTTATACAGACACAGGGACTGGATGGAATCAGTGTTATATTTCTCCCGGCAATTTTACCAATACATTCACATGTTCAGGACTAAGATAAAATTGGGCTCCTTATTGTGATGGGAAGCACTATGTTATATAGACACTGGGGATTCAATCAGTGTTATTTTTCTCCCGGCGTAAAATATACCGACTGGGAGATGGCTAACTTATTTCTGGTGTCAACAGCCTCCCAAACAAGGGACAGGTCAGACTGCACTGTAAGTATTGTGAAAGCGCAGAAAACCTCCAGGGTTCAAACCCATACTTTAGGAACATTAGACCACAGGTCTTATTAGGAGAATATACGGTAGCATTCTCATTTTTTTTTTCATTTGTGTTTTTCTCCCGGTGTCAGATCGATATAGATCTTAATGGCGACCGGGAGAGTGAGTAAGGTGACGCCCACGATGGGCGGAGTTATCTCCCCGCCGTTTTTGAGCTCCTTACTCCATCTCTGATCGCGGTACAGCGAGAGTGCTAGGAGATGGAGTACTGTTACGCCCACGAAGGGCGGAGCTTCACGAGCATGGTTAGTTGCCTTCTCTTTCTCCATTAAAAAGGATACCGGAGGGCAGAGTATTTAACTCAGTTTTGTGGCGATCAGTGCTAGACCTATATACATTGTGGGTCAGATGTGTTAAAAGGTCTCTGTTGGCTATACTGTTTACTTGGACGCTTGGGCACCTTTAGCATAATAGCTAAGGTTAAGCAGGTCCAGTACTGTTTGCTTGATACTTAAATGTCAGTTTGCAAAGCACAATAAACTCATTGTGATTTTTTTTATCTGTGATCTTTATTATATAGATTCAGTAGCTTGGGGTAGTTCATCCTTGTGATAGGGTCCTACAAAAGCACACAACAGATAATGTTATTTTAACATTTACAGAAACAAATGTGTCCTTTTTTAATATATGTACTCTTTTTAACGCTATTGCTGTTAGGAGTCTGGTGACAACGGTAAATCCATGCCACAATTTTATACTATAGTGTCCAGAATAATTTTGAACCACAGGCAGTACTCTGCGGTTCCTTACAAAGACATTGCTTTCTCCAACATAGGTGTGTCCGGTCCACGGCGTCATCCTTACTTGTGGGATATTCTCTTCCCCAACAGGAAATGGCAAAGAGCCCAGCAAAGCTGGTCACATGATCCCTCCTAGGCTCCGCCTACCCCAGTCATTCTCTTTGCCGTTGTACAGGCAACATCTCCACGGAGATGGCTTAGAGTTTTTTAGTGTTTAACTGTAGTTTTTATTATTCAATCAAGAGTTTGTTATTTTGAAATAGTGCTGGTATGTACTATTTACTCAGAAACAGAAAAGAGATGAAGATTTCTGTTTGTATGAGGAAAATGATTTTAGCAACCGTAACTAAAATCCATGGCTGTTCCACACAGGACTGTTGAGAGCAATTAACTTCAGTTGGGGGAACAGTGTGCAGTCTCTTGCTGCTTGAGGTATGACACATTCTAACAAGACGATGTAATGCTGGAAGCTGTCATTTTCCCTATGGGATCCGGTAAGCCATGTTTATTACGATCGTAAATAAGGGCTTCACAAGGGCTTATTAAGACTGTAGACTTTTTCTGGGCTAAATCGATTCATTATTAACACATATTTAGCCTTGAGGAATCATTTTATCTGGGTATTTTGATATAATAATATCGGCAGGCACTGTATTAGACACCTTATTCCTTAGGGGCTTTCCCAAAGCATAAGCAGAGCCTCATTTTCGCGCCGGTGTGGCGCACTTGTTTTTGAGAGGCATGGCATGCAGTCGCATGTGAGAGGAGCTCTGATACTTAGAAAAGACTTTCTGAAGGCGTCATTTGGTATCGTATTCCCCTTTGGGCTTGGTTGGGTCTCAGCAAAGCAGATACCAGGGACTGTAAAGGGGTTAAAGTTTAAAACGGCTCCGGTTCCGTTATTTTAAGGGTTAAAGCTTCCAAATTTGGTGTGCAATACTTTTAAGGCTTTAAGACACTGTGGTGAAAATTTGATAAATTTTGAACAATTCCTTCATGTTTTTTCGCAATTGCAGTAATAAAGTGTGTTCAGTTTAAAATTTAAAGTGACAGTAACGGTTTTATTTTAAAACATTTTTGTACTTTGTTATCAAGTTTATGCCTGTTTAACATGTCTGAACTACCAGATAGACTGTGTTCTGAATGTGGGGAAGCCAGAATTCCTATTCATTTAAATAAATGTGATTTATGTGATAATGACAATGATGCCCAAGATGATTCCTCAAGTGAGGGGAGTAAGCATGGTACTGCATCATTCCCTCCTTCGTCTACACGAGTCTTGCCCACTCAGGAGGCCCCTAGTACATCTAGCGCGCCAATACTCCTTACTATGCAACAATTAACGGCTGTAATGGATAATTCTGTCAAAAACATTTTAGCCAAAATAAACACTTGTCAGCGTAAGCGCGGCTGCTCTGTTTTAGATACTGTAGAGCATGACGACGCTGATATTAATATCTCTGAAGGGCCCCTAACCCAGTCTGATGGGGCCAGGGAGGTTTTGTCTGAGGGAGAAATTACTGATTCAGGGAACATTTCTCAACAGGCTGAACCTGATGTGATTGCATTTAAATTTAAGTTGGAACATCTCCGCATTCTGCTTAAGGAGGTATTATCCACTCTGGATGATTGTGACAAGTTGGTCATCCCAGAGAAACTATGTAAAATGGACAAGTTCCTAGAGGTGCCGGGGCTCCCAGAAGCTTTTCCTATACCCAAGCGGGTGGCGGACATTGTTAATAAAGAATGGGAGAGGCCAGGTATTCCTTTCGTCCCTCCCCCCATATTTAAAAAATTGTTTCCTATGGTCGACCCCAGAAAGGACTTATGGCAGACAGTCCCCAAGGTCGAGGGAGCGGTTTCCACTTTAAACAAACGCACCACTATACCCATAGAGGATAGTTGTGCTTTCAAAGATCCTATGGATAAAAAATTAGAAGGTTTGCTTAAAAAGATGTTTGTTCAGCAGGGTTACCTTCTACAACCAATTTCATGCATTGTCCCTGTCGCTACAGCCGCATGTTTCTGGTTCGATGAGCTGATAAGGGCAGTCGATAGTGATTCTCCTCCTTATGAGGAGATTATGGACAGAATCAATGCTCTCAAATTGGCTAATTCTTTCACCCTCGACGCCACTTTGCAATTGGCTAGGTTAGCGGCTAAGAATTCTGGGTTTGCTATTGTGGCGCGCAGAGCGCTTTGGTTGAAATCTTGGTCGGCTGATGCGTCTTCCAAGAACAAGCTACTTAACATTCCTTTCAAGGGGAAAACGCTGTTTGGCCCTGACTTGAAAGAGATTATCTCTGATATCACTGGGGGTAAGGGCCACGCCCTTCCTCAGGATCGGCCTTTCAAGGCAAAAAATAAACCTAATTTTCGTCCCTTTCGTAAAAACGGACCAGCCCAAGGTGCTACGTCCTCTAAGCAAGAGGGTAATACTTCTCAAGCCAAGCCAGCTTGGAGACCAATGCAAGGCTGGAACAAAGGAAAGCAGGCCAAGAAACCTGCCACTGCTACCAAGACTGCATGAAATGTTGGCCCCCGATCCGGGACCGGATCTGGTGGGGGGCAGACTCTCTCTCTTCGCTCAGGCTTGGGCAAGAGATGTTCTGGATCCTTGGGCGCTAGAAATAGTCTCCCAAGGTTATCTTCTGGAATTCAAGGGACTTCCCCCAAGGGGGAGGTTCCACAGGTCTCAGTTGTCTTCAGACCACATAAAAAGACAGGCATTCTTACATTGTGTAGAAGACCTGTTAAAAATACTCCAATCTGTTCATAGTTCCCAAAAAAGAGGGAACGTTCAGACCAATCTTAGATCTCAAGATCTTAAACAAGTTTCTCAAGGTTCCATCGTTCAAGATGGAAACCATTCGAACTATTCTTCCTTCCATCCAGGAAGGTCAATTCAATGTATCCATCAGTAATAGCACAATGCCTGTTGTTCCTTCAACATCTAATGTACATGATATCCCTGTGAATATAAAAGATTTTGTTTAGTCCACGGTTTTCATCCTTACTTGTGGGATTACGCCTCCTGGTCAGCAGGAGGAGGCAAAGAGCACCACAGCAGAGCTGTATATATACCTCCTCCCTTCCCTCCCACTCCAGTTATTCTCTTTGCCTGTGTTAGAGGTAAAGTGAGGTGTTAGTTATAGATTCTTCAATCAAGAGTTTATTATTTTTAAAGTAGTGCCAGTGAGTGCTACTTTGTTCTAGGGTGTAGCCTAGATCAGTCTCTACAGTAGAGTATTTGGTGGCTTTAAAGCAATAGGAACTGGTGGGACATAATTCTCACTGCGCCTCCTATACATATTTGCTGTCCTAATCCAGATAGCCTAAGCACACTTAACTCAGGCTTATCTTATTCCACAGGGCTATGGGAGGGAGAGAGAGACCTCTTACACCTGCTGGACTACCATGCTGTTGCACAGCTTTCAAGGTAAGTGCTAACTTTATTATTTCTCTGGACACATTCTCTCAGAAGAAAGTGATCACTGTATTAATACAATCACATGTCAAGGGCTAAGATAAAGATGGGCTCCTTATTGTGATGGAATGAGATACGTTATACAGACACAGGGACTGGATGGAATCAGTGTTATATTTCTCCCGGCAATTTTACCAATACATTCACATGTTCAGGACTAAGATAAAATTGGGCTCCTTATTGTGATGGGAAGCACTATGTTATATAGACACTGGGGATTCAATCAGTGTTATTTTTCTCCCGGCGTAAAATATACCGACTGGGAGATGGCTAACTTATTTCTGGTGTCAACAGCCTCCCAAACAAGGGACAGGTCAGACTGCACTGTAAGTATTGTGAAAGCGCAGAAAACCTCCAGGGTTCAAACCCATACTTTAGGAACATTAGACCACAGGTCTTATTAGGAGAATATACGGTAGCATTCTCATTTTTTTTTTCATTTGTGTTTTTCTCCCGGTGTCAGATCGATATAGATCTTAATGGCGACCGGGAGAGTGAGTAAGGTGACGCCCACGATGGGCGGAGTTATCTCCCCGCCGTTTTTGAGCTCCTTACTCCATCTCTGATCGCGGTACAGCGAGAGTGCTAGGAGATGGAGTACTGTTACGCCCACGAAGGGCGGAGCTTCACGAGCATGGTTAGTTGCCTTCTCTTTCTCCATTAAAAAGGATACCGGAGGGCAGAGTATTTAACTCAGTTTTGTGGCGATCAGTGCTAGACCTATATACATTGTGGGTCAGATGTGTTAAAAGGTCTCTGTTGGCTATACTGTTTACTTGGACGCTTGGGCACCTTTAGCATAATAGCTAAGGTTAAGCAGGTCCAGTACTGTTTGCTTGATACTTAAATGTCAGTTTGCAAAGCACAATAAACTCATTGTGATTTTTTTTATCTGTGATCTTTATTATATAGATTCAGTAGCTTGGGGTAGTTCATCCTTGTGATAGGGTCCTACAAAAGCACACAACAGATAATGTTATTTTAACATTTACAGAAACAAATGTGTCCTTTTTTAATATATGTACTCTTTTTAACGCTATTGCTGTTAGGAGTCTGGTGACAACGGTAAATCCATGCCACAATTTTATACTATAGTGTCCAGAATAATTTTGAACCACAGGCAGTACTCTGCGGTTCCTTACAAAGACATTGCTTTCTCCAACATAGGTGTGTCCGGTCCACGGCGTCATCCTTACTTGTGGGATATTCTCTTCCCCAACAGGAAATGGCAAAGAGCCCAGCAAAGCTGGTCACATGATCCCTCCTAGGCTCCGCCTACCCCAGTCATTCTCTTTGCCGTTGTACAGGCAACATCTCCACGGAGATGGCTTAGAGTTTTTTAGTGTTTAACTGTAGTTTTTATTATTCAATCAAGAGTTTGTTATTTTGAAATAGTGCTGGTATGTACTATTTACTCAGAAACAGAAAAGAGATGAAGATTTCTGTTTGTATGAGGAAAATGATTTTAGCAACCGTAACTAAAATCCATGGCTGTTCCACACAGGACTGTTGAGAGCAATTAACTTCAGTTGGGGGAACAGTGTGCAGTCTCTTGCTGCTTGAGGTATGACACATTCTAACAAGACGATGTAATGCTGGAAGCTGTCATTTTCCCTATGGGATCCGGTAAGCCATGTTTATTACGATCGTAAATAAGGGCTTCACAAGGGCTTATTAAGACTGTAGACTTTTTCTGGGCTAAATCGATTCATTATTAACACATATTTAGCCTTGAGGAATCATTTTATCTGGGTATTTTGATATAATAATATCGGCAGGCACTGTATTAGACACCTTATTCCTTAGGGGCTTTCCCAAAGCATAAGCAGAGCCTCATTTTCGCGCCGGTGTGGCGCACTTGTTTTTGAGAGGCATGGCATGCAGTCGCATGTGAGAGGAGCTCTGATACTTAGAAAAGACTTTCTGAAGGCGTCATTTGGTATCGTATTCCCCTTTGGGCTTGGTTGGGTCTCAGCAAAGCAGATACCAGGGACTGTAAAGGGGTTAAAGTTTAAAACGGCTCCGGTTCCGTTATTTTAAGGGTTAAAGCTTCCAAATTTGGTGTGCAATACTTTTAAGGCTTTAAGACACTGTGGTGAAAATTTGATAAATTTTGAACAATTCCTTCATGTTTTTTCGCAATTGCAGTAATAAAGTGTGTTCAGTTTAAAATTTAAAGTGACAGTAACGGTTTTATTTTAAAACGTTTTTGTACTTTGTTATCAAGTTTATGCCTGTTTAACATGTCTGAACTACCAGATAGACTGTGTTCTGAATGTGGGGAAGCCAGAATTCCTATTCATTTAAATAAATGTGATTTATGTGATAATGACAATGATGCCCAAGATGATTCCTCAAGTGAGGGGAGTAAGCATGGTACTGCATCATTCCCTCCTTCGTCTACACGAGTCTTGCCCACTCAGGAGGCCCCTAGTACATCTAGCGCGCCAATACTCCTTACTATGCAACAATTAACGGCTGTAATGGATAATTCTGTCAAAAACATTTTAGCCAAAATAAACACTTGTCAGCGTAAGCGCGGCTGCTCTGTTTTAGATACTGTAGAGCATGACGACGCTGATATTAATATCTCTGAAGGGCCCCTAACCCAGTCTGATGGGGCCAGGGAGGTTTTGTCTGAGGGAGAAATTACTGATTCAGGGAACATTTCTCAACAGGCTGAACCTGATGTGATTGCATTTAAATTTAAGTTGGAACATCTCCGCATTCTGCTTAAGGAGGTATTATCCACTCTGGATGATTGTGACAAGTTGGTCATCCCAGAGAAACTATGTAAAATGGACAAGTTCCTAGAGGTGCCGGGGCTCCCAGAAGCTTTTCCTATACCCAAGCGGGTGGCGGACATTGTTACTAAAGAATGGGAGAGGCCAGGTATTCCTTTCGTCCCTCCCCCCATATTTAAAAAATTGTTTCCTATGGTCGACCCCAGAAAGGACTTATGGCAGACAGTCCCCAAGGTCGAGGGAGCGGTTTCCACTTTAAACAAACGCACCACTATACCCATAGAGGATAGTTGTGCTTTCAAAGATCCTATGGATAAAAAATTAGAAGGTTTGCTTAAAAAGATGTTTGTTCAGCAGGGTTACCTTCTACAACCAATTTCATGCATTGTCCCTGTCGCTACAGCCGCATGTTTCTGGTTCGATGAGCTGATAAGGGCAGTCGATAGTGATTCTCCTCCTTATGAGGAGATTATGGACAGAATCAATGCTCTCAAATTGGCTAATTCTTTCACCCTCGACGCCACTTTGCAATTGGCTAGGTTAGCGGCTAAGAATTCTGGGTTTGCTATTGTGGCGCGCAGAGCGCTTTGGTTGAAATCTTGGTCGGCTGATGCGTCTTCCAAGAACAAGCTACTTAACATTCCTTTCAAGGGGAAAACGCTGTTTGGCCCTGACTTGAAAGAGATTATCTCTGATATCACTGGGGGTAAGGGCCACGCCCTTCCTCAGGATCGGCCTTTCAAGGCAAAAAATAAACCTAATTTTCGTCCCTTTCGTAAAAACGGACCAGCCCAAGGTGCTACGTCCTCTAAGCAAGAGGGTAATACTTCTCAAGCCAAGCCAGCTTGGAGACCAATGCAAGGCTGGAACAAAGGAAAGCAGGCCAAGAAACCTGCCACTGCTACCAAGACTGCATGAAATGTTGGCCCCCGATCCGGGACCGGATCTGGTGGGGGGCAGACTCTCTCTCTTCGCTCAGGCTTGGGCAAGAGATGTTCTGGATCCTTGGGCGCTAGAAATAGTCTCCCAAGGTTATCTTCTGGAATTCAAGGGACTTCCCCCAAGGGGGAGGTTCCACAGGTCTCAGTTGTCTTCAGACCACATAAAAAGACAGGCATTCTTACATTGTGTAGAAGACCTGTTAAAAATACTCCAATCTGTTCATAGTTCCCAAAAAAGAGGGAACGTTCAGACCAATCTTAGATCTCAAGATCTTAAACAAGTTTCTCAAGGTTCCATCGTTCAAGATGGAAACCATTCGAACTATTCTTCCTTCCATCCAGGAAGGTCAATTCATGACCACGGTGGATTTAAAGGATGCGTATCTACATATTCCTATCCACAAGGAACATCATCGGTTCCTAAGGTTCGCATTCCTGGACAAACATTACCAGTTCGTGGCGCTTCCTTTCGGATTAGCCACTGCTCCAAGGATTTTCACAAAGGTACTAGGGTCCCTTCTAGCTGTGCTAAGACCAAGGGGCATTGCTGTAGTACCTTACTTGGACGACATTTTGATTCAAGCGTCGTCCCTTCCTCAAGCAAAGGCTCACACGGACATCGTCCTGGCCTTTCTCAGATCTCACGGATGGAAAGTGAACGTGGAAAAGAGTTCTCTATCCCCGTCAACAAGGGTTCCCTTCTTGGGAACAATTATAGACTCCTTAGAAATGAGGATTTTTCTAACAGAGGCCAGAAAAACAAAACTTCTAGACTCTTGTCGGATACTTCATTCCGTTCCTCTTCCTTCCATAGCTCAGTGCATGGAAGTGATCGGGTTGATGGTAGCGGCAATGGACATAGTTCCTTTTGCGCGCATTCATCTAAGACCATTACAACTGTGCATGCTCAGTCAGTGGAATGGGGACTATACAGACTTGTCTCCGAAGATACAAGTAAATCAGAGGACCAGAGACTCACTCCGTTGGTGGCTGTCCCTGGACAACCTGTCACGAGGGATGACATTCCGCAGACCAGAGTGGGTCATTGTCACGACCGACGCCAGTCTGATGGGCTGGGGCGCGGTCTGGGGATCCCTGAAAGCTCAGGGTCTTTGGTCTCGGGAAGAATCTCTTCTACCGATAAATATTCTGGAACTGAGAGCGATATTCAATGCTCTCAAGGCTTGGCCTCAGCTAGCGAGGGCCAAGTTCATACGGTTTCAATCAGACAACATGACAACTGTTGCGTACATCAACCATCAGGGGGGAACAAGGAGTTCCCTAGCGATGGAAGAAGTGACCAAAATCATTCTATGGGCGGAGTCTCACTCCTGCCACCTGTCTGCTATCCACATCCCAGGAGTGGAAAATTGGGAAGCGGATTTTCTGAGTCGTCAGACATTGCATCCGGGGGAGTGGGAACTCCATCCGGAAATCTTTGCCCAAGTCACTCAGCTGTGGGGCATTCCAGACATGGATCTGATGGCCTCTCGTCAGAACTTCAAAGTTCCTTGCTACGGGTCCAGATCCAGGGATCCCAAGGCGGCTCTAGTGGATGCACTAGTAGCACCTTGGACCTTCAAACTAGCTTATGTGTTCCCGCCCTTTCCTCTCATCCCCAGGCTGGTAGCCAGGATCAATCAGGAGAGGGCGTCGGTGATCTTGATAGCTCCTGCGTGGCCACGCAGGACTTGGTATGCAGATCTGGTGAATATGTCATCGGCTCCACCTTGGAAGCTACCTTTGAGACGAGACCTTCTTGTTCAGGGTCCGTTCGAACATCCGAATCTGGTTTCACTCCAGCTGACTGCTTGGAGATTGAACGCTTGATTTTATCGAAGCGAGGGTTCTCAGATTCTGTTATCGATACTCTTGTTCAGGCCAGAAAGCCTGTAACTAGAAAGATTTACCACAAAATTTGGAAAAAATATATCTGTTGGTGTGAATCTAAAGGATTCCCTTGGGACAAGGTTAAGATTCCTAGGATCCTATCCTTCCTTCAAGAAGGATTGGAAAAAGGATTATCTGCAAGTTCCCTGAAGGGACAGATTTCTGCCTTGTCGGTGTTACTTCACAAAAAACTGGCTGCTGTGCCAGATGTTCAAGCTTTTGTTCAGGCTCTGGTTAGAATTAAGCCTGTTTACAAACCTTTGACTCCTCCTTGGAGTCTCAATTTAGTTCTTTCAGTTCTTCAGGGGGTTCCGTTTGAACCCTTGCATTCCGTTGATATTAAATTATTATCTTGGAAAGTTTTGTTTTTAGTTGCAATTTCTTCTGCCAGAAGAGTTTCAGAATTATCTGCTCTGCAGTGTTCTCCTCCTTATCTGGTGTTCCATGCAGATAAGGTGGTTTTACGTACTAAACCTGGTTTTCTTCCAAAAGTTGTTTCTAACAAAAACATTAACCAGGAGATTATCGTACCTTCTCTGTGTCCGAAACCAGTTTCAAAGAAGGAACGTTTGTTGCACAATTTGGATGTTGTTCGCGCTCTAAAATTCTATTTAGATGCTACAAAGGATTTTAGACAAACATCTTCCTTGTTTGTTGTTTATTCCGGTAAAAGGAGAGGTCAAAAAGCAACTTCTACCTCTCTCTCTTTTTGGATTAAAAGCATCATCAGATTGGCTTACGAGACTGCCGGACGGCAGCCTCCCGAAAGAATCACAGCTCATTCCACTAGGGCTGTGGCTTCCACATGGGCCTTCAAGAACGAGGCTTCTGTTGATCAGATATGTAGGGCAGCGACTTGGTCTTCACTGCACACTTTTACCAAATTTTACAAGTTTGATACTTTTGCTTCTTCTGAGGCTATTTTTGGGAGAAAGGTTTTGCAAGCCGTGGTGCCTTCCATTTAGGTGACCTGATTTGCTCCCTCCCTTCATCCGTGTCCTAAAGCTTTGGTATTGGTTCCCACAAGTAAGGATGACGCCGTGGACCGGACACACCTATGTTGGAGAAAACAGAATTTATGTTTACCTGATAAATTACTTTCTCCAACGGTGTGTCGGGCCCACGGCCCGCCCTGGTTTTTTAATCAGGTCTGATAATTTATTTTCTTTAACTACAGTCACCACGGTACCATATGGTTTCTCCTATGCAAATATTCCTCCTTAACGTCGGTCGAATGACTGGGGTAGGCGGAGCCTAGGAGGGATCATGTGACCAGCTTTGCTGGGCTCTTTGCCATTTCCTGTTGGGGAAGAGAATATCCCACAAGTAAGGATGACGCCGTGGACCGGACACACCGTTGGAGAAAGTAATTTATCAGGTAAACATAAATTCTGTTTTTGGATGTATATAGTGATATTTATTTACAGGATTATTAATATTCTTATTGGATTGTTTTGCAAAAAAAGAAATAAGATATTCTTTTAAAATTTAAAGACACAGTAATGGTTTTTTTTTTTTTTTTTTTTTCTGTGTAAATTTTAATACTTAATAATTTAAGTCTTGCGACTGTTTATCTGTTAATTCATCCTTGTGTGACGTAGGATGGTAAACAAACGCACAAAATGGGTTACTTTGAGATTTAAAGAGACAGTAACGTTTTATTCTGTGTACATTATAATAAATGAATTTCAGCTGTTTATTTGTTACTTCATCCTTTGTGTCTGAGGATGACTCAAATGCACATAGTATAGAGTTTTTCAGTTTTAAAGGGACAGTCTAGTATAAATTAAACTTTTATTATTCAGATAGGACTTTTAATTTTAATCCACTTTCCAATTTACTTTTATCATCAAATTTGCTTTTTTTCTCATGGTATTCTTAGTTTAAACTAAACATAGGTAGGCTCATATGCTAATTTCTAAGCCTTTGAGGGCTGCCTCTTATCACATGCTTTTTAAATCTCTTTTCAACACAAAGAGACAGAAAGTACTTGTGGGCCATATAGATAACACTGTGTTCAGGCACAGGGGGTTATTTAAGATTTAGCACAAAACAATGGTAAATTTAAGACAATAGATACTAAACAGTCACAGTCATGTGATCAGGGGGCGGGAAGAAGGTTCCTAGATACAAGGTAATCACAGAGGTAAAACGTATATTAATATAACTCTGTTGGTTATGCAAAACAGGGGAATGGTTAATAAAGGGATTATCTAGCTTTCTTTCATGTAATTAGCAAGAGTCCATGAGCTAGTGACGTATGGGATATACATTCCTACCAGGAGGGGCAAAGTTTCCCAAACCTTAAAATGCCTATAAATACACCCCTCACCACACCCACAATTCAGTTTTACAAACTTTGCCTCCCATGGAGGTGGTGACGTAAGTTTGTGCTAGATTCTACGTTGATATGCACTTCGCAGCAGGCTGAAGCCCGGTTTTCCTCTCAGAGTGCAGTGAATGTCAGAGGGATGTGAAGAGAGTATTGCCTATTTGAATACAATGGTCTTCCTCTGGGGGATCTATTTCATAGGTTCTCTGTTATCGGTCGTAGAAATTTCTTCTCCTACCTCCCTTTTCAGATCGACGATATACACTTATATACCATTACCTCTACTGATTCTCGTTTCAGTACTGGTTTGGCCATCTACTATATGAAGATGAGTGTCCTGGGGTAAGTAAGTCTTATTTTTTGTGACACTCTAAGCTATGGTTGGGCACTTTATATGTAAAGTTCTAAATATATGTCTTTAAACTTATATTTGCCATGATTCAGGATAATCGGTATTCCTTCATTCAGACTGTCAGTTTCATTATTTGGGATAATGCATATGAATAAATATTTTTTTCTTACCTTGAAAATTTTCAATTGACTATTTTTCCCTGCGGGCTGTTAGGCTCGCGGGGGCAGAAAATGCTTCATTTTATTGCGTCATTCTTGGCGCGAACTTTTTTGGCGCAAAATTTTGTCATTTCCGGCGTCGTAGTTGACGCCGGAAGTTGTTTGTAGTTACGTAATTTTTTTGACGCATGTGTATCCAGACGTTTTTTTGCGCCAAAAAATGTGGGCGTCGGTTTCGACGTCAGAGGATGTGGCGTCATACTTGGCGCCAAAAAATATGGGCGTCGTACTTGGCGCCAAAAATGTGGGCGTTCATACTTGGCGCCAGAAATGTGGGCGTCATACCTGTTCCACTTTTTTCTCACATTATTTAAGTCTCACTTTTTTGTTGCTTCTGGTTGCTAGAGGCTTGTTTATTTTGCATTTTTTCCCATTCCTGAAACTGTCATTTAAGGAATTTGATAATTTTGCTTTATATGTTGTTTTTTCTATTACATATTGCAAGATATTCAAAACACTGTTCCTGTTTCAAGAGATGCTGAGGGATTCCTGTTGAATGATATCAGTCCTACCAAAGCTACGTTCATTTATTTTAATGTTATGAATGTTTATCTTTAGCTATGGTTTGTAATAAGTTATCATGATAAACTTTTACATGCAGAATCCATTAGTATTTATGCTTTATATATTGCTATTCTTTTTATATCTTATGTACAAGATATACTTAGAAATTTATAAGAATATTTTTCTGATTCTATTTTAAAGGCTTTGTCTGACGTTCCGCCTTCTAATAAAATTTCTAGGTCTTTTTCAAACTTCTTTTAGTTGATGAAGTTTCAAATGACCAACAACATAATGAATTATCCTTCTCTGATGGTGCTTTTTTTCTCATTCAGAATTTTTCTTCATCAGATATTGACGCTAACAAATCTACTTTTTTATTCTTTAATAGAGTACATTTGTTCCTTGTTCAAAAGGTGTTGATTATTTTGGATATTGAAATATCTAGTTCTTTTGATTTTAAAGACTAGCTAACATTTAAATTCTGCTTGTTTATCTTCTGTGGTTTCTTCAGAGGTTTTTCTCCAGTTCCTGATACTAGGGAATGGAATAGGCTGAGAATTGTCTTTTAGTCCTTCTTTAAGGTTTTTAAATTGTATTCTTTGCCGGCAGTTAGTTTTCAGTTTTGAGGAAAGATTCCCCAAGTTAACGGGGCTATCTCTACTCCTGCTAAATATACTATTATTCTTATAGCAAATAGTATTTATTTTTTTCCTTCAGATGGTCATATCTTATTTAAGGAAAATTATTTTCAGGTACTTTTCTTAGACCTGTAATTTATTTGGCTGATGTTGCAATTACTGCATCTTTCTGGTTGGATACTTTAAGATCAAGTATCAGATTATGATTTGTTTTAGCATTGTTAAAAGGACAAAATCTTCATCTTTTTTGGTGTTCAGATTGGGTGCTATTGCATTGTCTTGTTGTCTTGCATTTGTTGATTATGCAAGTCCAGTGTGTTGCCTGATCCTTTAACTTGATTAACATGCTAATAATTTCATTTGTGTTGTCATTTTATTAAAATATTTCGCAAATGAGGTTTAATCTATGTCTTTAGCTATTTTAGCTAGAAGAACTTTGTGATTTCAATCTTGGAATGCTAATTTGATTTCTAAAATCCATATTTCTTTTTTTCCAAGATATTCAATTATTTGGTTCATAATTGTATTCAATTATTTAACTGTTACTCTGGGCTTCAAGATGGAGTTCTAAGACTAAAACTTTAAGCTTATATTAGTTTTCTGTTCTTACTAAGGAACGGAATCCTGAATTCTTCCCCAAGTAACATGTTTATAATTGGAAGTTTTTTTTTTGTTCTTCATTCAATTAAGCCTTTTAAAAGTTTAAAGTCAGCTCCCTAAATTTGCATGTAGGTGCGATTCTTATTCCAGCTTGGCTGGTAAGGGGCAGGTTAAGACTTTTTTGAAATTTGTTTGGTTCTATTCGGTCCAAACTTCTTAAACTTTGGGTACAGAATCAGTTTCAGAGTAAAACCGTCTGTGAGAAGTCTTTTTCTCCAACATAGGTGTGTCCGGTCCACGGCGTCATCCTTACTTGTGGGATATTCTCTTCCCCAACAGGAAATGGCAAAGAGCCCAGCAAAGCTGGTCACATGATCCCTCCTAGGCTCCGCCTACCCCAGTCATTCTCTTTGCCGTTGTACAGGCAACATCTCCACGGAGATGGCTTAGAGTTTTTTAGTGTTTAACTGTAGTTTTTATTATTCAATCAAGAGTTTGTTATTTTAAAATAGTGCTGGTATGTACTATTTACTCAGAAACAGAAAAGAGATGAAGATTTCTGTTTGTATGAGGAAAATGATTTTAGCACCGTAACTAAAATCCATGGCTGTTCCACACAGGACTGTTGAGAGCAATTAACTTCAGTTGGGGGAACAGTGTGCAGTCTCTTACTGCTTGAGGTATGACACATTCTAACAAGACGATGTAATGCTGGAAGCTGTCATTTTCCCTATGGGATCCGGTAAGCCATGTTTATTAAGATAGTAAATAAGGGCTTCACAAGGGCTTATTAAGACTGTAGACTTTTTCTGGGCTAAATCGATTCATTATTAACACATATTTAGCCTTGAGGAATCATTTATTCTGGGTATTTTGATATGATTATATCGGCAGGCACTGTTTTAGACACCTTATTCTTTAGGGGCTTTCCCTAATCATAGTCAGAGCCTCATTTTCGCGCCGGTACGGCGCACTTGTTTTTGAGGACAGCATGGCATGCAGCTGCATGTGTGTGGAGCTCTGATACATAGAAAAGTCTTTCTGAAGGCATCATTTGGTATCGTATTCCCCTTTGGGCTTGGTTGGGTCTCAGCAAAGCAGATTCCAGGGACTGTAAAGGGGTTAAATATAAAAACGGCTCCGGTTCCGTTATTTTAAGGGTTAAAGCTTCCAAATTTGGTGTGCAATACTTTTAAGGCTTTAAGACACTGTGGTGAAATTTTGGTGAATTTTGAACAATTCCTTCATACTTTTTCGCAATTGCAATAATAAAGTGTGTTTAGTTTAAAATTTAAAGTGACAGTAACGGTTTTATTTTAAAACGTTTTTTGTGCTTTGTTATCAAGTTTATGCCTGTTTAACATGTCTGAACTACCAGATAGATTGTGTTCTGACTGTGGGGAAACCAAGGTTCCTTCTCATTTAACTATATGTATTTTATGTCATAAAAAAAAAAAAAAAAATTTAGTAAAAATGATGCCCAAGATGATTCCTCAAGTGAGGGGAGTAAGCATGGTACTGCATCATCCCCTCCTTCGTCTACACCAGTCTTGCCCATACAGGAGGCCCCTAGTACATCTAGTGCGCCAATACTCCTTACTATGCAACATTTAACGGCTGTAATGGATAATTCTATCAAAAACATTTTAGCCAATATGCCCACTTATCAGCGAAAGCGCGACTGCTCTGTTTTAGAAAATTCTGTAGAGCATGAGAACGCTGATGATATGGTTTCTGAAGGGCCCCTACACCAGTCTGAGGGGGCCAGGGAGGTTTTGTTTGAGGGAGAAATTTCAGATTCAGGAAACATTTCTCAACAAGCTGAACCTGATGTGATTACTTTTAAATTTAAGTTGGAACATCTCCGCGCTCTGCTTAAGGAGGTGTTATCCAATTTGGATGATTGTGATTATCTGGTCATTCCAGAACCACTATGTAAAATGGAAAAGTTCTTAGAGGCCCCGGGGCCCCCCGAAGCTTTTCCTATATCCAAGCGGGTGGCGTACATTGTTAGTAAAGAATGGGACAGGCCCGGTATACCTTTAGTACCTCCCCCCATATTTATAAAATTGTTTTCCTATAGTCGACCCCAGAAAGGACTGATGGCAGACAGTCCCCAAGGTCGAGGGGGCGGTTTCTACTCTACACAAGCGCGCCACTATACCCATAGAAGATAGTTGTGCTTTCCAAGATCCTATGGATAAAAAATTAGAAGGTCTGCTAAAGATGTTTGTTCAGCAAGGTTCCCTTCTACAACCAATTGCATGCATTGTCCCTGTCACTGCAGCCGCGTGTTTCTAGTTTGATGAGCTAGGAAAGGCGATTATTAGTAATTCTTCTTCTTATGAGGAGATTATGGACAGAATTCGTGCTCTTAAATTGGCTAATTCTTTCACCCTAGACGCCACCTTGCAATTGGCTAGGTTAGCGGCGAAAAAATTCTGGGTTTGCTATTGTGGCGCAGAGCGCTTTGGTTAAAATCTTGGGCAGCGGATGCGTCTTCCAAGAACAAATTGCTTGACATTCCTTTCAAGGGGAAAACACTCTTTGGCCCTGACTTGAAAGAGATTATCTCTGATATCACTGGGGGCAAGGGCCACGCCCTTCCTCAGGATAGGTCTTTTCAAGACCAAAAATAAACCTAAGTTTCGTCCCTTTCGCAGAAACGGATCAGCCCCAAGGGCTACGTCCTCTAAGCAGGAAGGTAATACTTCTCAAGCCAATCCAGCCTGGAGACCTATGCAAGGCTGGAGCAAAGGAAAGCAGGCCAGGAAACCTGCCACTGCTACCAAGACAGCATGAAATGCGGGCCCCCGATCCGGGACCGGATCTGGTGGGGGGCAGACTCTCTCTCTTCGCTCAGGCTTGGGAAAGAGATGTTCTGGATCCTTGGGCGCTAGAAATAGTCTCCCAAGGTTATTCTCTGGAGTTCAAGGGGCTTCCTCCAAGGGGAGAGGTTCCACAGGTCTCAGTTGTCTTCAGACCACATAAGAAGACAGGCATTCTTACATTGGGTAGAAGACCTGCTAAAAATGGGAGTGATTCATCCTGTTCCATTAGGAGAACAAGGGATGGGGTTCTACTCCAATCTGTTCATAGTTCCCAAAAAAGAGGGAACGTTCAGACCAATCTTAGATCTCAAGATCTTGAACAAGTTTCTCAAGGTTCCATCGTTCAAGATGGAAACCATTCGAACACTTCTTCCTTCCATCCAGGAAGGTCAATTCATGACCAAGGTGGATTTCAAGGATGCGTATCTACATATTCCTATCCACAAGGAACATCATCGGTTCCTAAGGTTTGCATTCCTGGACAAGCATTTCCAGTTCGTGGCATTTTCTTTCGGATTAGCCACTGCTCCTAGGATTTTCTCATAGGTACTAGGGTCCCTTCTGGCGGTGCTAAGACCAAGGGGCATTGCTGTAGTACCTTACTTGGACGACATTCTGATTCGAGCGTCGTCCCTTCCTCAAGTAAAGGCTCACACGGACATTGTCCTGGCCTTTCTCAGATCTCACGGATGGAAAGTGAACGTGGAAAAGAGTTCTCTATCTCCGTCAACGAGGGTTCCCTTCTTGGGAACTATAATAGACTCCTTAGAAATGAGGATTTTTCTGACAGAAGCCAGAAAAACAAAACTTCTAGACTCTTGTCGGATACTTCATTCCGTTCCTCTTCCTTCCATAGCGCAGTGCATGGAAGTGATAGGTTTGTTGGTAGCGGCAATGGACATAGTTCCTTTTGTGCGCATTCATCTAAGACCATTACAACTGTTCATGCTCAGTCAGTGGAATGGGGACTATTCAGACTTGTCTCCGAAGATACAAGTAAATCAGAGGACCAGAGACTCGTTCCGTTGGTGGCTGTCCCTGGACAACCTGTCACAAGGGATGACCTTCCGCAGACCAGAGTGGGTCATTGTCACGACCGACGCCAGTCTGATGGGCTGGGGCGCGGTCTGGGGATCCCTGAAAGCTCAGGGTCTTTGGTCTCGGGTAGAATCTCTTCTACCGATAAATATTCTGGAACTGAGAGCGATATTCAATGCTCTCAAAGCTTGGCCTCAGCTAGCGAGGGCCAAGTTCATACATCAACCATCAGGGGGGAACAAGGAGTTCCCTAGCGATGGAAGAAGTGACCAAAATCATTCTATGGGCGGAGTCTCACTCCTGCCACCTGTCTGCTATCCACATCCCAGGAGTGGAAAATTGGGAAGCGGATTTTCTGAGTCGTCAGACATTGCATCCGGGGGAGTGGGAACTCCATCCGGAAATCTTTGCCCAAGTCACTCAACCGTGGGGCATTCCAGACATGGATCTGATGGCCTCTCGTCAGAACTTCAGAGTTCCTTACTACGGGTACAGATCCAGGGATCCCAAGGCGGCTCTAGTGGATGCACTAGTAGCACCTTGGACCTTCAAACTAGCTTATGTGTTCCCGCCGTTTCCTCTCATCCCCAGGCTGGTAGCCAGGATCAATCAGGAGAGGGCGTCGGTGATTTTGATAGCTCCTGCGTGGCCACGCAGGACTTGGTATGCAGATCTGGTGAATATGTCATCGGCTCCACCATGGAAGCTACCTTTGAGAGACCTTCTTGTTCTAGGTCCGTTCGACCCACTCCAGCTGACTGCTTGGAGATTGAACGCTTGATCTTATCAAAGCGAGGGTTCTCAGATTCTGTTATTAATACTCTTGTTCAGGCCTGAAAGCCTGTAACCAGAAAAATTACCACATAATTTGGTATATCTGTTGGTGTGAATCTGCAGGATTCCCTTGGGACAAGGTTAAGATTCCTAAGAGTCTATCCTTCCTTCGAGAAGGATTGGAAAAAGGATTATCTGCAAGTTCCTTGATGGGACAGATTTCTGCCTTGTCTGTGTTACTTCACAAAAAGCTGGCAGATGTGCCAGATGTTCTAGCCTTTGTTCAGGCTCTGGTTAGAATCAAGCCTGTTTACAAAATTTTGACTCCTCCTTGGAGTCTCAACCTAGTTCTTTCAGTTCTTCAGGGGGTTCCGTTTGAACCCTTACATTCCGTTGATATTAAGTTATTATCTTGGAAAGTTTTGTTTTTGGTTGCAATTTCTTCTGCTAGAAGAGTTTCAGAATTATCTGCTCTGCAGTGTTCTTCTCCTTATCTGGTGTTCCATGCAGATAAGGTGGTTTTGCGTACTAAACCTGGTTTTCTTCCAAAAGTTGTTTCTAACAAAAACATTAACCAGGAGATAGTTGTGCCTTCTTTGTGTCCTAATCCAGTTTCAAAGAAGGAACGTTTGTTGCACAACTTGGATGTAGTTCGTGCTCTCAAATTTTACTTAGCAGCTACTAAGGATTTCAGACAAACTTTGTCTTTGTTGTTTATTCTGGTAAACGGAGAGGTCAAAAAGCAACTTCTACCTCTCTCTCCTTCTGGATTAAAAGCATTATCCGATTGGCTTATGAGACTGCCGGACGGCAGCCTCCTGAAAGAATCACAGCTCACTCCACTAGGGCTGTGGCTTCCACATGGGCCTTCAAGAACGAGGCTTCTGTTGATCAGATATGTAAGGCAGCGACTTGGTCTTCACTGCACACTTTTTCTAAATTTTACAAATTTGATACTTTTGCTTCTTCTGAGGCTATTTTTGGGAGAAAGGTTTTGCAAGCCGTGGTGCCTTCCATTTAGGTGACCTGATTTGCTCCCTCCCTTCATCCGTGTCCTAAAGCTTTGGTATTGGTTCCCACAAGTAAGGATGACGCCGTGGACCGGACACACCTATGTTGGAGAAAACAGAATTTATGTTTACCTGATAAATTACTTTCTCCAACGGTGTGTCCGGTCCACGGCCCGCCCTGGTTTTTTTAATCAGGTCTGATAATTTATTTTCTTTAACTACAGTCACCACGGTAACATATGGTTTCTCCTATGCAAATATTCCTCCTTAACGTCGGTCGAATGACTGGGGTAGGCGGAGCCTAGGAGGGATCATGTGACCAGCTTTGCTGGGCTCTTTGCCATTTCCTGTTGGGGAAGAGAATATCCCACAAGTAAGGATGACGCCGTGGACCGGACACACCGTTGGAGAAAGTAATTTATCAGGTAAACATAAATTCTGTTTTTCTCTATCATATTCCAGCTATTCCAGTAAGACTATCACTTTCCTGAAGTATGTCTCAGACCTGGAGTTTTCTGGGGTATTTTTTCCAGTTTCTTTTTAGGAACTGGGTTTTGGGGTTTTATTCAAGACTATTCATTGTTCCAAAGATAGAAATTCTTTTTGAATTGTCATATAAGTGTACCATCTTTTAGAATGGTGTTTATATGGTCTATTCTTCCTTTTTGGTCAGTGATGGCATTATTTGTTTACAATAGATACAATAGATGCATATCTTCTTTTTATGTTTTCATTCAGATTATTTTTATTTTCTGAGATTCTCTTTTTTTTGACAAGCATTACCATTTTGTGGCTTTTCCTTCTGGTCTAGCGACAGCTCTAAGAATCTTTTCAAGGTTCTCAGTGTTCCTTTTTTGGACGGTATTGTGGTATTGGCTCAGTCTTTTTCGTTCTGTGGAATCTCATACGATTCAACTTTGTTGTTTCTTCAAGACAT
Organism: Bombina bombina; assembly: GCF_027579735.1. Taxonomy (NCBI): domain Eukaryota; kingdom Metazoa; phylum Chordata; class Amphibia; order Anura; family Bombinatoridae; genus Bombina; species Bombina bombina. Next base: position 232,958,268 of record NC_069499.1, read on the forward strand.
GGTTAGAGGATCTTTTTATCAAAAGCTCCTTGATTTCTCACACAAGGGTCACCTTTTTTAGGTTTCCAGATAGATTGTGTCAATGTTTTTGTCTAACAGACAAGTGACAAGTTTATTGGGTTACGTTTGTCGGAACCTTCAGTCTCTATTATTTCTCCAACATAGGTGTGTCCGGTCCACGGCGTCATCCTTACTTGTGGGATATTCTCTTCCCCAACAGGAAATGGCAAAGAGCCCAGCAAAGCTGGTCACATGATCCCTCCTAGGCTCCGCCTACCCCAGTCATTCTCTTTGCCGTTGTACAGGCAACATCTCCACGGAGATGGCTTAGAGTTTTTTAGTGTTTAACTGTAGTTTTTATTATTCAATCAAGAGTTTGTTATTTTAAAATAGTGCTGGTATGTACTATTTACTCAGAAACAGAAAAGAGATGAAGATTTCTGTTTGTATGAGGAAAATGATTTTAGCACCGTAACTAAAATCCATGGCTGTTCCACACAGGACTGTTGAGAGCAATTAACTTCAGTTGGGGGAACAGTGTGCAGTCTCTTGCTGCTTGAGGTATGACACATTCTAACAAGACGATGTAATGCTGGAAGCTGTCATTTTTCCCCTATGGGATCCGGTAAGCCATTTTTATTACGATGGTAAATAAGGGCTTCACAAGGGCTTATTAAGATTGTAGACTTTTCTGGGCTAAATCGATTCAATTTTAAAACATATTTAGCCTTGAGGAATCATTTTATCTGGGTATATTGATATTATAATATCGGCAGGCACTGTATTAGACACCTTATTTCTCTGGGGCTTTCCCAAAGCATAAGCAGAGCCTCATTTTCGCGCCGGTGTGGCGCACTTGTTTTTGAGAGGCATGGCATGCAGTCGCATGTGAGAGGAGCTCTGATACTTAGAAAAGACCTTCTGAAGGCGTCATTTGGTATCGTATTCCCCTTTGGGTTTGGTTGGGTCTCAGCAAAGCAGATACCAGGGACTGTAAAGGGGTTAAAGTGTTAAAACGGCTCCGGTTCCGTTATTTTAAGGGTTAAAGCTTGGTTAAAATTTGGTGTGCAATACTTTTAAGGCTTTAAGTCACTGTGGTGAAAATTTGGTGAATTTTGTACAATTCCTTCATGTTTTTTCGCAACAAAGGATTTTAGACAAACATCTTCCTTGTTTGTTGTTTATTCAGGTAAGAGGAGAGGTCAAAAAGCAACTTCTACCTCTCTCTCTTTTTGGATTAAAAGCATCATCAGATTGGCTTACGAGACTGCCGGACGGCAGCCTCCCGAAAGAATCACAGCTCATTCCACTAGGGCTGTGGCTTCCACATGGGCCTTCAAGAACGAGGCTTCTGTTGATCAGATATGTAGGGCAGCGACTTGGTCTTCACTGCACACTTTTACCAAATTTTACAAGTTTGATACTTTTGCTTCTTCTGAGGCTATTTTTGGGAGAAAGGTTTTGCAAGCCGTGGTGCCTTCCATTTAGGTGACCTGATTTGCTCCCTCCCTTCATCCGTGTCCTAAAGCTTTGGTATTGGTTCCCACAAGTAAGGATGACGCCGTGGACCGGACACACCTATGTTGGAGAAAACAGAATTTATGTTTACCTGATAAATTTCTTTCTCCAACGGTGTGTCCGGTCCACGGCCCGCCCTGGTTTTTTAATCAGGTCTGATAATTTATTTTCTTTAACTACAGTCACCACGGTACCATATGGTTTCTCCTATGCAAATATTCCTCCTTAACGTCGGTCGAATGACTGGGGTAGGCGGAGCCTAGGAGGGATCATGTGACCAGCTTTGCTGGGCTCTTTGCCATTTCCTGTTGGGGAAGAGAATATCCCACAAGTAAGGATGACGCCGTGGACCGGACACACCGTTGGAGAAAGAAATTTATCAGGTAAACATAAATTCTGTTTTCCTTCAAGTTGCTATATATGCATGGAAGTTTTAGGTTTCATGGCTGCAGCATTTGGATTAGATTCCTTTTGCTCATTTCATAGGAAACCTTTCCAGTTTTTTATGCTGAATAATGGTGCAGGGATTCTAGGATATCACTTTTTATATCTTTGAATCCTAATGTTTAACCATCTTTGATTTGGTGATTAAGATCACCATCATTTAGTTCTACAGGTCTTTTCGGTTCTTTTAACCTGGACCATGATCTTTACAGATGCGAGTCTTTTAGGTTGGGAGGCTGTCTGAGGATCTCTGTCAGCACAAGGGGTTTGGAAATCTCAGGAGGCGAGATTACCATTTGATATTTTGGAACTCTGTGCATTCTCAGAGTTCTTCAGTTTGGTTTCTTTTTGAAGAAGAGACTTTTTTTCAGACAGACAATGTCACAACTGTGGCGTTTGTCAATCATCAGGTTGGGACTATCGGTCTTTAGGCTGTGACAGAAGTATCTTGGATATTTGCTTGGACTAAATCCAGCTCCTATCTAATTTCTGTGATCTTTTTCCCAGGTATAGACAATTGGGAAGCGGATTATCTCTGTTAATCAAGCTTTACATCCGGGAGAATGGTCTCTTTACCCAGATATGTTTTTCAATTTTTCAGATGTGAGGGCTTCCAGAAATAGATCTGATGGCATCCCATCTAGACAAGGAACTTCCCAGGGGCCTATTTAGGTTCTGGGATCTTCAGGCGGAAATAGTGTATGCATTAACACTTCCTTGGAATTATCAATCTGCCTATATTTTTTCATCTCTGGTTCTTCTTTTTAGAGTGATTTTCTAAATCATCAGAGACCAATCTTTGGTGTGGCTGGTGGCTCCGGCATGGCCACACAGGTTTTGGTATATGGTTCTTGTTCGGATGTCCAGTTGCCAATCTTGGTTACTTCCATTAAGGCCAGACCTTATATCTTAACATTCGTTTTTTTCATCAGGAATTCAAAACTATTAATTTGATGGTATGAAAATTTAACGCTTGGTAGAAGTTTCTCTGACTCAGTGATTAATACTATGTTGCAGGCTTGTAAATCTGTGTCTAGTAGGATTTATTATCGAGTTTGGAAGATTTTCTTCTCATGATGCTCCTCTTATGAATTCTCTTGGCATTCTTTTAGAATTCCTAGGATTTTATAGTTTCTTCATAAGGTTTTGTCTGCATGTTCCTTGAAAGGACAAATCTCTGCTTTTCTGTGCTGTTTCACAGTAAGAATTGCTAAATCTTTCTGATATTCATTGTTTTGTTCAGGCTTTGGTTTGTATCAAGCCTGTCATTTAAGCCAATTTCTCCTCCTTGGAGTCTTATTTTGGTTCTGAAGGCTTTTCAGACTCTTCTATTTGAGCATATGCTTTCTTTGGACATTAATTACATTCATGGAAACTATTGTTCTTTTTAGACATCTTTTCAGCTAGAACAATTTTTTGAATTATCTGTTCTTTCTTGTGAATCACCTTTTTCTGATTTTTCATCAGGATAAGGTGGTTTTTGCTGTCCTCATTTCAATTTTTACCTAAAGTTGTGAATTCTAACAACATTAGTGGAGGAATTATTGTCCCTTCCTTGTGTCCTAATCCTAAGAATTCTTTGGTAAGATTCTTACATTCTTTGGATGTGGTAAGAGTTTTTGAAATATTATGTTGAAGCTACTCAGTTTTCAGACAGACTTCTAGTCTATTTGTTATCTTTTCTGGTTTTAGGAAAGGTCAGAAGGATTCTGCCTTTTCTTTGGCATCTTGGTTAAAGCTTTTGATTCATCATGCTTATTTGGAGTCGGGTTAATCCCCGCCTCTGAGAATTACGGCTCATTCTACTAGGTCAGTTTCTACTTCCTGGACTTTTAAGAATGAAGCTTCTGTTGATCAGATTTGCAAAGCAATGACTTGGTCTTCTTTGCATACTTTTACTAAATTCTACCATTTTGATGTTTTCTCTTCTTCAGAAGCAGTTTTTGGTAGAATAGTACTCCAGGCAGCTGTTTCAGTTTGATTCTTCTGCTTATATTTCAGTTTTTTATTCATTATAAAAATTGAAACTTTTGATTTGGCTAGTGGATTAATTTTTTCAGCGGAATTGGCTGTCTTTATTTTATCCCTCCCTCTCTAGTGACTCTTGCGTGGAAGTTCCACATCTTGGGTATCTGCTATCCCATACGTCACTAGCTCATGGACTCTTGCTAATTACATGAAAGAAAACATAATTTATGTAAGAACTTACCTGATAAATTCATTTCTTTCATATTAGCAAGAGTCCATGAGGCCCACCCTTTTTGTGGTGGTAATGATTTTTTTGTATAAAGCACAATTATTCAAATTCCTTATTTTTTGATGCTTTCGCTCCTTTATCACCCCACTTCTTGGCTATTCGTTAAACTGAATTGTGGGTGTGGTGAGGGGTGTATTTATAGGCATTTTAAGGTTTGGGAAACTTTGCCCCTCCTGGTAGGAATGTATATCCCATACGTCACTAGCTCATGGACTCTTGCTAATATGAAAGAAATGAATTTATCAGGTAAGTTCTTACATAAATTATGTTTTTAAAACAATAACAATTCTATGGAAGACTGTCCCTTTAAGGGCACAGTATTGTTTCTTATGTGAAAAGATTTATTTGACTTTATATTTATTTATATATTTTTTTTCTTTTGAATCTACTATTGCTGTTTGGGAGTCTATTCACAATGACCACAAATGTGTCCTTTACTTTTCGTATAAAAGCATTGCTAGAGGAATTGCTATTGCTAAATGATTCCTCCATGTTACTGAGAATCTCATTTTCAGATGGAATGATACCTTAGGTATTCCCTATATTTCCAAGACTGTTTCCCATAGCCGCCTTGGCTAAGGATTCACTGCGAGATCTATACCCTTAGAGGATAGTTCTATGGAAAAAAATTAGTAATGGGACACACACCATCTGTGTACTTTGATACCGTCACTAGTGTGCCGGCATATTAGCTGGATGTACTGTATGAGGCTATTAGTAGCTTCCCTGGATAAAATCCAGATCTGGATAAAGCTTTCACATTAGCTAATTCCTTTTATTTCACTTTCTTACCTTCCCGTTATCAAACTGGGAGCATAGGTGGTTCTGTTCTGGCTCTTGGGACCTTATGGTTAGAGCCTTGTTTTACAGCTATATGTGCAATTCCTATGATTTTGGTGATTTCTTGCCAAAAACAAACATTGTTGGGACCTGGCTTGACAAAAAAAAGAACATTTTGCCTGCTGTTGAATCAAAGACAGCATGGAGAGCATGCCCAGGTCCGGGATTGGATCTTGTAGGGGGCTGACTTTCCGTTTTCGCTCAGGTTTTGTTTCAAGCTCAAATATTTTCCTCTCAGAGGCAGTTTTCTGCTTTCTAGATTGTCTGAAGATCAGACAAAAGGTGAAACATCCTTACACTGCATAGGGGACCTCTCAGTCCTGGGAGTGATGGTTTCAGTTTTAATACTGGTACAGGATCTGGGGTTACTGATCGGGGTTGTGATTCTCGAACTAGGAGAATCTTCAAACCATTTTTTAAGAAGGGTACTGTCTTTCAGACGAAAATTAATTTGTTCCATTCCTCCCAGGACAAGTTCCTTCATGTACCGTTCTCGAGAATCTTTTCTTCTACAAGATACGACGAGTCCACGGATTTCATCCTTACTTGTGGGATATTAACCTCCTGCTTACAGGAAGTGGCAAAGAGCACCACAGCAGAGCTGTATATATATATATATATAGCTCCTCCCTTCCCTCCACCTCCAGTCATTCTCTTTGCCTGTGTTAGTGATAGGAAGAGGTAAAGTGAGGTGTTAGTTTAGATTCTTCAATCAAGTGTTTATTATTTTAAATGGTGCCTGTGTGTACTATTTTTATTCTGGGCAACTTCTGAAGGACCAATTGTGAGGAACTGGTGGAGTTTTACTTCACTATGCCTCCCCTTTTGGTGTTGTCTGGAGATGGACTTAGTGATTTTGCCTAAGACCTTGTTTTCTTATCCACAGGGCCTCTGGAGGAGATGGTGGACCTCTGGACACTGTGAGTATCATCATGCTGTTACTCAGCATGGAGGTAGGTGCAGTTTATTTTCAGGTGCTTACAGCAGAACTCTGAATTAACTTGCTCTATCACAATAGAGATTAATTCCCAGTCAGTTAGGCAGATTTTGGCCTAGGGCACTGGGACTTTAATACCCTGATTAAAAAATTTTTGTTTTAAAAAGATTTTGGCTTTAAAATTGTTACGTTTATTGTGACAGCAATAGGGTATGTCATAAGTTTTTATTTCATGATGGCTGACGCTGGGGATTCATTTTGGTCAAGTCTTGTGTGAGTTGCGTTTGTTGAAGACGCCCACGATGGGCGGGGCCTCATTCGCGCGCTTCTGTATCGCCATTGCGTAGCTGTCTTAGGCCAGTGACAGTTATCTTCTCTGGTGCAGCTTTTAACTTCATTGTAGAGTGCTGCTAGATCAGGGGGTCACGAGTCTGGTTCTCATCCGGAGCCAGGTAGGAGCCGCAGCAGAGCTGTGGCAGGGTGACTGGAGTTCTAACTCCTGTTTTCTTTTCTAACGGCATATTTGAAGGTTAGTGCAGAGCTTCTGTGAGACTTCATTTATCTTCTCATCGTTCTGTGGGCTAAAAACTGAAGTATTTTTGTCAGAAAAATTATTTGGTCCTAACTTGAAAGAGTAAATTTCAGACATTACAGGAGGTAAGGGCCATCTCTTACCTCAGGATAAAACATCTAAACAGAAAGGTAGACAGAGCAATTTTTGTTCCTTTCCAAACTTTAAGGGAGCTCCTTCCTCATCTTCCACAAAACAGGAAGGGAATTTTGCTCAGGCCAAGTCCATCTGGAGACCCAACCAGGCTTGGAACAAGGGTAAACAACCCAAGAAGCCCGCTGCTACTACCAAGACAGCATGAAGGGGCGGCCCCCGATCCGGGACCGGATCTAGTAGGGGGCAGACTTTCTCTTTGCCCAGGCTTGGGCAAGAGATGTTCAGGACCCCTGGGCACTAGAAATCGTGACCCACGGGTATCAACTGGAATTCAAAAATTCCTTCCCAAGGGGAAGGTTCCTTCTTTCACGATTGTCTGTAGACCAGATAAAAAGAGAGGCGTTCTTATGTTGTGTTAAAGACCTCTCTACTATGGGAGTAATGTGTCCCATTCCAATACAGGAGCTGGGGCAGGGGTTTTACTCAAATCTTTTCGTGGTTCCCAAAAAAGAGGGAACGTTCAGACCTATTTTAGATCTCAAGAGTCTAAACAAGTTTCTAAACGAGTCCCTTCTTTCAAAATGGAGACTATTCGAACAATTTTGCCAATGATCCAGGAGGGTCAATTTATGACTACCGTGGACTTAAAGGATGCATACCTTCATATCCCTGTCCACAAGGATCATCATCAGTACCTAAGGTTTGCCTTCCTGGACAAACATTTTCAGTTTGTGGCTCTGCCCTTCGGGTTGGCCACAGCCCCCAGGATCTTCACAAAGGTTCTAGGGTCCCTTCTGGCGGTTCTCAGGCCGCGGGGTATTGCAGTGGTATCCCGGCGTCGTCTTACCATCTGACAAAGTCTCATACAGACATGGTTCTGTCCTTTCTGAGGACTCACGGGTGGAAGGTGAATCTAGAAAAGAGTTCATTAATTCCACAGACCAGGGTTCCCTTCCTGGGAACTCTAATAGATTCCATATCCATGAAAATTTGGATGATATTCTGATCCAGGCGTCGACATATCATCTGACAAAGTCTCATACAGAAACGGTGTTGTCCTTTCTGAGAACTCACAGATGGAAGGTGAATATAGAAAAAAGTTCACTAATTCCTCAGACAAAGGTTCCCTTCTTGGGAACTCTAATAGATTCTATAGCCATGAAGATTTTTCTGACGGAGGTCAGAAAGTCAAAGATTCTAAATACATGCCGAGCCCTTCAGTCCAATCCTCGGCCATCAGTGGCTCAGTGCATGGAGGTAATTGGATTGATGGTGGCGGCAATGGACATCATTCAGTTTGCTCGATTTCATCTCAGACCACTGCATGCTCGGACAGTGGAATGGGGATTATGCAAATTTATCTCCTCAGATAAATCTGGACCAGGTGACTAGAGACTCTCTCTTCTTTGGTGTTTGTCGCCGGATCATCTGTCCCATCAGACCCTCGTGGGTGATAGTGACAACGGACGCCAGTCTACTAGGCTGGGGTGCAGTCTGGAATTCCTTGAAGGCTCAGGGTGTATGGACTCAGGTGGAGTCTCTACTTCCAAACAATATTCTGGAGTTGAGAGCAATATTCAATGCGCTTCAGGCGTGGCCTCAGTTGGCTTCGGCCAAATTCATCAGATTCCAGTTGGACAACATCATAACTGTTGCTTACATCAATCATCAGGGAGGAACGAGGAGTTCCTTAGCTATGAAAGAAGTATCCAGGATAATTCGATGGGTGGAGGCCCACTCTTGTTATCTGTCAGTAATCTATATCTCAGGAGTAGACAACTGGGAAGCAGACTTTTTAAGCAGACAGGCTTTTCATCCGGGGGAGTGGGAACTCCATCCGGAGGTCTTTGCCTCACTGATTCTCCGCTGGGGCAGACCGGAATTGGATCTGATGGCGTCTCGACAGAATGCCAAGCTCCCAAGATACGGATCCAGGTTGAGGGATCCTCAGGCCGAACTGATGGATGCCTTGGCAGTGCCTTGGTCATTCAACCTAGCTTATGTGTTTCCACCGATTCCTCTCCTTCCCCGGGTGATTGCTCGGATCAAACCGGAGAGGGCTTCAGTAATACTAATCGCACCTGCAGGGCCACGCAGGACTTGGTATGCAGATCTAGTGGACATGTTCTCTCTGCCTCCGTGACTGCTTGGAGATTGAACGCTTGATTTTATCTAAGCGGGGATTCTCTGATGCGGTCATTGATACTTTGATTCAGGCATGTAAGCCTGTCACTAGAAAGATCTATCATAAGATATGGCGTAAATATCTTTTTTGGTGTGAATCCAAGGGCTACTCATGGAGTAAGGTTAAGATTCCCAGAATTCTGTCTTTTCTCCAATAAGTATTGGAGAAAGGGTTATCAGCGAGTTCCTTAAAGGGACAAATTTCTGCGTTGTCAATTTTGCTACATAAACGTTTGGCAGATGTTCCAGATGTTCAGTCTTTTTGTCAGGCTTTAACCAGAATTAAGCCTGTGTTTAGACCAATTGCTCCACCCTGGAGTTTGAATTTAGTTCTTAATGTTCTTCAAGGGGTTCCATTTGAACCCATGCATTCCATAGATATTAAGTTGTTATCTTGGAAAGTTTTGTTTTTGGTTGCTATTTCTTCTGCTCGTAGAGTTTCTGAGCTTTCAGCGTTACAATGTGATTCGCCTGATCTTATCTTCCATTCTGATAAGGTGGTTTTGCGTACCAAACCTGGTTTCCTTCCTAAGGTTGTTTCTAATAAGAATATTAATCAGGAAATTGTTGTTCCTTCATTTTGTCCTAACCCTTCTTCTAAGAAGGAGCGTACGTTGCATAACTTGGATGTGGTCCGTGCCCTGAAGTTTTAATTGCAGGCGACTAAGGATTTCCGTCAATCATCTTCATTATTCATTGTTTTTTCAGGAAAGCGTAGGGGTCAGAAAGCTACGGCTACCTCTCTTTCTTTTTGGCTGAAGAGTATCATCCGTCTAGCGTATGAGACTGCTGGACAGCGGCTTCCTGAAAGAATTACGGCTCATTCCACCAGGGCTGTGGCTTCCTCATGGGCATTTAAAAAGGATGCTTCTGTTGAACACATTTGCAAGGCTGCAACTTGGTTGTCTCTTCACACTTTTTCAAAATTTTACAAATTTGATACTTTTGCTTCTTCTGAGGCTGGTTTTGGGAGAAAGGTTCTTCAAGCAGTGGTGCCTTCCGTTTAGGTCCCTGTCTTGTCCCTCCCTTTCATCTGTGTCCTGTAGCTTTGGTATTGTATCCCACAAGTAAGGATGAAATCCGTGGACTCATATCTTGTAGAAGAAAAGGAAATTTATGCTTACCTGATAAATTTATTTTCTTTTGCATGATGTACCGAATTCACGGATTCATCCTAACTTGTGGGATATTGTCCTTCCTGACAGGAAGTAGCAAAGAGAGAACCACAGCAGAGCTGTCTATATAGCTCCCCCCTTAACTCCACCCCCAGTCATTCTCTTTGCTGGCTCTAAGCAGGAAGAGTAAAGAGAAGAGGTGTTTAACTGTTAGTTTTATTTTATCTTCAATCAAGTGTTTGTTATTTTTAAATGGTACTGGTGTTGTACTATTTACTCTCAGGCAGGACATAGATGAAGATTTCTGCCTGGAGGATGATGATCTTAGCATTTGTAACTAAGGTCCACTGTTGTTCCCACAGAAGCTGAGGAGTACAGGAAAACTTCAGTGTGAGGAACGGTTTCTTGCTATACAGCAATGAGGTATGTTCAGTCATATTTTCTGCAGAGACTGTGTTAACTCAGAAAGGCTGACAGTGCCCCCATTAGGGGAAGGGTAAGCAGTAATCCTAGTGTTATCAGAGGTTTTTACTAGCTTGCATGAAGGGTTAATTTTTTGTGGGCACTCAGTTTGTTATGTGAATTTGGGACAAACGTTTTTGTGTCTGGGAGTAACGTTTTCTGTTTTATGGGACATTTGCTTGAGGGTTCTTTGGGGTTGTTTATAACCCACATGGCTTTCAGGCAGGTTTTGTTAGTTTTGTGTAGGCCCCAGCAACATCGAGTGAGGTGGGCGGGGCCTACATTTACAAGCAGCAAGCAACTTCTGAGGTCCTGAGAGTCTTCTGAGGGACTAATTGAAGCTTTAAACCCCATATTATCGCTTCCTAAGGGCAAGCAGGGCCACAGCAGAGCTGTGGCAAGGTGCTTTAGGGGGTTTTAACCGGTTTTAGATATTTTTCAATCCGTTTTTTTAATTTGGGGGTTTATTGCTTATTAACTTGTGGTGCAATCCTTCTAAAGCTTAGTGGGTACACTGTTAAAATTTCAGAAAATTTGAAGCAATTTTAACCTGTTTTGCAGTTTGTGTATGCCTTTTTTTCTCTTAAAGGCACAGTACCGTTTTTGCAAATTGTGTTTTTTTCATTAAAGTAAGTGTTTTCCAAGCTTGCTTGCTTTATTACTAGTCTGTTAAACATGTCTGACACTGAGGAAACTCATTGTTCAATTTGTTTAGAAGCCATTGTGGAACCCCCTCTTAGAATGTGTCCCACTTTTACTGATATGTCTATAAATTGCAAACAGCTTATTTTGATTTATAAAAGTTTGGCATTAGATGATTCTCAGAGAGAAGGAAATCAGGTTTTGCCATCTAGTTCTCCCCAAGTGTCACAACCAGTAACGCCCGCACAAGCGACGCCAAGTACTTCTAGTGCATCTAATTCTTTCACCTTGCAAGATATGGCTTCAGTTATGAATACTACCCTCACAGAGGTTTTATCTAAGCTACCTGGGTTGCAAGGGAAGCGCAGTAGCTCTGGGTTAAGAACAAATGCTGAGCCTTCTGACGCTTTAGTAGCCGTATCCGATATTCCCTCACAATGTTCTGAAGTAGGGATGAGGGATTTGCTGTCTGAGGGAGAGATTTCTGATTCGGGAAAGATGTTCTCTCAGACAGATTCAGATATGATGGCATTTAAATTTAAGCTAGAGCGCTTCCGCTTATTGCTCAGGGAGGTTTTAGCTACTCTGTATGATTGTGACCCTATTGTAGTTCCAGAAAATGGTGTAAAATGGACAAATATTTAGAGGTTCTTGTTTACACTGATGTTTCCGGTCCCTAAGAGGATTTCGGACATTGTTACTAAGGAGTGGGATAAACCAGGTATTCCGTTCTCTCCCCCTCCTGTTTTTAAGAAAATGTTTCCCATTTCTGACACCATAAAGGACTCATGGCAGATGGTCCCTAAGGTGGAGGGAGCTATTTCTACCCTGGCTAAGCGTACAACTATACCTATTGAAGACAGTTGTGCTTTCATTGATCCTATGGATAAAAAATTAGAGGGTCTCCTAAAGAAAATTTTTGTTAATCAAGGTTTTCTTCTTCAACTGCAGCTGCCTTTTGGTTTGAGGCTCTAGAAGAGGCTCTTCAGAGGGAGACCCCACTAGATGATATTTTGGACAGAATTAAGGCTCTTAAGTTGGCTAATTCTTTTATTACAGACACCGCTTTTCATCTTGCTAAATTAGCGGCTAAGAATTCAGGTTTTGCCATTTTAGCGCGTAGAGCGTTATGGCTTAAGTCCTGGTCAGCTGATGTGTCATCTAAATCTAAGGTTTTGTCCATCCCTTTCAAAGGTAAGACCCTATTCAGGCCTGCATTGAAAGAGATCATTTCAGACATTACTGGAGGGAAGGGTCATACCTCCCTCAAGATATGTCAAATAAGACAAGGACCAAACAAAATAATTTTCGTTCTTTTTGAAACTTCAAGAGTGGTCTCTCTACCTCTTCCCCTGCTGCAAAGCAAGAGGGGGAACTTTACTCAATCCAAGCCAACCTGGAGACCTAATCAGGCTTGGAACAAGGGTAAACAGGCCAAAAAGCCTGCTGCTTGCCACTAAGTCAGCATGAAGGGGTAGCCCCCGATCCGGGACCGGATCTAGTAGGGGGCAGACTCTCTCTCTCTCTTTGCTCAGGCCTGGGCAAGAGACGTTCAGGATTCCTGGGCAGTAGAAACTGTAACCCAGGGATACCTTCTAGATTTCAAGGATTCCCCTTCAAGGGGGAGGTTCCTTCTTTCTCAATTGTCTGTAAACCCGACAAAAAGAGAGGCGTTCTTACGCTGTGTAGAAGACCCTTTTACCATGGGAGTGATCTGCCCAGTTCCAAAAGCAGAACAGGGGCAGGGGTTCTACTCCAATCTGTTTATAGTTCGCAAAAAGGAGGGAACCTTCAGACCAATTCTGGATCTCAAGATCCTAAACAATTCCTTAACTTTCCATCTTTCAAGATGGAGACCATTCGGACTATCTTACCATTGATCCAGGAGGGTCAATATATGACCACCGTGGACTTAAAGGATGCGTATCTGCACATTCCTATCCACAAAGATCATCACCAGTTCCTCAGGTTCGCCTTTCTGGACAAGCATTATCAGTTTGTGGCTCTTCCTTTCAGGTTGGCCACGGCGCCGCAAATCTTCACGAAGGTGCTAGGGTCCCTTCTGGCAGTTCTAAGGCCACGGGCATAGCAGTGGCGCCTTATCTAGACGACATTCTAATTCAAGCCTCGTCCTTCCAACTAGCCAAGTCTCACACAGACTTAGTGTTGGCCTTTCTAAGGTCTCACGGGTGGAAAGTGAACGTAAAAAAGAGTTCTCTTTCCCCCCACACAAGAGTTTCATTTCTAGGGACTCTGATAGACTCGGTGGACATGAAAATATTTCTGACGGAGGTCAGGAAATCAAAGATTTTGTCCACCTGCCGAGCTCTTCATTCCATTCCTCGGCCGTCAGTGGCTCAGTGTATGGAGGTAATCGGACTAATGGTAGCGGCAATGGACATAGTTCCGTTTGCTCGCTTGCATCTCAGACCACTGCAACTATGCATGCTCAATCAGTGGAATGGGGATTATGTGGATTTATCTCCTCAGATAAATCTGGATCAAGAGACTCTGTTCTTTGGTGGTTGTCACAGGATCATCTGTCCCAGGGAATGTGTTTCCGCAGGCCAGCATGGGTTATAGTGACGACAGACGCCAGTCTTCTGGGGTGCAGTCTGGAATTCCCTGAAAGCTCAGGGTTTGTGGATTCGGGAGGAGGCTCTCCTACCGATAAATATTCTGGAATTAAGAGCGATATTCAATGCTCTCCAGGCATGGCCTCAGCTGGCTTCGGCCAGATTCATCAGGTTTCAGTCAGACAACATCACAACACTGGCTTATATCAATCATCAGGGCGGAACAAAGAGTTCCTTAGCGATGATAGAGGTCTCAAGGATAATCCAATCTGTCAGCGATCTATATCTCAGGTGTAGAGAACTGGGAGGCAGATTTTCTAAATCGTCAGACTTTTCATCTGGGGGAGTGGGAACTCCATCCGGAGGTGTTTGCTCAGCTGGTTCGGCTATGGGGCACACCAGAGTTGGATCTGATGGCGTCTCGTCAGAACGCCAAACTTCCTTGTTATGGCTCCAGGTCAAGGGATCCTCAGGCTGTACTGATAGATGCTCTAGCAGTACCCTGGTCGTTCAACCTGGCTTATGTGTTTCCACCTTTCCCTCTCCTTCCACGTCTGATTGCCAAAATGAAACAGGAGAGAGCATCTGTGATTTTGATGGCGCCTGTGTGGCCACGCAGGACTTGGTATGCAGACCTGGTGGACATGTCATCCCTTCCACCATGGTCTCTGCCATTGAGACAGGACCTTCTGATTCAAAGTCCATTCAAGCATCCAAATCTAATTTCTCTGCAACTGACTGCTTGGAGATTGAATGCTTGATTCTATCAAAGCTGGGTTTCTCGGAGTCAGTCATAAATACCTTGATTCAGGATCGAAAGCCTGTTACCAGGAAAATTTATCATAAGATATGGCGTAAATATCTTTTTTGGTGCGAATCCAAAGGCTTCTCCTGGAGTAAAATCAGGATTCCTAGGATTTTGTCTTTTCTCCAAGAGGGATTGGAGAAAAGATTATCAGCTAGTTCCCTAAAGGGACAGATATCTGCTCTGTCTATTTTGTTGCACAAGCGTCTGGCAGATGTTCCAGACGTTCGGGCTTTTTGTCAGGCTTTAGTTAGAATTAAGCCTGTGTTTAAACCTATTGCTCCGCCATGGAGTCTAAATTTAGTTCTTAGAGTTCTTAAGGGGGTTCCGTTTGAACCCATGCATTCCATAGATATTAAGCTTTTATCTTGTAAAGTTTTGTTCCTAGTTGCTATCTCTTCAGCTCGAAGAGTTTCTGAACTATCTGCATTACAATGTGACTCTCCTTATCTTGTGTTCCATGCTGATAAGGTGGTTTTGCGTACCAAGCCTGGGTTCCTACCTAAGGTTGTTACTAACAGGAATATCAATCAAGAAATTGTTGTTCCTTCTCTGTGTCCTAATCCTTATTGTAAGAAGGAACGTCTGTTGCACAACTTGGACGTGGTTCGTGCTTTGAAATTTTATTTGCAGGCAACCAAAGATTTTCGTCAAACATCTTCTTTGTTTGTTGTCTATTCTGGAAAGCGTAGGGGTCAAAAGGCTACGGCGACTTCTCTTTCCTTTTGGCTGAAAAGCATTATCCGTTTGGCTTATGAGACTGCTGGACAGCAGCCTCCTGAAAGGATTACAGCTCATTCTACTAGAGCGGTAGCTTCCACATGGGCTTTTAAAAATGATGCTTCTGTTGAACAGATTTGTAAGGCTGCGACTTGGTCATCACTTTATACCTTTTCAAAATTTTATAAATTTGATACTTTTGCTTCTTTGGAGGCTATTTTTGGGAGACAGGTTTTGCAAGCAGTGGTGCCTTCCGTTTAGGTTCCTGTCTTGTCCCTCCCTTCATCCGTGTCCTAAAGCTTTGGTATTGGTATCCCACAAGTTAGGATGAATCCATGGACTCGGTACATCATGCAAAAGAAAACAAAATTTATGCTTACCTGATAAATTTCTTTTCTCTTGTAAGGTGTATCCAGTCCACGGGTTCATCCATTACTTGTGGGATATTCTCCTTCCCAACAGGAAGTTGCAAGAGGACACCCACAGCAGAGCTGTCTATATAGCTCCTCCCCTAACCCCCACCTCCAGTCATTCTCTTGCAACTCTTGACAAGATAGGAAGTATCAAGAAATATGTGGTGACTGTGTAGTTTTACCTTCAATCAAGAGTTTGTTATTTTTAAACGGTACCGGCGTTGTACTGTTTTACTCTCAGGCAGAAATTAGAAGAGGAATTCTTCCTGGAGGTTTGATGATCTTAGCGGTTTGTAACTAAGGTCCATTGCTATTCTCACACGTAACTGAAGAGTATGGGAAAACTTCAGTTGGGGGAACGGTCTGCAGATTACCTGCTTTGAGGTATGTTTAGTATTTTTATTTCTAGAGAGTTGAATAAGTTCTAGAAAATGCTGACAGAGCCTTGTGTATTTGAGGTAAGCCTGATGCAGTGATTTAACAACGACTGGGATCATGCTTACAAAACAGGGTAATACTCATGTTTATACTCATATTACTTAGTGACAAAACGTTTACATGATTTCATGAATAGGACGTTTTTTCTCTGAGGGAGATAAGTCTTTATTTGGGGCCTAGTTTCCACATGGC
Organism: Bombina bombina; assembly: GCF_027579735.1. NCBI lineage: Eukaryota > Metazoa > Chordata > Amphibia > Anura > Bombinatoridae > Bombina > Bombina bombina. Next base: position 232,974,478 of record NC_069499.1, read on the forward strand.
TAGTCAGATACTCCTAGGAGTATTTTCTTAAGGCCCCTCTGACATCCAGTCCGGGACCGGATCTAGTAGGGGGCAGACTTTCTCTCTTCGCCCAGGCTTGGGCAAGAGACGTCCAGGATCCCTGGGCACTAGAGATTGTTTCCCAGGGATATCTTCTGGAATTCAAAGGATCATCTCCAAAGGGGAGATTTCATCTCTCACAATTATCTGCAAACCAGATAAAGAGAGGCATTCTTACATTGCGTTCAAGACCTACTGGTTATGGGGGTGATCCACCCAGTCCCAAGAGAGGAACAGGGACAGGGTTTCTATTCAAACCTGTTTATAGTTCCCAAAAAAGAGGGAACTTTCAGACCAATTTTGGATCTCAAGATCCTAAACAAATTTCTCAGGGTCCCATCCTTCAAGATGGAGACAATCCGAACCATCCTCCCTATGATACAGGAGGGTCAATATATGACTACCGTGGACTTAAAGGATGCTTATCTCCACATTCCGATTCACAGAGAGCATCATCAATTCCTAAGGTTCGCCTTCCTAGACCGGCATTACCAGTTTGTGGCTCTACCCTTCAGGTTAGCCACAGCGCAAGAGTCTTTACGAAGGTTCTAGGGTCCCTTCTGGCGGTCCTAAGGCCGCGGGGCATAGCGGTGGCTCCTTACCTAGACGACATTCTGATTCAGGCGTCGACTTTTCAAATTGCCAAGTCCCATACGGACATTGTTCTGGCCTTTCTGAGGTCTCACAGGTGGAAAGTGAACAGAGAAAAGAGTTCTCTTTCTCCCCTCACAAGAGTTTCCTTCCTAGGAACTCTGATAGATTCCGTAGAAATGAAGATTTTTCTGACAGAGGTCAGGATATCAAAGCTTCTAACTTCCTGCCGTGTTCTTCATTCCACTTCTCGGCCGTCAGTGGCTCAGTGTATGGAATTGATCGGCCTAATGGTAGCGGCAATGGACATAGTTCCGTTTGCCCGCCTACATCTCAGACCACTGCAACTTTGCATGCTCAATCAGTGGAATGGGGACTACACAGATTTGTCTCCTCTGTTAAATCTGGATCAAAAGACCAGGGATTCTCTTCTCTGGTGGTTATCTTGGGTCCACCTGTCCAGGGGAATGAGTTTCCGCAGGCCAGAGTGGACTATAGTGATGCCAGATGCCAGCCTTCTGGGCTGGGGTGCGGTCTGGAACTCCCTGAAGGCTCAGGGTTCGTGGACTCAGGAGGAAGCCCTCCTTCCGATAAACATTCTGGAACTCAGAGCGATATTCAATGCTCTTCAGGCTTGGCCTCAGCTAGCTGCGGTCAGATTCATCAGATTTCAGTCGGACAATATCACGACTGTGGCCTATATCAACCATCAGGGGGGAACAAGGAGTCCCCTGGCAATGATGGAAGTTTCCAAGATAATTCTATGGGCAGAGGTTCACTCTTGCCATCTATCTGCTATCCATATCCCAGGAGTAGAGAACTGGGAGGTGGACTTTCTGAGTCGGCAGACTTTTCATCCGGGGGAGTGGGAGCTCCATCCGGAGGTATTTGCCCAGCTGATTCAAATATGTGGCAAACCAGAACTGGATCTGATGGCGTCTCGTCAGAACGCCAAGCTTCCTCGTTACGGGTCCAGGTCAAGGGATCCCCAGGCAACGCTGATAGATGCTCTAGCAGTGCCCTGGTCCTTCAGCTTGGCTTATGTGTTTCCACCTTTTCCTCTCCTCCCTCGTCTGATTGCCAAGATCAAGCAGGAGAGAGCTTCGGTGATTTTGATAGCACCTGCATGGCCACGCAGGACTTGGTATGCAGATCTGGTGGACATGTCATCCTTTCCACCATGGACTCTGCCGCTGAGGCAGGACCTTCTACTCCAAGTCCATTCAAACATCCAAATCTAGTTTCTCTGCATCTGACTGCTTGGAGATTGAACGCTTGATTTTATCAAAGCGTGGTTTCTCCGAGTCGGTCATTGATACCTTAATTCAGGCTCGAAAGCCTATCACCAGGAAAATCTATCATAAGATATGGTGTAAATATCTTCATTGGTGTGAATCCAGGTGTTACTCGTGGAGTAAGGTCAGGATTCCTAGGATACTATCTTTTCTCCAAGAAGGATTGGAAAAGGGATTATCGGCTAGTTCCTTAAAGGGACAGATTTCTGCTCTGTCTATTCTTTTGCAAAAGCGCCTGGCTGATGTTCCAGACGTTCAGGCGTTTTGTCAGGCTTTGGTTAGAATCAGGCCTGTGTTTAAACCTTTTGCTCCGCCATGGAGTTTAAATTTAGTTCTTAAAGTTCTTCAAGGGGTTCCGTTTGAACCCTTGCATTCCATAGATATCAAGCTTTTATCTTGGAAAGTTCTGTTTTTAGTAGCTATCTCTTCGGCTCGAAGAGTTTCGGAGTTATCTGCCTTGCAGGGTGATTCCCCTTATCTGATCTTCCATGCAGATAATGTAGTTTTGCGTACCAAACCTGGGTTTCTTCCTAAGGTAGTATCTAATAGGAATATCAATCAGGAAATTGTTGTTCCGTCACTGTGTCCTAATCCTTCAAAGAAGGAACGTCTGTTACACAATCTTGACGTGGTTCGTGCTTTAAAGTTTTATTTGCAAGCTACTAAGGATTTTCGTCAAACATCTGCATTGTTTGTTGTCTACTCTGGAAAGAGGAGAGGCCAAAAGGCTTCAGCAACTTCTCTTTCTTTTTGGCTAAGAAGCATAATCCGTTTAGCTTATGAGACTGCTGGCCAGCAGCCTCCTGAAAGAATTACAGCTCATTCTACTAGAGCGGTAGCTTCCACATGGGCTTTTAAAATGAGGCCTCTGTTGAACAGATTTGTAAGGCGGCAACTTGGTCTTCGCTTCATACTTTTTCCAAATTTTACAAATTTGATACTTTTGCTTCTTCGGAGGCTATTTTTGGGAGAAAGGTCTTACAGGCAGTGGTGCCTTCCGTTTAAGTTCCTGCCTTGTCCCTCCCTTCATCCGTGTCCTAAAACTTTGGTATTGGTATCCCAGAAGTAATGGATGAACCCATGGACTGGATACACACCTTACAAGAGAAAACAAAATTTATGCTTACCTAATAAATTTCTTTCTCTTGTGGTGTATCCAGTCCACGGCCCGCCCTGTCGTTTTAAGGCAGGTGTTTTTATTTTTTAAACTACAGTCACCACTGCACCCTATAGTTTCTCCTTTTTCTTACTTGTCTTCGGTCGAATGACTGGAGGTGGGGGTTAGGGGAGGAGCTATATAGACAGCTCTGCTGTGGGTGTCCTCTTGCAACTTCCTGTTGGGAAGGAGAATATCCCACAAGTAATGGATGAACCCGTGGACTGGATACACCACAAGAGAGAGAAATTTATCAGGTAAGCATAAATTTTGTTTCTTTTGCGATGTACCGAGTCCACGGCCCGCACTGTCTATTCAAGACAGTATTTTTTTATGTAAACTTCAGTCACCTCTGCACCTTATAGTTTCTCCTTTTCTTCCTTGGCCTTTGGTCGAATGACTGGGGGGGTGGAGTTAAGGGGGGAGCTATATAGACAGCTCTGCTGTGGTGCTCTCTTTGCTACTTCCTGTCAGGAAGGACAATATCCCACAAGTTAGGATGAATCCGTGGACTCGGTACATCGCAAAAGAAAGACATTTATCAGGTAAGCATAAATTTTGTTGCTTCTACGATACGACAAGTCCACGGCCCACCCTGTTATTTTTTAAGACGGGTATATTTTTTATTTTTAGTTAAACTTCAGTCACCTCTGCACCTTTGGCTTTTCCTTTCTCTTCCTAACTTCGGTCTAATGACTGGAGGTGGAGGGAAGGGAGCCGCTATATATACAGCTCTGCTGTGGTGCTCTTTGCCACTTCCTGTTAGCAGGAGGTTAATATCCCACAAGTAAGGATGAAATCCGTGGACTCGTCGTATTGTAGAAGAAATAAATTTCTTAGGTAAGCAAAAATTTCCTTTTTAAGTTCTAGGGTTTACCTTTCTGGATAAAGAATTCCTGTTCGTGGTCTTTCCTTACTTTTTTGTCACAGTTCCGAGTTCTTATGGAGGCTCTGGGATCGCTGTTGGCGGTGCTTCAGTTATGGTGCATTGCAATGGCGCCCTGTCTGACTGAAATTCTAGTACAGTCGTCATTCTTACAGCAAGCACGATTTACACAGACATGGTGTTATTCTTCCCATGATCTCACGAGGATAGCTTTCTTGGGAACTATGCAAATTCTCTATCATTGAGGATCTTTTTGATTGAAGTCAGGTAATCAAGTTCTATCAGTACTAGTTTAGTTCTTCAGTCCACTTCTCGGCCTTCAGTGGCCCAGTATATAGAAGTAATTGGGCTGATGGTGACATCAATGGATGTTAGCTGGACAGATAGCTCAGCACACTAAGGCACTGTGGCTGGGTTTTGTTACAACCTAAGGGTTGCAGGTTTACTCCCTGGTGAGGTCCACTCAACCTTTCATCCTTCCAAGTTTGATAAAATGAGCAGCGCCTTGTGGCCATTACGATTCTGTTTGTTCGTTCCACTTCAGTTCTATGCAGTTAAGCATACTCAGGCACTGGAACAAAGACTATGCAGACTTTTCTCCTCACATAACTGTGGATAAGGAGATGAGGGTCTATTTTCTATGGTAGTTGTCTCTGGATCGCCTATCCCAGGGAACATGATTTAGCTGAGTGTGGACTCAGGCGGTGTCTGTTCTTTTTATGGACTCCCTGGAACTGAGAACGAGCTTCAAGGCTCTTCTGGTCTGGCCTCAGTGGGCTTCGGTTCCTATTTCTTCTGTTTTCAGACGGACAATATGACGATGGTTTTACATCAATCATCAGGGGGAACGAGATGTTCCTTGCCGATTGCTGAATTTGCTAAGATTCTCCAGTGGGCGGAGTCTCTCTTTTTTTGTCCTCTGTCAGCGGTCCATCTCTCAGGGATGGACTCTTGGGAAACGGATTTTCTGAATAGACAGACTTTTCATCCGGGAGTATTCTCCAAGTCGGTTGTAGTTGGATCACTTGGAATCTTGTCAGAATGCCAGGCTTCTGGGGTACGGGTCCAAGTCTAGGAACCCCAGTCTGAGCTGATAGCTACCTTGTCAGTTCTTTGTTCTTTCAGTCTAGAATGTCTATTTTCCCCGTTTGCGCTTCTTTTCCGGGTGATTGTTCAATTCATATAGGAGGAGACATCAGTGATCCTCCTCGCTTCTGCGTGGTCTCGCAGGATTTGGTATGCAGCTCCGGTGGACATGTCATCTCTGCACCCTGAACACTTCTGTTATGGAAGGACTTTTTATTCAGGGTTCCTTCTTCCACCCAAATCAAGCGAGGGTTTTCTAATTCGGTCATAGATACTTTATTTCAGGCATGTAAGCCTGTATCTAGGAAGTTTTTCCATAAGATAGGACATAACTATCTTTATTGGTGTGAATCCGAGGGTTACTCACGGGGTAAAGTTAGGATTCCCAGAATTTTGTCTTTTCTCCGAGAAAGATTAGAGAAGAGTTTATCAGTGAGTTCCCTAAAGGGTCTGATCTCTGTTTTATCTCTTTTGTCAGGTTCTGATTGTAGTCAGGCCTGTGTTTAAACCAATTGCTCCTCCATGGAGTTTTAATTTAGATCTTAAGGTTTTTTAAGGGGTTCCATTGAGCCTATGCATTCCATAGATCTTAAGTTGCTATCTTGGAAAGTATTATTCTTGTTGCCATTTCTTCTGCTTGATGTGTGTCTGAGCTTTCGGCATTACAATGTAATTCGCCTTACCTTATTTTTTCATTCGGATAAGGTGGTGTTCTGTTCTAAACTTGGTTTTCTTCCTAAGGTTGTTTCAGACAAGAACATTAATTAGGAGATTATTGTTACTTCCTTGTGTCCTAATTTTTCTTCTCGGAAGGAACTTCTACTTTTTTTGGACGTAGTACGTGCTTTATTTACAAGCGACTGAGGACTTTCGTCAATCGTCTTCTCTGTTTGACATTTTTTCTAGAGAACGTAAGGGTCTGGAAGTTTCGACTGCTTCTTTCCTTTTGGTTGAAGAGTATCTTCCGTTCTTGCTTATGAGCTTGCTGGACAGCAGTCTCCTGAAAGAGTTATGGTTCATTCTGCCAGGACTGTTGCTTCTTTTTCACATTCAAATATTCTGCTTCAGTTGAGCAGATTTGCGAGACTGCTACTTGGTCTTCTCTTCAATCCTTTTTTCTAAATTTTATGAATTTGATATGTTTCCTTCGGCTTAGACTGTTTTTGGGTGAAGGGTTCTTCAAGCAGTGGTGCCCTCCGTTTAGGTTTCCTGTTTTGTCCCTCCCTTTTCATCCGTGTACTATAGCTTTGGTATTGTATCCCACAAGTAAGGATGAAATCCATGGACTCATCGTATCTTAAAAAAGAAAAGAAAATTTATGCTTACCTGATAAATTTATTTCTTTTTGGATACGATTAGTCCACAGCCCACCCTGTTCTATGAGACAGGTTATTATTTGTTTGTGAAACTTCAGACACCTCTGCACCTTGGCTTTTCCTTTCTCTTCCCAACTTCGGTCGAATGACTGGAGTGGGAGGGAAGGGAGGAGCTATATATACAGCTCTGCTGTGGTGCTCTTTGCCTCCTCCTGCTGACCAGGAGGCGTAATCCCACAAGTAAGGATGAAATCCGTGGACTCATTGTATCCAAAAAGAAATCAATTTATCAGGTAAGCATAAATTTTCTTTTATTGCTGATGTGATTCAGAAGGTTTTGTCTGCTATCCCGCCTTCTAATAAACGTAAAAGGTCATACTGAATTATCCTCCTCTGATGAGGATCTGATTCAGAAGATCCTTCCTCAGATATTGACACTGACAAATCTACTTATTTAAAATGGAGTAGATTTGTTCCTTGTTAAGAGGTGTTGATTATGTTGGATATTGAGGAAACTAGTCCTCTTGATACTAAAACTAGTAAACGTTTAAATTCTGTTTATAAACCTCCTGTGGTTACTCCAGAGGTTTTTCCAGTTCCTTTATGCTATTTCTGATATGATTTCTAAGGAATGGAATAGGCCTGGTGGTACTTTTATTCCTTCTTCAAGGTTTAAAAAATGGTATCGTTTGCCAGCAGTTAGATTGGAGTTTTGGGAAAAGATCCCCAAAGTTGATGGCTCTATTTCTACTCTTGCCAAATGTACTAATATTCCTATGGAAGATAATACTTCCTTTAAGGACCCTTTAGATAGGAAACTTGAATCTTATCTAAGGAACGCTTATTTATATTCTGGCTATCTTCTCAGGCCTGGCATTTCTATGGCTGATGTTGCAGCTGCATCAACTTTTTGGTTGGAAAGCTTAGCACAACAGGAAATGGATCCTGATTTGTCTAGCATTGTTCGCTTGCTTCAACATGCTAATCATTTTATCTGTGATGCCATTTTTTATATCTTTAGCTATTTTAGCTAGAGGAGCTTTGTGGCTAAAATATTGGAATGCTGACATTGTATCCAAGTCTAGATTACTATCTCTTTCTTTCCAAGGTAATAATTTATTTGGTTCTCAGTTGGAGTCGATTATTTCAACTGTCACTGGGGGGAAGGGAATTTTTTTGCCTCATGATAAAATACCTAAGGGTAAATCTAAAGCTTCTAACTGTTTTCATTCCTTTTGACAAAAATAAGGAACATAAACCCAATCCTTCCCCCAAAGAATCTGGTTCCAATTGGAAACCTTCAAGTTGGAGTAAATCCATGCTGTTTAAGAAACCAAAGCCAGCTCTCACGCATCCCAGCAAATCCAGTAAAGGCTCAGGCTTTTTTGAAGTGTGTTTCAGACCTGGAGCTTTCAGGGGTAATCATACCAGTTCTGTTTCAGGAACAGGGTCTGGGGTTTTATTCAAATCTATTCATTGTCTCAAAGAAAGAAAATTAATTCAGGCCAGTTCTGAAAATTTTGAATCGTTTTTGTAAGAGTGCCAACTTTCAAAATGGTGACTATAAGGCCTATTTTGACTTTTGTTCAGCGAGAGCATTATATGTCCACTATAGACTTACAGGATGCATATCTTCATATTCCGATTCATCCAGACCACTATCAGTTTCTGAGATTCTCTTTTCTAGACAAGCATTACCAATTTGTCGCTCTTCCATGTGGTCACCTTTTTAGGTTTCCAGATAGATTCAGTGTCCATGACTCTGTCTCTAACAGACGAGACGAATAAAATTGGTTTCAGCTTGTCGGAACCTTCAGTCTCAATCATTCCCTTCAGTAGCTATATGCATGGAAGTTTTAGGTCTCGGACGCAATCCCCTTTGGTCGTTTTCATATGACACCTCTCCAGCTTTGTATGCTGAATCAATCATGCAGGCATTATACAAAGATATCACAATTAATATCCTTAAATCCCAATGTTCGACTCACTCTGACTTGGTGGTTAGATCACCATCATATAGTTCAAGGGGCCTCCTTTGTTCGTCCAAACTGGACTGTGATTACAACAGATGCAAGTCTTTCAGGTTGGGGAGCTGTCTGGGGATCTCTGACAGCATAAGGGGTTTGGAAATCTCAAGAGGCAAGGTTACCAATCAATATTTTAGAACTCTGTGCTATTTTCGGGGCTCTTCAGGTTTGGCCTCTGTTGAAGAGAGAACCGTCCATTTGTTTTCAGACAGACAATATCACAACTGTGGCATATGTCAATCATCAGTCCCCAAGCTATGAAAGAAGTATCTTGGATACTTTCTTGGCAGAATCCAGCTCCTGTCTAATTTCTGCAGTTTATATCCCAGGTGTAGACAATTGGGAAGTGGATTATCTAAGCCGTCAGACTTTACATCCGGGGAAGTGGTCGCTCCACCCAGATGTGTTTTCTCAAATTGTTCAGATGTGGGGTCTTCCAGAAATAGATCTGATGGCTTCCCATCTAAACAAGAAACTTCCCAGGTACCTGTCTAGGTCCAGGGATCCTCATAAGGAGGCGGTGGATGCGTTAGCAGTTCCTTGGTGTTACCAACCTGCTTATATTTTCCCGCCTCTAGTTCTTCCAAGAGTGATCTCCAAGATCATCATGGAACAATAGTTTTGTGTTGCTGGTAGCTCCAGCATCGCCTCACAGGTTTTGGTATGCGGATCTTGTTTGGATGTCCAGTTGCCAACCTTGGCTACTTCCTTTAAGACCTTCTGTCTCAATGTCCGTTTTTCCATCAGGATCTCAAATCATTAAATTTGAAGGTATGGAAACTGAACGCCTAGTGCTTAGTCATAGAGGTTTCTCTGACTCAGTGATTAATACTGTTACAGGCTCGTAAATCTGTTTTCGGAAGATTTATTATCGAGTTTGGGAGACTTATATTTCATGTTGTTTTTCTCATAAATTCTCCTGGCATTCTTTTAGAATTCCTAGAATTTTACAGTTTCTTCAGGATGGTTTGGATAAAGGGTTGTCTGCAAGTTCCTTGAAGGGACAAATTTCTGCTCTTTCTGTTTTATTTCACAGAAAGATTCACTGTTTTGTACAGTCTTTGGTCCGTATCAAGCCTGTCATTAAATCAATCTCTCCTCCTTGGAGTCTTAATTTGGTTTTGAAGGCTTTACAGGCTCCTCCGTTTGAGCCTATGCATTCTTTGGATATTAAACTACTTTCTTGGAAAGTGTTGTTTCTTTTGGCAATCTCTTCTGCTAGAAGCATTTCCGAATTATCTGCTCTTTCTTGTGAATCTCCTTTTCTGATTTTCCATCAGGATAGGTCAGTTTTGCAGACCTAAGGTTGTGAATTCTAACAACATTAATAGAGAAATTGTTGTTCCTTCTTTGTGTCCTAATCCTAAGAATTCTTTGGAGAGATCCTTACATTCTTTGGATGTTGTAAGAGCTTTGAAATATTATGTTGAAACTACTAAAGATTTCAGGAAGACTTCTAGTATATTTGTTGTCTTTTCTGGTTCTAGGAAAGGTCAGAAGGCTTCTGCCGTTTCTTTCATGTAATTAGCAAGAGTCCATGAGCTAGTGACGTATGGGATATACATTCCTACCAGGAGGGGCAAAGTTTCCCAAACCTCAAAATGCCTACAAATACACCCCTCACCACACCCACAAATCAGTTTTACAAACTTTGCCTCCTATGGAGGTGGTGAAGTAAGTTTGTGCTAGATTCTACGTTGATATGCGCTCCGCAGCAGGTTGAAGCCCGGTTTTCCTCTAAGCGTGCAGTGAATGTCAGAGGGATGTGAGGAGAGTATTGCCTATTTTTGAATGCAGTGATCTCCTTCTACGGGGTCTATTTCATAGGTTCTCTGTTATCGGTCATAGAGATTCATCTCTTACCTCCCTTTTCAGATCGACGATATACTCTTATATATATATACCATTACCTCTGCTGATTTTCGTTTCAGTACTGGTTTGGCTTTCTACAAACATGTAGATGAGTGTCCTGGGGTAAGTAAGTCTTATTTTCTGTGACACTCTAAGCTATGGTTGGGCACTTTGTTAATAAAGTTCTAAATATATGTATTCAAACATTTATTTGCCTTGACTCAGGATGTTCAACATTCCTTATTTTCAGACAGTCAGTTTCATATTTGGGATAATGCACTTGAATCAATTATTTTTCTTACCTTAAAAATTTGACTTTTTTTCCCTGTGGGCTGTTAGGCTCGCGGGGGCTGAAAATGCTTCATTTTATTGCGTCATTCTTGGCGCAGACTTTTTTGGCGCAAAAAATCTTTTCTGTTTCCGGCGTCATACGTGTCGCCGGAAGTTGCGTCATTTTTTACGTTCTTTTGCGCCAAAAATGTCGGCGTTCTGGACGTGGCGTCATTTTTGGCGCCAAAAGCATTTAGGCGCCAAATAATGTGGGCGTCTTATTTGGCGCTAAAAAAATATGGGCGTCGCTTTTGTCTCCACATTATTTAAGTCTCATTTTTTCTTTGCTTCTGGTTGCTAGAAGCTTGTTCCTTGGCATTTTTTCCCATTCCTGAAACTGTCATTTAAGGAATTTGATCAATTTTGCTTTATATGTTGTTTTTTCTCTTACATATTGCAAGATGTCTCACGTTGCATCTGAGTCAGAAGATACTTCAGGAAAATCGCTCTCTAGTGCTGGAACTACCAAAGCTAAGTGTATCTGCTGTAAACTTTTGGTAGCTATTCCTCCAGCTGTTGTTTGTATTAATTGTCATGACAAACTTGTTAATGCAGATAATATTTCCTTTAGTAATGTACCATTACCTGTTGCAGTTCCATCAACATCGAATGTTCCTGATAACATAAGAGATTTTGTTTCTGAATCCATCAAGAAGGCTATGTCTGTTATTCCTCCTTCTAGTAAACATAAAAAATCTTTTAAAACTTCTCTTTATACAGATGAATTTTTAAATGAACATCATCATTCTGATTCTAATGACTCTTCTGGTTCAGAGGATTCTGTCTCAGAGGTTGATGCTGATAAATCTTCATATTTATTTAAAATGGAATTTATTCGTTCTTTACTTAAAGAAGTACTAATTGCTTTAGAAATTGAGGATTCTGGTCCTCTTGATACTAAATCTAAACGTTTACATAAGGTCTTTAAATCTCCTGTGGTTATTCCAGAAGTTGTTCCTGGTGCTATTTCTGAAGTAATTTCCAGAGAATGGAATAATTTGGGTAATTCATTTACTCCTTCTAAACGTTTTAAGCAATTATATCCTGTGCCGTCTGACAGATTAGAATTTTGGGACAAAATCCCTAAAGTTGATGGGGCTATTTCTACCCTTGCTAAACGTACTACTATTCCTACGTCAGATTGTACTTCCTTTAACCCCTTAAGGACCAGCGACGTACCCTGTATGTCGCTGGCCTTTTTTTGGGACTTGATTGTTTTATAGTGCGGTCTTGCCACCAGCATTGAGACTGCTCTATTTCACAAAGCCTGAAAGGGAGTGCATTAATAGTGTGTTCTTGTTAGACTTGTGCTATTATGTCCTGAAAAAACCCTTAACGACCAGTGACATACAGGGTACATTGTGGTCATTAAGGGGTTAAGGATCCTTTAGATAGGAAAATTGAATCCTTTCTAAGAAAAGCTTATCTGTGTTCAGGTAATCTTCTTAGACCTGCTATATCATTGGCTGATGTTGCTGCAGCTTCAACTTTTTGGTTGGAAACTTTAGCGCAACAAGTAACAGATCATGATTCTCATAATATTATTATTCTTCTTCAACATGCTAATAATTTTATCTGTGATGCCATTTTTGATATTATCAGAGTTGATGTCAGGTTTATGTCTCTAGCTATTTTAGCTAGAAGAGCTTTATGGCTTAAAACTTGTAATGCTGATATGTCTTCTAAATCGACTCTACTTTCCATTTCTTTCCAGGGTAACAAATTATTTGGTTCTCAGTTGGATTCTATTATCTCAACTGTTACTGGTGGGAAAGGAACTTTTTTACCACAGGATAAAAAATCTAAGGGTAAAAACAGGGCTAATAATCGTTTTCGTTCCTTTCGTTTCAACAAAGAACAAAAGCCTGATCCTTCATCCTCAGGAGCAGTTTCAGTTTGGAAACCATCTCCAGTCTGGAATAAATCCAAGCCTTCTAGAAAAGCAAAGCCAGCTTCTAAGTCCACATGAAGGTGCGGCCCTCATTCCAGCTCAGCTGGTAGGGGGCAGGTTACGTTTTTTCAAAGAAATTTGGATCAAATCTGTTCACAATCTTTGGATTCAGAACATTGTTTCAGAAGGGTACAGAATTGGTTTAAAGATAAGACCTCCTGCAAAGAGATTTTTTCTTTCCCGTGTCCCAGTAAATCCAGTGAAAGCTCAAGCATTTCTGAAATGTGTTTCAGATCTAGAGTTGGCTGGAGTAATTATGCCAGTTCCAGTTCTGGAACAGGGGCTGGGGTTTTATTCAAATCTCTTCATTGTACCAAAGAAGGAGAATTCCTTCAGACCAGTTCTGGATCTAAAAATATTGAATCGTTATGTAAGGATACCAACGTTCAAAATGGTAACTGTAAGGACTATCTTGCCTTTTGTTCAACAAGGGCATTATATGTCCACAATAGATTTACAGGATGCATATCTGCATATTCCGATTCATCCAGATCATTATCAGTTCCTGAGATTCTCTTTTCTGGACAAGCATTACCAGTTTGTGGCTCTGCCGTTTGGCCTAGCTACAGCTCCAAGAATTTTTACAAAGGTTCTCGGTGCCCTTCTGTCTGTAATCAGAGAACAGGGTATTGTGGTATTTCCTTATTTGGACGATATCTTGGTACTTGCTCAGTCTTTACATTTAGCAGAATCTCATACGAATCGACTTGTGTTGTTTCTTCAAGATCATGGTTGGAGGATCAATTCACTAAAAAGTTCATTGACTCCTCAGACAAGGGTAACCTTTCTGGGTTTCCAGATAGATTCAGTGTCCATGACTCTGTCTTTGACAGACAAGAGACGTCTAAAATTGATTTCAGCTTGTCGAAACCTTCAGTCACAATCATTCCCTTCGGTAGCCTTATGCATGGAAATTCTAGGTCTTATGACTGCTGCATCGGACGCGATCCCCTTTGCTCGTTTTCACATGCGACCTCTTCAGCTCTGTATGCTGAATCAATGGTGCAGGGATTACACAAAGATATCTCAAATAATATCTTTAAAACCGATTGTACGACACTCTCTAACGTGGTGGACAGATCACCATCGTTTAATTCAGGGGGCTTCTTTTGTTCTTCCGACCTGGACTGTAATTTTAACAGATGCAAGTCTTACAGGTTGGGGAGCTGTGTGGGGATCTCTGACGGCACAAGTAGTTTGGGAATCTCAGGAGGTGAGATTACCAATCAATATTTTGGAACTCCGTGCAATTTTCAGAGCTCTTCAGTCTTGGCCTCTTCTGAAGAGAGAATCGTTCATTTGTTTTCAGACAGACAATGTCACAACTGTGGCATACATCAATCATCAAGGGAGGGACTCACAGTCCTCTGGCTATGAAAGAAGTATCTCGGATTCTGGTTTGGGCGGAATCCAGCTCCTGTCTAATCTCTGCGGTTCATATCCCAGGTATAGACAATTGGGAAGCGGATTATCTCAGTCGCCAAACGTTGCATCCGGGCGAATGGTCTCTTCACCCAAAGGTATTTCTTCAGATTGTTCAAATGTGGGAGCTTCCAGAAATAGATCTGATGGCGTCTCATCTAAACAAGAAACTTCCCAGGTATCTGTCCAGATCCCGGGATCCTCAGGCGGAAGCAGTGGATGCATTATCACTTCCTTGGAAGTATCATCCTGCCTATATCTTTCCGCCTCTAGTTCTTCTTCCAAGAGTAATCTCCAAGATTCTGAAGGAATGCTCGTTTGTTCTGCTGGTAGCTCCGGCATGGCCTCACAGGTTTTGGTATGCGGATCTTGTCCGGATGGCCTCTTGCCATCCGTGGACTCTTCCGCTAAGACCAGACCTTCTGTCGCAAGGTCCTTTTTTCCATCAGGATCTCAAATCCTTAAATTTAAAGGTATGGAGATTGAACGCTTGATTCTTGGTCAAAGAGGTTTCTCTGACTCTGTGATTAATACTATGTTACAGGCTCGTAAATCTGTATCTAGAGAGATATATTATAGAGTCTGGAAGACTTATATTTCTTGGTGTCTTTTTCGTCATTTTTCTTGGCATTCTTTTAGAATTCCTAGAATTTTACAGTTTCTTCAGGATGGTTTAGATAAAGGTTTATCCGCAAGTTCTTTGAAAGGACAAATCTCTGCTCTTTCTGTTCTTTTTCACAGAAAGATTGCTAATCTTCCTGATATTCATTGTTTTGTACAAGCTTTGGTTCGTATAAAACCTGTCATTAAGTCAATTTCTCCTCCTTGGAGTTTGAATTTGGTTCTGGGGGCTCTTCAAGCTCCTTCTTTTGAACCCATGCATTCATTGGACATTAAATTACTTTCTTGGAAAGTTTTGTTCCTTTTGGCGATCTCTTCTGCCAGAAGAGTCTGTGAATTATCTGCTCTTTCTTGTGAGTCTCCTTTTCTGATTTTTCATCAGGATAAGGCGGTGTTGCGAACTTCTTTTGAATTTTTACCTAAGGTTGTGAATTCCAACAACATTAGTAGAGAAATTGTGGTTCCCTCATTATGTCCTAATCCTAAGAATTCTAAGGAGAAATCGTTGCATTCTTTGGATGTTGTTAGAGCTTTGAAATATTATGTTGAAGCTACTAAGTCTTTCCGAAAGACTTCTAGTCTATTTGTTATCTTTTCCGGTTCTAGAAAAGGCCAGAAAGCTTCTGCCGTTTCTTTGGCATCTTGGTTGAAATCTTTAATTCATCATGCCTATGTCGAGTCGGGTAAAACTCCGCCTCAAAGGATTACAGCTCATTCTACTAGGTCAGTTTCTACTTCCTGGGCGTTTAGGAATGAAGCTTCGGTTGATCAGATTTGCAAAGCAGCAACTTGGTCCTCTTTGCATACTTTTACTAAATTCTACCATTTTGATGTATTTTCTTCTTCTGAAGCATTTTTTGGTAGAAAAGTATTCAGGCAGCGGTTTCAGTTTGAATCTTCTGTTTATGTTTTTCATTAAACTTTATTTTGGGTGTGGATTATTTTCAGCAGGATTTGGCTGTCTTTATTTTATCCCTCCCTCTCTAGTGACTCTTGCGTGGAAAGATCCACATTTTGGGTAGTCATTATCCCATACGTCACTAGCTCATGGACTCTTGCTAATTACATGAAAGAAAACATAATTTATGTAAGAACTTACCTGATAAATTCATTTCTTTCATATTAGCAAGAGTCCATGAGGCCCGCCCTTTTTTGTGGTGGTTATGATTTTTTTATATAAATCACAATTATTCCAATTCCTTATTTTTTATGCTTTCGCACTTTTTTCTTATCACCCCACTTCTTGGCTATTCGTTAAACTGATTTGTGGGTGTGGTGAGGGGAGTATTTGTAGGCATTTTGAGGTTTGGGAAACTTTGCCCCTCCTGGTAGGAATGTATATCCCATACGTCACTAGCTCATGGACTCTTGCTAATATGAAAGAAATGAATTTATCAGGTAAGTTCTTACATAAATTATGTTTTTTTAATCAGAGAACTTAGATCTCTGCTGAGATAATCTAGTTTTCTTTCTGACATAGGTAAGAAGCTGGAGGTTAAAATTGTTCATTTAGAGCAATGTCTTGTGTTATTAGACTTGCTGTACTAGCCGCCGGGCATTGTTGCTAAAATCTTTGGTCAGCTGAGAAGCCTACCTGTGGTTTAGTGGTACAGCCTAGGCTTTATAGTTATGCAGTTGCAGATTCAATTCTTTCTTTTTCTCTAAATACATGCTTCTAGTGTCTCCTTTTAAGGATGAGACTTTGTTTGGGTCATGCCTTTTCGAGTTCAAGTTTTCCTCACAGGGGCAGATTTCTCTTTCTAGAGTATCTGCAATCCAAGTAGGATCAGAGGCATTCCTTGAACTGGATTCAGGGTCTTCATCTCTGGGAGTAACAGTTCCAGTACCAGTTTGGGAACGGGATATAGGTATTTACCTCATATATTTAAGATTCTGTCCTTCAAAGTAGTGTCCTTTCTCCTTTGGTTCTAGTGGGCCTGTTCATAACGACCTTAGACCTAAGAGATTTATTGTTTCCTTAATCAGAATCTTCTCTAGTTTTCTTAGTTTGCACCATCCCAGTCGGACCTTTAGATCTTGGGATATTGCAAGTGTGTTTTTCTGGACAATATATAGTTCAGGTATCATTCTGACTTAGAGCTAACTCTCTTTTCAGAGATATTGTCCAATCTTCTTTTCCGGGGATGGGAAATGAATCTGGAGAAGAGTTCCCTTGTTCTATCCACAAGGGTAATTTATTTGAGACTACCGCCACAATACCCTGAATGCACCCAATTTCGTTTGATTTTGGAAGTTATGCAGGGTCAGGTCTGGTCAGTACCTGGATGGGAGACCGCCTGGGAACACTAGGTGCAGTATGCTTGGACCTTATTTGATTCTTTATCTAGGAGATGTCTTTCACAGGTCAGAAAATCAAGGATTTATTCCTTTTCCCCACTCTGCAGTCTTCTGTCCGGCCAACAGTACGCTCTAGTGGCCGGTGGATAACTTAGCCATCTTGCAACCAGGAGGTTGGGAGTTTGGATTTAGCTGCAGTTGATATTTCTTCACTTTTCTGTGACTCTGTGTATGGAGGGAATTGGTCTGATGGAATTCCATGGACATCATTCCTTTTGCTATTTTCCATGACATGGAGAACTTTTAGATCTGTCTTAAAGGATAGATTTAGATCAGATGACAAGAGACTTTCTTCCATAGTATTTTTTTAGGAGTATCTATCTCCGGGCGCGTGCTTCTGAAGATATTCCTGGGTGATGTGACCACGGATGCCAACCTGCTGGGCTGGTAAGCTGCCTGGGTCTTGTTTAAGGATTATGGACTCGGAAGTGTCTGCTCTCCTCTTTAAACATCTTGGAGTTGAGAGCAATTTGCAATGCTCTAATGACTTGACCTCAGTCGTCCCTAGCTTGGTTCCAGTCGGACAATATCACCTCAAGGGTTTATATCAACCATTAGGGAGGAACTAGGGGTTCCTTAGCCATGTAGGAGGTGACTTGGATGGTTCAGTGGGCGGAAGCTCACATTTGCTGTCGGTCATCCACTTTCCAGGGGAGGACAATTGGGAGTCGGACTTCTAAACAGACTGAGAATTCATCCCGGGGAGTGAGCATTTCCATCCAGAAGTGTTCTCTAGGTAGACCCTCATATGGGGGGTTTCAGGAGTTGGCTTCTGTGGGCGTTTCGACAGAACTCCAAGTTTCGAAGGTACGGTTTATGGTTGTGATCCGTAGACCGTCCTGATAGATGTTCTGACGTTTTTCTTGGTTTTCAGTCTTGCATACCTTTTTCTTCTGTTTGTTCTCCTTCCACAAGTCATTACTCATATTTTCAGGTGAGAGCAGTGGTGATTTTATTAGCCCCTCCGTGGCTTCGCAGGATCTGGTATGCAGACCTAGTGTAAATGTCGTTCTCCACCTTGGAGACTACCTCTGTGGAAGGACTTCTGATTCTTGGTCTTTTCCTTTATCTAAATCTCTGAAGCTGACTGCTTGAAGATTGGACGTTTAATTTTGTATAAGCGGGGGTTTTCTGAATTTTTTTATCATGTCTCCAGGGTGGAATGGAGAAGGTTTTGTCAGTCTTTTTTGCTACATCAGCATCTGGTGGACGTGCCAGATGTGCAATCTTTTTGTCAGGCACTGGTCTACATCAGGCCTGTGTTTAAGTCGGTTGCTCCCCCTTAGAGTTTTACCCTTGTTCTTAAAGTTTTGCAGTAGGCTCTGTTTGAGCCTTTACTTTCCATAGATATTAAGTTGTTATCTTGGAAGGTTTTGTTTCTCATTGCTATCTTTTCTGCTTGGAGAGTCTCGGAGCTCTCAGTTTTGCAGTGTGATTCGCCTTATCTTATCTTTCAAGCAGTTAAAGGGACACTGAACCCAAATTTTTTCTTTTGTGATTCAGATAGAGCATGAAATTTTAAGCAATTTTCTAATTTACTCCTCTTATCAAATTTTCTTTATTCTCTTGGTATCTTTATTTGAAATGCAAGAATGTAAGTTTAGATGCCGGCCCATTTTTGGTGAACAACCTGGGTTGTCCTTGCTGATTGGTGAATATATTCATCCACCAATAAAAAAGTGCTGTCCAGAGTCCTGAACCAAGAAAAAAAAAGCTTAGATGCCTTTTTCAAATAAAGATAGCAAGAGAACGAAGAAAAAATGATAATAGGAGAAAATTAGAAAGTTGCTTTAAATTGCATGCTCTCTCTGAATCACGAAAGAAAAAATTTGGGTTCAGTGTCCCTTTAAGGCGGTTATTCGTACTAGTTAGGTTTTCTTCCTAAGTGATTTCAGATAGATATATTAAAATGTTATCAAATTTGCTAAGTTCCTGTGGTGGTATTTGCTGAAGTGATACCTAGGTAGGTGTCTGAACCAACTACATGGCAGGAAATAGTGCTGCCATCTAGTGCTCTTGAAAATGGATAACTTTCTTGCAAAACTGCTGCCATATAGGGCATGTCCACACTGCTGAGCTTACATCCCTGCTTTTCAACAAAGGATACTATGAATACAAATAAAATTGGATAATAGAGCATACCATTTTAAACAACTTTCTATTTTACTTCTATCTGAAATATGAAAAAATAATATTTGTTTCATGTCCCTTTAAAAATTAAATTTAATGATGTAAATTGATATGTTAGCCAGGTTTCAATTTATATCTTATATGTTTTATTATTGCTTTGTTCTTTTTGTATCCTTTGCTGAAAAGCATACTTAGGTAGGCTCAGGAACCTCAATGCACTACTGGGAACAAGTTGCCGATTGGTGGCTGCACACACGTTTCTTGTCAATGGCTCACCCAATGTGCTCAGTTATCTTGAAATAAGGCATTGTTGCTCCTTCAACAAAGGATAACAAGAGAATAAAACAAAGGTCATAATAGAAATAAATTAGAAAGTTGTTTAAAATTTGAATAAAATTTTAGGTTTTATTTTCCTTTAAACTTATACTGAAGCTAATAGGTGGGCAACTCATTCTCTAAGGACAGATTGCTAACTAGATAATGACAATTCCCCCTGATCTGTTGTTGGGTGTGTACCCCAGCATATAAACAATATGCAATTTCATCCCAGACAGGAATGTCCTTTTTGCCAAAAAACAAAACAACTAAGACACTTCTGTGTAGATTCAGTAAAAATCTGTTTAATTTAGATGGGTATTCTTATGTGTGGAATCTTTGTATAAACTAAACTCTACAAAATAACATATTTCACAGTAGTGTTTGTTCCATTTCTAAATGTAACTGTACTTGAGTCTGTGACTGTATATTGAAACACATTGTTAATATTAACATGAAATTTGTATACATTCTGATATAACACAGTGTATAATAAATATAAAATTCGATTGTAAAATTAACACTATACATATCATAAGACAATAATATATTCAGAATATTGATGCATATTTTTATAATGGAGTAAATTTCAGTCTGTGCATGGAATAACACAGTTTATTATAAATACTATACAGCTTTCCAGCTCTGAACTACCTGAAGAACTGCAGCGGCTCAGTGTCTTGCAGCAAATGAAACGAGAAAAAGCATTAAAGGAGTATGAGATCAACAGCAAAGGGTTTCTAATTAGGGGCAAAACGAATACAGACAGTCAGAAAACTGAGACCTTCAGGGTACAGATGTTCTTGCCAAGTGACAAAGAACCAGCTGTGAATATAAATGGTAGAAATGAACCACAGATTCCTCAAGTTGAGAAAAAGGAGTGTGAATTGTTTGTTTCTGAGGAGGAGGAAGTTAAACAACTTATTGATTCCACACTTAATATATCCGAGAAACCTCTGCATCAGAACCTAATAGCTGCGTCCTAATGGGCCAAAGCTCAGAATGTCCCCTGGTAAAGCTTCAGGATAAAAGCACCTTTCACAGATTTTTGTGAGTGTTTCCTAAAATATTTTGTTTGAACGTTATATACACACATTTTATTTCTGTACAAATGTGAACCTAATATATACAGTATATATTTTTTTTTATTATTATTATTATTTTTTGAAATGTGTGTTTCAGTGCAGTTTTCAAAATAAATTGTTTGTTTATACTTTTAGTGTGAATTATTTATTTCTAAGTATATATATCAAATATATTTGGAATTTATAGACCAAGTATCCATAGTTAGTCTCTAATATAATGACTCACAGGATGGGATTGTTATACAAATAGAACTGACCCATAACCCTAAGATGTAACTGGAATGTGTCTTATTCTAACATGTTAGGAGTAGTTACTTGCAGAAAGTAGAATGTCAGTTCATGTCAAGAGAAGAGGGAAGTGTCAACCAGCCGGCTAGTGCAGCTGTGGTGGGAGTCCGGATGGCCAACTGCTCTCGATTCCAGCAGCAAGCAGGACAGGTAGGCACTTCAGCAGAGCTTGCTGAGGTGTAGAGGTTGCCTGATTTTTCTGTAGAGCCGCTTTTATTGCTTGGGGGTTTTTCTTTTTGGGTAAAAGATGGACCAAGAGGCCCTGCAAAATGTTACTTGTGGTTTGTGTTTTGATGCTAATGTGGAACCACCAATCCCTTTTTTGCTCCTCATGTACTGAGAGAACATTACATTACAGGGAGAGACTTTTTGATACTGAGCCATCATTATCTAAGGCGGAGGTTGTTCAGGAGGCTCCTGTTCAAGACATGCCGCAGCTTTCTCCTCAAGTGTTCCAAACTTTATCGTCCACACATGCAGTGCCCTGCGTTTCCTCTCACACTCCAGTTGGAGTTACTTTGCAAGACATTGCTACCCACATATCTTCTGTGGTAACTGATACGCTGTCTGCCTTTCCCATGTGGCAGGGGAATCGCAAGAGGAAAAGTAAAGAATCAGTAAGTAAGGTTTCTGATACAGTCGTGGCTATTCCGCATGTTCCCTCTCAGAAGTCTGAGGAGGAAGATACTTCGGTAGCATCTGAGGGTGAAGACTCAGACAGTGTAATTCCTTCTGCTGACGCTGAAGTTGTATCCTTCAGGTTTAAGCTAGAACACCTCCATTTGTTACTTAAGGAGGTTTTGGCCACTCTGGATGACTCCGACATGACTGTTGTAGTCAATCCTAAGAAGTCAAGTAAGCTAAACAAAAACTTTGATGTTCCTTCTGTGGTGGAGGTTTTTCCGGTACCTGACGGGGCTACAGAGATTATTGCATGGGAATGGGAGAGACCTGGTATCCCATTTTCTCCGTCCCCAATTTTTAAGATGATGTTTCCAATAGCTGACTCTATAAAGGAGTCTTGGCAGACGGTCCCCAAGGTAGAAGGGGCAATTTCCACCTTGGCTAAGAAAACCACTATTCCCATAGAGGATAGCTGTTCTTTTTAGGATCCTATGGATAAGAAGATGGAAGGATTACTTAAAAAGATGTATGTACACTAGGGTTTACAATGGCATCCTGCGGTGTGTATTGCTACTGTCACCAACGCGGCAGCTTACTGGTTTGATGCGTTATCTGACTCTATTCAGATGGATACTCCTCTTGAAGAGATCCAGGACAGGATCAAGGCTCTTAAGTTGGCCAATTCTTTTATCACGGATGCTTCCTTACAAGTCATAAAATTGGGAGCAAAGATTTCTGGCTTTTGCCGTGCTGGCTTGTAGAGCTTTATGGTTGAAATCCTGGTCTGCGGATGTATCATCTAAGTCTAAGCTCTTGGCAATTCCTTACAAGGGTAAGTTCTTGTTTGGGCCAGGGTTGGCTCAAATCATTTCAGATATGGGAGGAAAGGGGCACTTCCTCCCTCAGGATAAGAGGAACAAACAGAAAGAACGGCAGAATAATTTTTGTTCCTTTCGAAACTTTAAGGGTAAGCCTTCCCCCCCCCCCCCCCTCTTCCAAGCAGGAACAGTCCAAGTACTCCTGGAAGCCCAATCAGTCTTGGAACAAGGGGAAGCAATCCAAGAAGCCTGTTAGTGACTCAAAATTAGCATGAAGGGTCTGCCCCCGGTCCGGGAGCGGATCTTGTTGGGGCAGACTTTCTCTCTTCGCTCAAGCCTGGGTTTGAGATGTTCCGGATCCCTGGGCAGTGGACATTGTGTCCCAGGGCTACAAACTGGAATTGAAGACCTTTCCTCCCAGGGGCAGGTTCCTTCTCTCAAGGTTATCTGTAGACCAGATAAAGAGAGAGGCATTCTTACATTGTGTACGCGATCTATCCAACCTGGGAGTGATAGTTCCTGTTCCAATACAGGAACAGAGCCTGGGATTCTATTCCAATCTGTTCGTGGTTCCCAAAAAAGAGGGAACCTTCAGACCAATTCTAGACCTCAAGAGTCTAAACAAGTTTCTCAGAGTACCCTCCTTCAAGATGGAAACGATTCGTTCCATTCTTCCCTTGATTCAAGAAGGTCAATTCATGACAACAGTAGATTTAAAGGATGCATACCTGCACATTCCCATTCACAGGGACCATCACAAGTTTCTAAGGTTCGCCTTTTTAGACAAACACTTCCAGTTTGTGGCTCTTCCATTCGGCCTTGCCACAGCTCTCAGGATTTTCTCAAAGGTTCTGGGAGCGCTGTTGGCGGTGCTTCGGCTGCGGGGTATTGCTGTGGTGCCTTATCTGGACGATCTTCTGGTTCAGGCGCCTTCCTTTCAACAAGCAAACTCCCACACAGAGATGTTATCTTTTCTGCGTTCTCACGAATGGAAGGTGAATTTGGGAAAGAGTTCCTTAATTCCAGCTACACTGGTGGTGTTCTTGGGAACCATAATAGATTCTCAATTAATGAAATTTTTTCTGACAGAGGTCAGAAAGAAAAAGATTCTCTCAACTCTTGTCTTGCCCTTCAGTCTTCTTCGACCATCAGTGGCCCAATGTATGGAGGTAATAGGTCTGATGGTATCTGCCATGGACATCATTCCGTTTGCTTGGTTCCATCTCAGACCTCTGCAGTTATGCATGCTCAGTCAATGGAACAGGGATTATGCGGATCTGTCTCCGCGATTAGAACTGGATCAGGCGACAAAAGATTCTCTTCCTTGGTGGCTGTCTCAGGAACATCTCTCCCAAGGTACCTGCTTTCGCAGGCCTACCTGGGTGATCGTGAACACGGATGCAAGCCTGCTGGGATGGGGAGCAGTTTGGGGCTCGTTAAAGGCTCAGGGTCTATGGACTCGGGAGGAGTCAGGTCTTCCCATAAACATTCTAGAGCTGAGGGCAATCTTCAATGCTCTTCTGGCCTGGCCTAAGTTAGCTTCAGCCCGGTTTATCAGGTTCCAGTCGGACAGCATAACTTCTGTGGCTTACATCAACCATCAGGGAGGAACTCGGAGTTCCTTGGCCATGCAAGAGGTGACCAAGATTATTCAGTGGGCAGAGACCCACAACTGTTGCCTGTCTGCAATCTACATCCCAGTAATGGACAATTGGGAAGCGGATTTTCTGAGCAGACAGACTTTTCACTCGGGGGTCCTCAAATAGGGGCAGCCAGAGCTGGATCTCGTCAGAATGCCAAGCTCTCGAGGTATGGGTCAAGGTCAAGGCATCCTCAGGCTGTACTGATAAATGCTCTGGCGGTTCCTTGAAATTTCTGTCTAGCATATCTGTTTCCTCCATTCGCTCTTCTCCCTCGGGTCATTGCTCGAGTCAAGCAGGAGAGGGTGTCGGTGATTCTCATTGCACCGGCGTGGCCTTGCAATATGTGGTATGCAGACCTTGTGAAAATGTCGTCTCTACCTCAGTGGAGACTTCCTCTGAGGAAGGACCTTCTACTTCAAGGGCCCTTCCTTCATCCAAATCTCGTTTCTCGCCTTGGTCAGAATTAAGCCTGTGTTCAAATATGTTACGCCTCCCTGGAGTCTTAACCTTGTTCTTAAAGTTCTTCAGCAGGCTCCGTTTGAGCCTATGATCTTGGAAAGTTTTGTTTCTTGTTGCAATTTCTTCTGCTTGAAGAGTTTCTGAACTCTCGGCGTTGCAGTGGGAATCCCCTTACCTTGTTTTTCATTCGGATAAGGTAGTTCTGCGTACTAAGTTAGGTTTCCTTCCGAAAGTGGTTTCAGATAGGAATATTTTCCAGGAAATCGTTGTTCCTTCCTTGTGTCCTAACCCTTCTTCTCACAAGGAGCAGTTACTGCACAATCTGGATGTGGTACATGCATTGAAGTACTATTTGCAGGCGACTAAGGAGTTTCGCCAGTCCTCTTCCTTGTTTGTACTTTTCTCTGGGAAACGCAAGGGTCAGAAAGCTATGGCTACGTCTCTTTCTCTATGGCTGAGGAGTATAATTTGTTTGGCCTATCAAACTGCTGGACAACAGCCCCCTGAGAAAATCACGGCTCATTCCACGAGGGCTGTTTCCACTTCCTGGGCATTCAAAAATGAAGCTTCTCTGGAAGCTTCCTTTGGGAGAAAGGTTCTTCAAGCAGTGGTGCCTTCCGTTTAGGTTTCCTTTCTTGTCCCTCCCTTATCATCTGTGTCCTCTAGCTTGGGTATTGATTCCCAATAGTAATTAGAGATGATCCGTGGACTCACCATGTCATTGGAAAGAAAACGAAATTTATGCTTACCTGATAAATTTCTTTCTTTCTTGACATGGTGAGTCCACGGCC
Organism: Bombina bombina; assembly: GCF_027579735.1. Taxonomy (NCBI): domain Eukaryota; kingdom Metazoa; phylum Chordata; class Amphibia; order Anura; family Bombinatoridae; genus Bombina; species Bombina bombina. The sequence continues at coordinate 232,999,581 of NC_069499.1, forward strand.
CGCCCTGTATTATCAGAGACAGTCTTTTTAATTTGTAAACCTCTGCACCTTGTGTTACTTTCTTTCTCTCTTTTTCCTTTGATCGAATGACTGGTGTTTGAGGGAAGGGAGGTGATACTTAAAGGTACATAATACTCATATGCTAAATCACTTGAAACTGATGTAGTATAACTGTAAAAAGCTGACAGGAAAATATCACCTGCGTAAAAAAAGAAGATATTTTACCTCACAATTTCCTCAGCTCAGCAGAGTAAGTTCTGTGTAAAAAAAATATACTTCAGTTACTGCCCAGCTGCAGGTAAAAAAAAATAAAAAAATAAAGAAATGAACAGCAGCCAATCAGCATCAACAGTGCTGAGGTCATGAACTCTTTTACTGTGATCTCATGAGATTTGACTTAACTCTCATGAGATTTCATAGTAAACTTCCTTAAACTGAATAGGAAAATAGTGAGTGTTCACGAAGCTCACTCCCTTAGCTGTCCCGGGACAGACATACTGATTTGCTGCTTAGAAGTCCTTTACAATGGGATGTGGCTACTGAGGAACTTTTGAGGTAAAATATCTTTCTTTTTTACATAGATATGTTCAGGTGATATTTTCTAGTCAGATTTTTACAGCTGCAGTACTTTCAAGTGTTTCAACATTTGGGTATCATGGCCCTTTAACAGCTTATATTCGCGATATTCCCAATAGTAATTAGAGATGATCCGTGGACTCACTGTGTCAAGAAATAAATACATTTATCAGGTAAGCATAAATTTCGTTATTAGTTCATAATCCAGCACAGTAAGTTATACCAGTTGTTAGAGGCAAGCCTGGGTCAAATACAGATATCAAACCAGAATGTCCAGCACAGATTCTAATAGCAGTGGTCAGAGACGAGGCTGGGTTATGCCCAGGAACTTACAAGGTCTGCTAGTACAGGCAGCAGGCAAAAGACAGGCTCAGCAGGCAGGAACCAGCAACAGAAGAATCTGAAGCAAAGATGGCACCCAGAAATCTCAAACTAATGCTATACACATGTGCTCTGTTCTAAAAGTGCACAGACTATGTATGCAACAGGTGTAATTCCACACAACCTAAACAAAAGAACCCTACAGATGCCTGTGTTGATAAACGGCAGAGCTCTGTGATTGTGACAATGTTCCTTTAATATAGAAAATAGTGAGTTAAAAATACAAAAACATTCTCTTTTAATCTGGTGTGTGAAAATGGGCACCTTTTTGGCAGATAATTCATGCAAAAAATGCTTGTAACCTAATCAATGCTTAGTACATCATATGTGAGACTGTCCCAAGATATGTCTATTTTGGGGGATGACTTGAGTATTTTTTGAAATTCATATGAAAAATAACCTTAAATTTATCATGGACATTGGTGTTGTTTTTAGGAGACAGAGAAGCAGGTATCGATCATAAATTTGTGAATACTGTTGTTAGTCAGGAAACCGATACTAACAAAATGGTTGTCTGTAACCCCCCCCCCCCCCTACTCTTAAAGCTTTGAAAAAAAAAAAATATACAAACAGTTTAGGATAGCACAGGCAGATGTTGAAAGGTGAAGTCTCCACTTGTATAAATCATTTTTTCTCTAAATGGGAAATATTTATTCACACGCTGCCCATTTCACTGCAGTGCCACACAGTCTCTCGTCTGAGTTTATTATGGAAGAGCAGTTACATTGAAAGTGGGGCTTTAAAGGGACAGTCTAGGCCAAAATAAACTTTTATGATTCAGATAGAGCATGTAATTTTAAACAATTTTCCAATTTACTTTTATCACCAATTATGCTTTGTGCTCTAGGTATTCTTAGTTGAAAGCTTAACCTGGGAGGTTCATATGCTAATTTCTTATACCTTGAAGGCCACCTCTTTTCAGAATGCATTTTAACAGTTTTTCACCACTAGAGGGTGTTAGTTCATGTATTTCATATAGATAACACTGTGCTCGTGCACGTGAAGTTATCTGGGAGCAGGCACTGATTGGCTAAACTGCAAGTCTGTCAAAAGAACTGAAATAAAGTTTGCAGATGCTTAGATACAAGATAATCACAGAGGTTAAAAGTACATTAATATAACTGTTGGTTATGCAAAACTGGGGAATGGGTAATAAAGGGATTATCTATCTTTTAAAACAATACAAATTCTGGTGTAGACTGTCCCTTTAAGCGAGTGAAATTAACTTGAGACCTGGATTGTTTATTTTGATATGTTAAGCATTTAGACATGGAGTTATAAATTGTTATGTTTTGGAAGAGGTTTTTTTGTTTGTTTGAATGGAAGTTGTAATAATATATAATGTCAAAAAAATTAGAGCTTGAGGCATTGTTCAATGTTATACATTAGGTTTAAAACCAGGCCCCCGACACTCCTAGATCCAATCCGCTATTCCGTATGTCACCGAACACAGCTGTGGGGGTGCACACCGTAAGTGGCTGTCAGCACAAAATGTGTATGGGTTTTTATACCTTGATGCTGGAATTTTTAATGGACTAATAATAGTTACATTTTATACTTGTGCTGCTGTTCTTAGATTTACCTGATTGTTTTTTTTCTATAGAGCTGTCAGATTGTAACAATACGATTACATGATGTCATTGTTTAATTTGTTTTCACTCGCACTTCTCAAAAAAGTGTTTGAAAAAAAAAAAAAGCCAAAAAGTTGAGACTCTATTAGGAAAGCAATAATCCTATAAGAAGGGCTCGATTTATCAATCATTTGGGGAATTCGCCTTTCTGTTCTATCAGTTCTCCGCAGCTCACCTATAGAGAGGCGCACATGTGCGCCCAGATTTATCATAAAAAAAGTTTTTTCTCCAAAGGAGAGCTGAGGAGAAATAATGATAAATTTCTCTAGTCGGATTAGTATCTTCTCCTTATTTATCACTAAAAATAAGCAACTATTCTCCATGTCAATCATAAATAAACCGATAGAAAATATTTATACAGCCTCCCTAGTAGCTTTAATGCCCCTCTTCAGCAAACTTTCATATAAGAAAATAGAACTAAATTTTCATTGTTTTTGTGCTTCAATTTTAGCGCTTTTTTATATCTTATTTTTATGCCCCAATAGATATAATTTTTGTGCTCTGTTATATATTATTTTGGCGCTCCATTATATATATATATATATATATATATATTTTTCACTCCATCATAAATTATTATTGCGCTCCAATTACCATTATTATTGTGCTTTGTTATAGATAATTTTTGCACCTTGTAGAGCCCTTTTTTTGTGTAACTGCTTCTACAACTGGTAGAGAATAGATTTCTAATGCTGTTCTCCACTGTAGCTATGGAGGAGAACTTTAATGCAGGAACTTGCAGGAGAACTTTCAGTTCTCCACAGGAGAATATTAATGATAAATTTGTAAGTAGGAGAATTATGAGAACTATATGAAATACGACTAAAAAGATCTAGTTTAACCCTTTTTTTGGAGAACATGTTCTCCAAGGAGAGTGAAAACTTGCCCAATTTTAGGCGCATTTTTGAATGATAAATATAATTGTTTCTCGAGAACTTTTAGGAGAAAATCTAGGAGAATATGAATGATAAATCGAGCACAAGAAATGCTAAAGTGCCAACCTTCTTTTTTTTTTTTCTTTTGTCAAAAAGAAATTAAAAAAACATAAGCCTTATCCAATAGCAATGGAAATAAAAATTGTACAAAGCAGGGGTGCGTGTCCGTGCAGCGTTCTAAATATGACACATTTTCTGAAGGCTCCAACAGAATCCATTGGCTCTTAACAGCAAGAACAAAAGCATTATAACTGAAAGCTCCATAGATCTGGCATCTGGGGTCCTAAATCATTTATTTTTGCTGTTTTAATGACATTGGGGACTCGGATCGGAGAAAGGCCCAAGAGCCGGGTTATTAGTGCTGTCAGAGTATTCTAGCTTACTGAATCTCTTTAACATTCATATCTAACTGGACTCTAAGCTAAATTACTGACAACATCTCAGGATATAAATAATCGGAAGAAGGGTGAGGGTTTTTTTTCTTCCTACATCAAATTTAAAAATGACCGTTTTGGGAGAATCGGAGTTACAACATTGCCTACTATCATCCTTTGAGAAACTGGAGAAAATCTTTGAAACATTACTTGACAAGGCGCCATACGACTACCTGCTGAACAAAGTTTGTTTTTACAGTATATCGGGCAATCTGCAAGAAAGATCCTCTGATTCCAGCAATCAAAATGGCGCTGGCTTTATGGCGTACATAACATCTAATACAGAACTTCACAACAATCTTGCAAGACATCAAAGCATTATATACTGCTATGGAGAATCTCAGCTGCTAGGGGATTCTACACTTGATCCGGACTGCATGCCTACCAAAGTAACAGGACTAGTTCTTAAGTGCATTGATATCGGAGATCACTACCCGACACCAGCCGTCCCTCATACATCGGCATCCGCTAGAAGGCCAAGCAGGCTTCAACTAATAGGCTCAAATCAAAGACACGTTGCGCTTCTCAGAGAACTTGATGGGGGCTCCCAATCAGATTACAGGACATTAAAGTGATGGATGCCCCTAAACAGCAGGATACCTTACGCAATGGTTTTATTCACAAACGTGGAAATAAGATGGCTATTCCTCACACGAAACATATGGCAAGCTGTCTCACAGCAGTCTTCAGAGATGCCAAAAAGATTCCCTGATCGGCTTTTAAAACGTTGGTTTAAACTTTCAGATGAGATTGGATGGTGGAAATGTCCACTTGCCTCAAGCGGGGAAATTTTTTACTTCCAAAGTGATGAACATATCCCAAAAATAGGAGAGGGGTAGTCTGCAGATGCCCTTTCTCTTGTAAGGTGTATCCAGTCCACGGATCATCCATTACTTGTGGGATCTTCTCCTTCCCAACAGGAAGCTGCAAGAGGATCACCCACAGCAGAGCTGTCTATATAGCTCCTCCCCTAACTGCCACCCCCAGTCATTCTCTTGCAGCTCTCGACAAGGGAAGTAGCTAGAGAGATGTGGTGACTTAGTGTAGTTTATCTTCAATCAAAAGTGTGTTATTTTTAAATGGTACCGGAGTTGTACTGTTTCTTCTGTTAAGTGTGATCAGTCCACGGGTCATCATTACTTCTGGGATATTACTCCTCCCCAACAGGAAGTGCAAGAGGATTCACCCAGCAGAGCTGCATATAGCTCCTCCCCTCTACATCACTCCCAGTCATTCTCTTGCACCCAACGACTAGATAGGATGTGTGAGAGGACTATGGTGATTTTATTTAGTTTTATTTCTTCAATCAAAAGTTTGTTATTTTTTAATAGCACCGGAGTGTGTTATTCCTTCTCTGGTGGAATTTGAAGAAGAATCTACCAGAGTTTTTACTATGATTTTAGCCGGAGTTGTTAAGATCATATTGCTGTTTCTCGGCCATCTGAGGAGAGGTAAACTTCAGATCAGGGGACAGCGGGCAGTTTAATCTGCAAAGAGGTATGTAGCAGTTTTTATTTTCTGACAATGGAATTGATGAGAAAATCCTGCCATACCGACATAATATCATGTATGTATATTTAACATTTGAGTATTCTGGGGAATGGTACTTCACTGGAATTACACTGTGTATATAAGACTTTAGCCTAATTGCAAAGCAACAGGTTTTTTAATAACTCTTAATTTATGTTAAACGTTTTTGCTGGAATGTAAAATCGTTTCCATTTTCTGAGGTACTGGGTGAATGAAATGTTTGGGCACTATTTTTCCACTTGGCAGTTGCTTGATCTAATTATGACAGTTTACTGATCTCTCTCACTGTTGTGTGTGAGGGGGAGGGACCTTTTTTTGGCGCTTTTACTACGCATCAGAAATTTCAGTCAGAAGCTCATTGTTTTTTCCTGCATGTTCCGGTTTATCCCTACAGAACTCAGGGGTCTTCAAAGCTTGTTTGAGGGAAGTAATCTAACAGAGCTGTGAGATTATTGTTGACTGTGATAAAAAACGTTTATTCTTTAACTTTTTTATGCCATCAGGGTTAGTTTTTCTTTGCTAATGGGAACAAACCTTTGCTAAATTGTGTTTTGTTTTTCAACTGTTATATATCTTTCAGTGCTTCTTAAAGCACAGTACGTTTTGAATAATATCCAAGTTGCAAGTTTATTTGCTAGTGTGTTAAACATGTCTGATTCAGAGGATGAGACCTGTACTATTTGTGCCAACGCCAAAGTGGAGCCCAATAGAAATTTATGTACTAACTGTATTGATGCTACTTTAAATAAAAGTCAATCTGTACAAATTGAACAAATTTCACCAAACAACGAGGGGAGAGTTATGCCGACTAACTCGCCTCACTTGACAGTACCTGCATCTCCCGCTCTGGAGGTGCGCGATATGGTGGCGCCCAGTACATCTGGGCGGCCATTACAAATAACATTACAAGATATGGCTACTGTTATGACTGAGGTTTTGGCTAAATTACCAGAACTAAGAGGCAAGCGTGATCACTCTGGGGTGAGAACAGAGTGCGCTGATAATGCTAGGGCCATGTCAGATACTGCGTCACAACTTGCAGAACATGAGGACGGAGAGCTTCATTCTGCGGCTGACTGTTCTGATCCAAACAGATTGGATTCAGATATTTCAAATTTTAAATTTAAATTGGAAAACCTCCGTGTATTACTAGGGGAGGTGTTAGCGGCTCTGAATGATTGTAACACAGTTGCAATACCAGAGAAAATGTGTAGGTTGGATAAATATTTTGCCGTACCAACAAGTACTGACGTTTTTCCTATACCTAAGAGACTAACTGAAATTATTACTAAGGAGTGGGATAGACCCGGTGTGCCGTTCTCACCCCCTCCGATATTTAGAAAGATGTTTCCAATAGACACCGCCACACGGGACTTATGGCAAACGGTCCCTAAGGTGGAGGGAGCAGTTTCTACTTTAGCTAAGCGTACCACTATCCCGGTAGAGGATAGCTGTGCCTTTTCAGATCCAATGGATAAAAAGTTAGAGGGTTACCTTAAGAAAATGTTTGTTCAACAAGGTTTTATATTGCAACCCCTTGCATGCATTGCGCCGGTCACGGCTGCAGCGGCATTTTGGATTGAGTCTCTAGAAGAGAACCTTAGTTCAGCTACGCTGGACGACATTTTGGACAGGCTTAGAATACTTAAGCTAGCTAATTCATTCATTTCGGAAGCCGTAGTACATTTAACTAAACTTACGGCTAAGAATTCCGGATTCGCCATTCAGGCGCGTAGAGCACTGTGGCTAAAATCCTGGTCAGCTGATGTAACTTCTAAGTCTAAATTACTTAATATACCTTTCAAGGGACAGACCTTATTCGGGCCCGGTTTGAAAGAAATTATCGCTGACATTACAGGAGGTAAGGGCCACGCCCTGCCTCAAGACAAAGCCAAATCTAAGGCTAGACAGTCTAATTTTCGTTCCTTTCGGAATTTCAAAGCAGGAGCAGCATCAACTTCCACTGCTCCAAAACAAGAAGGATCTGGTGCTCGCTACAGACAAGGCTGGAGACCTAACCAGTCCTGGAACAAGGGCAAGCAGGCCAGGAAACCTGCTGCTGCCCCTAAAACAGCATGAATTGAGGGCCCCCGATCCGGGATCGGATCTAGTGGGGGGCAGACTTTCTCTCTTCGCCCAGGCTTGGGCAAGAGATGTCCAGGATCCCTGGGCGCTAGAGATAATATCTCAGGGATACCTTCTGGACTTCAAATACTCTCCTCCAAGAGAGAGATTTCATCTGTCAAGGTTGTCGACAAACCAAACAAAGAAAGAAGCGTTTCTACGCTGCATATAAGAACTATTGTTAATGGGAGTAATCCATCCAGTTCCACGGTCGGAACAGGGACAGGGGTTTTACTCAAATCTGTTTGTGGTTCCCAAAAAAGAGGGAACTTTCAGACCAATCCTGGATTTAAAGATCCTAAACAAATTCCTAAGAGTTCCATCATTCAAAATGGAGACTATTCGGACAATTTTACCCATGATCCAAGAAGGTCAGTACATGACTACAGTGGATTTAAAGGATGCTTACCTTCACATACCGATTCACAAAGATCATTACCGGTATCTAAGGTTTGCCTTTCTAGACAGGCATTACCAGTTTGTAGCTCTTCCATTCGGATTGGCTAAAGCTCCGAGAATCTTCACAAAGGTTCTAGGTGCTCTTCTGGCGGTACTAAGACCGCGGGGAATTTCGGTAGCTCCGTACCTAGACAACATTCTGATACAAGCTTCAAGCTTTCAAACTGCCAAGTCTCATACAGAGTTAGTACTGGCTTTTCTAAGGTCACATGGATGGAAGGTGAACGAAAAGAAAAGTTCACTCGTTCCACTCACAAGAGTTCCCTTCCTGGGAACTCTTATAGATTCTGTAGAAATGAAGATTTACCTGACAGAGGACAGGTTAACAAGACTTCAAAGTGCTTGCCGCACCCTTCATTCCATTCAACACCCGTCAGTGGCTCAATGCATGGAGGTAATCGGCTTAATGGTAGCGGCAATGGACATAGTGCCATTTGCTCGCTTACACCTCAGACCACTGCAACTATGCATGCTAAGTCAGTGGAATGGGGATTACTCAGACTTGTCCCCTTCTCTGAATCTGGATCAAGAGACCAGAAATTCTCTTCTATGGTGGCTTTCTCGGCCACATCTGTCCAGGGGGATGCCATTCAGCAGACCAGACTGGACAATTGTAACAACAGACGCCAGCCTTCTAGGTTGGGGTGCCGTCTGGAATTCTCTGAAGGCTCAGGGACAATGGAGTCAGGAGGAGAGTCTCCTGCCAATAAACATTCTGGAATTGAGAGCAGTTCTCAATGCCCTCCTGGCTTGGCCCCAGTTGACAACTCGGGGGTTCATCAGGTTTCAGTCGGACAACATCACGACTGTAGCTTACATCAACCATCAGGGAGGGACAAGGAGCTCCCTAGCAATGATGGAAGTATCAAAGATAGTTCGCTGGGCAGAGTCTCACTCTTGCCACCTGTCAGCAATCCACATCCCGGGAGTGGAGAACTGGGAGGCGGATTTCTTAAGTCGTCAGACTTTCCATCCGGGGGAGTGGGAACTTCATCCGGAGGTCTTTGCCCAAATACTTCGACGTTGGGGCAAACCAGAGATAGATCTCATGGCGTCTCGACAGAACGCCAAGCTTCCTCGTTACGGGTCCAGATCCAGGGATCCAGGAGCAGTCCTAATAGATGCCCTGACAGCACCTTGGGACTTCACGATGGCTTATGTGTTTCCACCCTTCCCGATGCTTCCTCGATTGATTGCCAGAATCAAACAGGAGAGAGCATCAGTGATTCTAATAGCACCTGCATGGCCACGCAGGACTTGGTATGCAGACCTGGTGGACATGTCATCCTGTCCACCTTGGTCTCTACCTCTGAAACAGGATCTCCTGATACAGGGTCCTTTCAAACATCAAAATCTAACTTCTCTGAAGCTGACTGCTTGGAAATTGAACGTTTGATTTTATCAAGACGTGGGTTTTCTGAGTCGGTTATTGACACCTTAATACAGGCTAGGAAGCCTGTTACCAGAAGGATTTACCATAAGATATGGCGTAAATACCTATATTGGTGTGAATCCAAAGGTTACTCTTGGAGTAAGGTTAGGATTCCTAGGATATTGTCTTTTCTACAAGAAGGTTTAGAAAAGGGTTTATCTGCTAGTTCATTAAAGGGACAGATCTCAGCTCTGTCCATTCTGTTACACAAACGTCTGTCAGAAGTGCCAGACGTTCAGGCTTTTTGTCAGGCTTTGGCCAGGATTAAGCCTGTGTTTAAAACTGTTGCTCCGCCATGGAGTTTAAACCTTGTTCTTAACGTTTTACAGGGTGTTCCGATTGAACCCCTCCATTCCATTGATATAAAGTTGTTATCTTGGAAAGTTCTATTTTTAATGGCTATTTCCTCGGCTCGAAGAGTCTCTGAGTTATCGGCCTTACATTGTGATTCTCCTTATTTGATTTTTCATTCGGATAAGGTAGTTCTGCGCACTAAACCTGGGTTCTTACCTAAGGTAGTCACTAACAGGAATATCAATCAAGAGATTGTTGTTCCTTCTTTGTGTCCAAATCCTTCTTCAAAGAAGGAACGTCTTCTGCACAATCTGGATGTAGTTTGTGCCCTAAAGTTTTACTTACAGGCAACTAAGGAATTTCGACAAACGTCTTCCCTGTTTGTCGTTTACTCTGGTCAGAGGAGAGGTCAAAAGGCTTCTGCTACCTCTCTTTCTTTTTGGCTTCGTAGCATAATTCGTTTAGCCTATGAGACTGCTGGACAGCAGCCTCCTGAAAGAATTACAGCTCATTCTACTAGAGCTGTGGCTTCCACTTGGGCCTTTAAGAATGAGGCCTCTGTTGAACAGATTTGCAAGGCTGCAACTTGGTCTTCGCTTCATACTTTTTCCAAATTTTACAAATTTGACACTTTTGCTTCCTCGGAGGCTATTTTTGGGAGAAAGGTTCTTCAGGCAGTGGTTCCTTCTGTATAAAGAGCCTGCCTATCCCTCCCGTCATCGTGTACTTTTGCTTTGGTATTGGTATCCCAGAAGTAATGATGACCCGTGGACTGATCACACTTAACAGAAGAAAACATAATTTATGCTTACCTGATAAATTCCTTTCTTCTGTAGTGTGATCAGTCCACGGCCCGCCCTGTTTTTTAAGGCAGGTAAATATTTTTTTTATTTTTTTTTTAAATTATACTCCAGTCACCACTACACCCTTGGTTTCTCCTTTCTCGTTGGTCCTTGGTCGAATGACTGGGAGTGACGTAGAGGGGAGGAGCTATATGCAGCTCTGCTGGGTGAATCCTCTTGCACTTCCTGTTGGGGAGGAGTAATATCCCAGAAGTAATGATGACCCGTGGACTGATCACACTACAGAAGAAAGGAATTTATCAGGTAAGCATAAATTATGTTTTTTACCTCAGGCAGAAATTAGAAGAAGTGTTTTGCCTGAGGTTTTTGATGATCTTAGCAGGTTGTAACTAAGATCCACTGCTGTTCTCACACATAACTGAAGAGTATGGGAAACCTTCAGCTGGGAGAACGGCCTGCAGAATCAACTGCCTTGAGGTATGTTCAGTATATTTTTTTCTAGAGACATAATAAGAAGTCTAGAAAATGCTGACAGTGCCTGATATATTTGAGGTAAGCCTGATTGCAGTGATTTAATAACGACTGGCATCATGCTTGCAGTAAAGGGTGATTTTCATGTTAATTGCTCTTATGGCTTAGTATGTGAAACGTTTACATGAGTTATAAGGAACGTTTTTTACTAAGGGTGATAAATCTTTCTTTGGGGCCTAGTTTTTCCACATGGCTGTTATTTGACTCCTAGGAGTAGTTTTTTAGGCCCTCTGACTTTCAGTGCATAGTGGGAGGGGCCTATTTTCGCGCTCTAATTGCGCAGTAACTTTTAAACTCTGAGACATCCAGCTTCCCTGAAGGAGTCCCCTGACATACCTTATGGGAAGGTAGGAGCCACAGTAGAGCTGTGGCAGTTTGCCTGTGACTGTTATAACGGTTTTACCGTTTTTTGGCTTAGTTTTTGAGCCTGAGGGGTTAATCATCCATTTGCAAGTGGGTGCAATGCTATTTTACCCTAGTACATACACTGTTAAAATTTCATAGTTAACTGCTTTTTTTCACTGTTTTGCAGTTTTTGTGTTTGTTTTTTTCTCTTAAAGGCACAGTACCGTTTTTTATATTCTGCTTTTTCACATTAATTATAGTGTTTTCAAAGCTTGCTGGTCTCATTTCTAGTCTGTTAAACATGTCTTACATAGAGGAAACTCCTTGTTCATTATGTTTAGAAGCCATTGTGGAACCCCCTCTTAGAATGTGTACCAAATGCACTGATCTTACTATAAGTTATAAAGATCATATTCTGGCTTTAAAAGATTTATCACCAGAGGAAACTGACAAGGGGGAAGTTATGCCGACTAACTCTCCCCACGTGTCAGAACCTATGACTCCCGCTCAAGGGACGCCCGCTCAAGAGGCGCCAAGTACATCTAGCGCGCCCATAGCGTTTACCTTACAAGACATGGCGGCAGTTATGGATCATACCCTTACAGCGGTATTGTCCAAACTACCAGGGTTACAAGGAAAGCGAGACAGCTCTGGGGCTAGGAGAAATACAGAGCCCTCTGACGCTTTAGTAGCTATGTCTGATATCCCCTCACAATATGCAGAAGCTGAGGAAGGAGAGCTTCTATCTGTGGGTGATTTTTCTGTCTCAGGGAAGATGCTTCAACCTGATTCTGATATGTCTACATTTAAATTTAAGCTTGAACACCTCCGCGTGTTGCTCAGGGAGGTTTTAGCTACTCTGGATGACTGTGACACCATTATAGTCCCAGAGAAATTGTGTAGATTGGATAAATACTATGCAGTGCCTGTTTACACTGATGTTTTTCCAATACCTAAGAGGTTTTCAGAAATTATTACTAAGGAATGGGACAGACCAGGTGTACCGTTCTCTCCCCCTCCTGTTTTTAAGAAGATGTTTCCCATAGATGCCGCTACATGGGACTTATGGCAAACGGTCCCTAAGGTGGAGGGAGCAGTCTCTACCCTAGCTAAGCGTACAACTATCCCCGTCGAGGACAGTTGTGCTTTCCTAGATCCTATGGATAAAAAGTTAGAGGGTTACCTTAAGAAAATGTTTATTCAACAGGGTTTTATTCTACAGCCTCTTGCATGCATTGCCCCTGTCACTGCTGCTGCGGCCTTCTGGTTTGAGTCTCTGGAAGAGGCTTTACAGGTAGAAACCCCATTGGATGATATACTTGACAAGCTTAAAGCTCTTAAGCTAGCCAATTCATTTGTTTCTGATGCCGTTGTTCATTTAACCAAACTAACGGCTAAGAACTCAGGTTTTGCTATACAGGCACGTAGGGCGCTATGGCTTAAATCCTGGTCAGCTGACGTTACTTCAAAGTCTAAGCTTCTCAACATTCCCTTCAAGGGGCAGACCCTATTCAGGCCTGGACTGAAGGAGATCATTTCTGATATTACTGGAGGAAAAGGTCATGCCCTTCCTCAGGATAGGTCCAACAAATTAAGGACCAAATAAACTAATTTTCATGCCTTTCGAAACTTCAAGACTGGCGCGGCATCAACTTCCTCTAATACAAAACAAGAGGGAAATTTTGCCCAGTCCAAGCCGGTCTGGAGACCTAACAAAGGAAAGCAGGCCAAGAAGCCTGCTGCTGCCTCTAAGACAGCATGAAAGATCAGCCCCCGATCCGGTAACGGATCTAGTAGGGGGCAGACTTTCTCTCTTCGCCCAGGCTTGGGCAAGAGATGTCCAGGATCCCTGGGCGTTGGAAATTGTGTCCCAGGGATATCTTCTGGACTTCAAAGCTTCTTCCCCAAAAGGAAGATTTCACCTCTCACAATTATCTGCAAACCAGATAAAGAGAGAGGCATTTTTACATTGTGTTCAAGACCTCCTAGTTATGGGAGTGATCCACCCAGTTCCAAAGGAGGAACAGGGGCAAGGCTTCTATTCAAATCTATTTGTGGTTCCCAAGAAAGAGGGAACCTTCAGACCAATCTTAGATCTCAAGATCCTAAACAAATTTCTCAGGGTCCCATCCTTCAAGATGGAGACTATTCGAACCATCCTACCTATAATCCAGGAGGGTCAATATATGACTACCGTGGATCTAAAGGATGCTTATCTTCACATTCCGATACACAGAGATCATCATCGGTTTCTCAGGTTCGCCTTCCTAGACAGGCATTACCAGTTTGTGGCTCTTCCCTTTGGGTTAGCTACGGCACCAAGAATCTTTACGAAGGTTCTGGGGTCACTTCTGGCGGTCCTAAGGCCGCGGGGTATAGCAGTAGCCCCTTACCTAGACGACATTCTGATACAGGCGTCGAATTTTCAAATTGCAAAGTCCCATACGGACATTGTTCTGACATTCCTGAGGTCTCATGGGTGGAAAGTGAACGAAGAAAAGAGTTCTCTATCCCATCTCACAAGAGTTTCCTTCCTGGGAACTCTGATAGATTCTGTAGAAATGAAGATTTACCTGACAGAGGCCAGGTTGTCAAAACTTCTAAATTCCTGCAGTGTTCTTTATTCTACTTCTCGCCCTTCAGTGGCTCAATGTATGGAAGTAATTGGCTTAATGGTAGCGGCAATGGACATAGTGCCGTTTGCCCGCCTACATCTCAGACCGCTGCAACTCTGCATGCTCAGTCAGTGGAATGGGGATTACACAGATTTGTCCCCTCTACTAAATCTGGATCAAGCGACCAGGGATTCTCTTCTCTGGTGGCTATCTCGGGTCCATCTGTCCAAAGGTATGACCTTCCGCAGGCCAGATTGGACAATAGTAACAACAGATGCCAGCCTTCTGGGCTGGGGTGCAGTCTGGAACTCCCTGAAGGCTCAGGGATCGTGGACTCAGGAGGAGGCACTCCTTCCGATAAACATTCTGGAACTAAGAGCGATATTCAATGCTCTTCAGGCTTGGCCTCAGCTTGCTGCGGTCAGGTTCATCAGATTTCAGTCGGACAACATCACAACTGTAGCTTACATCAACCATCAAGGGGGAACAAGGAGTTCCCTAGCAATGTTGGAGGTTTCAAAGATAATTCTATGGGCAGAGATTCACTCTTGCCATCTATCAGCTATCCATATCCCAGGAGTAGAGAACTGGGAGGCGGATTTTCTAAGTCAACAGACTTTTCATCCGGGGGAGTGGGAGCTCCATCCGGAGGTATTTGCACAGTTGATTCAACTTTGGGGCAAACCAGAACTGGATCTCATGGCGTCTCGTCAGAACGCCAAGCTTCCTTGTTACGGATCCAGGTCCAGGGATCCCAAGGCAGCACTGATAGATGCTCTAGCAGTGCCTTGGTCCTTCAACCTGGCTTATGTGTTTCCACCGTTTCCTCTGCTCCCTCGTCTGATTGCCAAGATCAAGCAGGAGAGAGCTTCGGTGATTTTGATAGCACCTGCGTGGCCACGCAGGACTTGGTATGCAGATCTGGTGGACATGTCATCCTTTCTACCATGGACTCTGCCGCTGAGACAGGACCTTCTACTTCAGGGTCCTTTCAAACATCCAAATCTAATTTCTCTATGTCTGACTGCTTGGAGATTGAACGCTTGATTTTATCAAAGCGTGGTTTCTCCGAGTCGGTCATTGATACCTTAATACAGACGCAAAAGCCTGTCACCAGGAAAATCTATCATAAGATATGGTGTAAATATCTTCATTGGTGTGAATCCAAGGGTTACTCATGGAGTAAAGTCAGGATTCCTAGGATATTATCCTTTCTCCAAGAAGGATTGGAGAAGGGTTTGTCAGCTAGTTCCTTAAAGGGACAGATTTCTGCTCTGTCTATTCTTTTGCACAAACGTCTGGCTGAGGTTCCAGATGTTCAGGCGTTTTGTCAGGCTCTGGTTAGAATCAAGCCTGTGTTTAAACCTGTTGCTCCGCCATGGAGTTTAAATTTAGTTCTTCAAGGGGTTCCGTTTGAACCTTTGCATTCCATAGATATTAAGCTCTTATCTTGGAAAGTTCTGTTTTTAGTAGCTATCTCCTCGGCTCGAAGAGTTTCAGAGTTATCTGCTTTACAATGTGATTCCCCTTATCTCATTTTCCATGCAGATAAGGTAGTGTTACGTACCAAACCTGGTTTTCTGCCTAAGGTGGTATCTAATAAAAATATCAATCAGGAGATTGTTGTTCCGTCACTGTGTCGTAATACTTCTTCAAAGAAGGAACGTCTATTACACAATCTTGACGTGGCTCGCACTTTAAAGTTTTATTTACAAGCTACTAAAGATTTTCGTCAAACATCTGCATTGTTTGTTGTCTACTCTGGACAGAGGAGAGGCCAAAAGGCTTCGGCAACTTCTCTATCTTTTTGGCTAAGAAGTATAATCCACTTAGTTTATGAGACTGCTGGCCAGCAGCCTCCTGAAAGAATTACAGCTCATTCTACTAGAGCGGTAGCTTCCACATGGGCTTTTAAGAATGAGGCTTCTGTTGAACAGATTTGTAAGGCGGCGACTTGGTCTTCGCTTCATACTTTTTCTAAATTCTACAAATTTGATACTTTTGCTTCTTCGGAGGCTATTTTTGGGAGAAAGGTCTTACAGGCAGTGGTGCCTTCCGTTTAAGCGCCTGGTATTGGTATCCCACAAGTAATGGATGATCCGTGGACTGGATACACCTTACAAGAGAAAACCTGATAAATTTACCTGATAAATTTATTTCTCTTGTGGTGTATCCAGTCCACGGCCCGCCCTGTCATTTTAAGGCAGGTGTTTTTTATTTTTAAACTACAGTCACCACTGCACCCTATAGTTTCTCCTTTCTCTTGCTTGTCTTCGGTCGAATGACTGGAGGTGGCAGTTAGGGGAGCAGCTATATAGACAGCTCTGCTGTGGGTGATCCTCTTGCAGCTACCTGTTGGGAAGGAGAATATCCGTGGACTGGATACACCACAAGAGAAATAAATTTATCAGGTAAGCATAAATTTTGTTTTTCGGACAGTATATCGCTGAATCAGCTTATCAGTGAACTCGTCTGTTGTTGTTTTTTGGGGGGGGTTTCCCTGAAGGTCTTATAGGGGATTATTGCTTGTTATCGTTCGCTATATAAACACCCTATTCTGCATGTTCTAAAGTTTAAAGTTCTGTTTCCAAGACTCTAAAGGTACAAAAAAATGTTACTTAACTCTATTTATTAATGACTAAAGTTAGGAAGCAAGATAGCAGATTAGAGTAGACTATATAAATTAAAATATGAGTTATAGTTCGAGATGGTAATGGGAAGTATTTGAGTGTGTTTATTATTCCTTTTCCCAATGCGATTACCTAAGTTATGATGTTTTGTAATGTTTATATGCACATGATTCCCTGTATAGATCAAGGTCTGCCTTCTATATCACAAGGGTATAGAAAACAAATGTATTACTCCTAAAGCTATTTATCTTGAATGCTGCCTTACAACAAATAAGTTAGTCCTGACAGATCGATCTATGTATAACCCTCCTCCTCCTCCCCCGTATAGCCTGCGGCCGGGGCCCGTGATAAGCGGAACAGGTTAAATACTTTACCAGGATAATAACCGTAATCACTAAATCCTTCTACTTTCAAGTTTAAACATACTGTATATACTTTTCTGCTTCCCAGACAGCAACATCATCAAATATGCCCATATAATTTAGATTGCTGACTAACAAGAAACTCCTTAAAGATAAATCATACCACTGTAGTTTCATAGTCTTAGATTTATAAATATAGCTCCAAGCACATCTACTTGTATTCCCTTTATTTTCCACTGATACCCTCAACCCAAAAACACAAGGTGTCGCATATATGTAATTAAATTCCAGTTTTATTTCTACTCTTTATCAAATTTCCTGCTAAACCCAAACTCTTTCCCTATATATTCTCAATACAGATCATTTGTGAGTTTGTTAAAGGCCCTTGAGAGGTCTTTACAGATACAGAGCTAAAACATAATTTATGTAAGAACTTACCTGATAAATTCATTTCTTTCATATTAGCAAAAGTCCATGAGCTAGTGACGTATGGGATATACATTCCTACCAGGAGGGGCAAAGTTTCCCAAACCTCAAAATGCCTATAAATACACCCCTCACCACACCCACAATTCAGTTTAACGAATAGCCAAGAAGTGGGGTGATAAGAAAGGAGCGAAAGCATCAAAAAATAAGGAATTGGAATAATTGTGCTTTATACAAAAAAATCATAACCACCACAAAAAGGGTGGGCCTCATGGACTCTTGCTAATATGAAAGAAATGAATTTATCAGGTAAGTTCTTACATAAATTATGTTTTCTTTCATGTAATTAGCAAGAGTCCATGAGCTAGTGACGTATGGGATAGCAGATACCCAAGATGTGGAACTTCCACGCAAGAGTCACTAGAGAGGGAGGGATAAAATAAAGACAGCCAATTCCGCTGAAAAAATAATCCACAACCCAAATAAAAAAAATGAAATAATAAGCAGCAGAATCAAACTGAAACAGCTGCCTGAAGTACTTTTCTACCAAAAACTGCTTCTGAAGAAGAGAAAACATCAAAATGGTAGAATTTAGTAAAAGTATGCAAAGAAGACCAAGTTGCTGCTTTGCAAATTTGATCAACAGAAGCTTCATTCCTAAAAGCCCAGGAAGTAGAAACTGACCTAGTAGAATGAGCTGTAATCCTTTGAGGCGGGGACTTACCCAACTCTACATAAGCATGATGAATCAAAGATTTTAACTAAGATGCCAAAGAAATGGCAGAAGCCTTCTGACCTTTCCTGGAACCAGAAAAGATAACAAATAGACTAGAAGTCTTTCTAAAACCTTTAGTAGCTTCAACATAATATTTCAAAGCTCTTACTACATCCAAAGAATGTAAAGATCTCTCCAGAGAATTCTTAGGATTAGGACACAATGAAGGGACAACAATTTCTCTACTAATGTTGTTAGAATTCACAACCTTAGGTAAAAATTTAAATTAAGTCTGCAACACCGCCTTATCCTGATGAAAAATCAGAAAAGGAGATTCACAAGAAAGAGCAGATAACTCAGAAACTCTTCTAGCAGAAGAGATGGCTAAAAGGAACAACACTTTCCAAGAAAGTAATTTAATATCCAGAGAATGCATAGGTTCAAACGGAGGAGCCTGTAAAGCCCTCAGAACCAAATTAAGACTCCAAGGAGGAGAGATTGACTTAATGACAGGCTTGATACGAACCAAAGCCTGTACAAAACAATGAATATCAGGATGATTAGCAATCTTTCTGTGAAAAAGAACAGAAAGAGCAGAGATTTGACCTTTCAAAGAGCTTGCAGACAAACCCTTATCTAAACCATCCTGAAGAAACTGTAAAATTCTAGGAATTCTAAAAGAATGCCAAGAGAATTTATGAGAAGAACACCAAGAAATGTAAGTCTTCCAGACTCGATAATAAATCTTTCTAGACACAGATTTACGAGCCTGTATCATAGTATTAATCACCGAGTCAGAGAAACCTCTATGACTAAGAATCAAGCGTTAAATCTCCATACCTTCAAATTTAATGATTTGAGATCCTGATGGAAAAATGGGCCTTGAGATAGGTCTGGCCTTAACGGAAGTGTCCAAGGTTGGCAACTTGCCATCCGAACGAGATCTGCATACCAAAACCTGTGAGGCCATGCTGGAGCCACCAGCAATACAAACGAACGTTCCATTAGAATTTTGGAAATCGCTTTTGGAAGAAGAACTAGAGGCGGAAAGATATAAGCAGGTTGATAATTCCAAGGAAGCGACAACGCGTCCACTGCTTCCGCCTGAGGATCCCTGGATCTGGACAGATACCTGGGAAGTTTCTTGTTTAGATGAGAGGCCATCAGATCTATTTCTGGAAGTCCCCAGATTTGAACAATCTGAAGAAATACCTCTGGGTGAAGAGACCATTTGCCCGGATGTAACGTCTGGCGACTGAGATAATCCGCTTCCCAATTGTCTACACCTGGGATATGAACCTCAGAGATTAGACAGGAGCTGGATTCTGCCCATACAAGTATCCGAGATACTTCTTTCATAGCCTGAGGACTGTGAGTCCCACCTTGATGATTGACATACGCCACGGTTGTGACATTGTCTGTCTGAAAACAAATAAATGATTCTCTCTTCAGAAGAGGCCAGAACTGAAGAGCTCTGAAAATCGCACGGAGTTCCAAAATGTTGATTGGTAATTTCGCCTCCTGAAATTCCCAAACCCCCTGCGCTGTCAGAGATCCCCATACAGCTCCCCAACCTGAAAGACTCGCATCTGTTGAGATTACAGTCCAGGTTGGACGAACAAAAGAGGCCCCTTGAATGAGACGATGGTGATTCAACCACCAAGTCAGAGAAGATCGAACATTGGGATTTAAGGATATTAATTGTGATATCTTTGTATAATCCCTGCACCACTGGTTCAGCATACAAAGCTAGAGAGGTCTCATGTGAAAGCGAGCAAAGGGGATCGCGTCCGATGCAGCAGTCATGAGACCTAGAATTTCCATGCACAAAGCTACCGAAGGGAATGATTGAGACTGAAGGTTTCGACAAGCTGAAACCAACTTCAGACGTCTCTTTTCTGTTAGAGACAAAGTCATGGACACTGAATCTATTAGAAAGCCCAAAAAGGTTACCTTTGTCTGAGGAATCAATGAACTCTTTGGTAAATTGATCCTCCAACCATGTCTTTGAAGAAACAACACAAGTTGATTCGTATGAGATTCTGCAGAATGTAAAGACTGAGCAAGTACCAAGAGATCATCCAAATAAGGAAATACCGCAATACCCTGTTCTCTGATTACAGAGAGAAGGGCACCGAGAACCTTTGAAAAGATCCTTGGAGCTGTTGCTAGGCC
Organism: Bombina bombina; assembly: GCF_027579735.1. Taxonomy (NCBI): domain Eukaryota; kingdom Metazoa; phylum Chordata; class Amphibia; order Anura; family Bombinatoridae; genus Bombina; species Bombina bombina. Next base: position 233,019,979 of record NC_069499.1, read on the forward strand.
AAACGGAAGGGCAACAAACTGGTAATGCTTGTCTAGAAAAGAGAATCTCAGGAACTGATAGTGATCTGGATGAATTGGAATATGAAGATATGCATCCTGTAAGTCTATTGTAGACATATAATGCCCTTGCTGAACAAAAGGCAGAATAGTCCTTATAGTCACCATTTTGAATGTTGGTATCCTTACATAACGATTCAATATTTTTAGATCCAGAACTGGTCTGAAGGAATTCTCCTTCTTTGGTACAATGAATAGATTTGAGTAAAACCCCAGACCCTGTTCCAGAACTGGAACTGGCACAATTACCCCAGCCAACTCTGGGTCTGAAACACATTTCAGAAACGCCTGAGCCTTCACTGGGTTTACTGGAATGCGTGAGAGAAAAAATCTTCTCACAGGCGGCCTTACCTTGAAACCTATTCTGTACCCTTGTGAAACAATGTTCTGAATCCAAAGACTGTGAATCGAATTGATCCAAATATCTTTGAAAAATCGTAACCTGCCCCCTACCAGCTGTGCTGGAATGAGGGCCGCACCTTCATGCGGATTTGGGAGCTGGTTTTGCAGCCCTATATTTACCTTTTAGATTTTTTGTCCTGAGGCAAAAAGATTCCTTTCCCCCCAGTAACAGTTGAAATTATAAAATCCAACTGTGGACCAAATAATTTATTACCTTGGAAAGAAAGAGAAAGCAAAGTTGACTTAGAAGTCATATCTGCATTCCAAGATTTAAGCCATAAAGCTCTTCTAGCTAAAATAGCTAAAGACATATACCTGACATCAATTCTAATAATATCAAAAATGGCATCACTAATAAAGTTATTAGCATGTTGAAGAAGTTTAACAATGCTATAAGCATTATGGTCTGACACTTGTTGCGCTAAAGCCTCCAACCAGAAAGTGGAAGCTGCAGCAACATCAGCCAAAGAAATAGCAGGTCTAAGAAGATTACCTGAACATAAATAAGCTCTCCTTAGAAAAGATTCAAGCTTCCTATCTAAAGGATCCTTAAAGGAAGTACTATCCGCTGTAGGAATAGTAGTACGTTTAGCAAGAGTAGAGATAGCCCCATCAACTTTAGGGATTTTGTCCCAAAATTCTAATCTATCAGATGGCACAGGGTACAATTTCTTAAACCTTGGAGAAGGAGTAAATGAAGTACCCAGACTATTCCATTCCCTAGAAATTACTTCTGAAATAGCATCAGGAACTGGAAAAACTTCTGGAATAACTACATGAGGTTTAAAAAACGAATTTAAACGCTTAGTAGATTTAGTATCAAGAGGACTAGACTCCTCCATATCTAATGCAATCAACACTTCTTTAAGTAAAGAACGAATAAACTCCATCTTAAATAAATATGAAGATTTATCAGTGTCAATATCTGAAGCAGAATCTTCTGAACCAGATAGATCCTCATCAGAAACAGATAAGTCAGAATGATGGCGGTCACTTAAAAATTCATCTGAAATATGAGGTTTTAAAAGACCTTTTACGTTTACTGGAAGGAGGAATAACAGACAGAGCCTTCCTAATAGAATTAGAAACAAATTATTTTACATTAACAGGGACATCCTGAACATTAGATGTTGAAGTAAAAACAACAAGTAAAGGATTATTACTAATGGAGACACTATCTGCGTTAGAAAGCTTATCATGACATCTAACACAAACTACAGCCAGAGGAACAGTTACCAAAAGTTTACAACAGATGCACTTAACTTTGGTAGAACCAGCATCAGGCAGCGTCTTTCCAGAAGTAGATTCTGATCCAGGGTCAGGTTGTGACATCTTGCAATATGTAATAGAAAAAACAACATATAAAGCAAAATTATCAAATTCCTTAAATGACAGTTTCAGGAATGGGAAAAGATGCAAAATAAACAAGCCTCTAGCAACCAGAAGCAATAAAAAAGTGAGACTTAAATAATGTGAAAAAAGGTGGAGACTAGTATGACGCCCACATTTTTTGGCGCCAAGTACAACGCCCATATTTTTTGGCGCCAAGTATGACGCAACATCCTCTGACGTCAAAAACGACGCCCACATTTTTTGGCGCAAAAAAAGTCTGTAACACGCGTCAAAAAATGACGCAACCACGAACAAACTTCCGGCGTCAATTATGGCGCCGGAAATGACATTTCTCCAACATAGGTGTGTCCGGTCCACGGCGTCATCCTTACTTGTGGGATATTCTCTTCCCCAACAGGAAATGGCAAAGAGCCCAGCAAAGCTGGTCACATGATCCCTCCTAGGCTCCGCCTACCCCAGTCATTCTCTTTGCCGTTGTACAGGCAACATCTCCACGGAGATGGCTTAGAGTTTTTACCCTAGACGCCACTTTGCAATTGGCTAGGTTAGCGGCTAAGAATTCTGGGTTTGCTATTGTGGCGCGCAGAGCGCTTTGGTTGAAATCTTGGTCGGCTGATGCGTCTTCCAAGAACAAGCTACTTAACATTCCTTTCAAGGGGAAAACGCTGTTTGGCCCTGACTTGAAAGAGATTATCTCTGATATCACTGGGGGTAAGGGCCACGCCCTTCCTCAGGATCGGCCTTTCAAGGCAAAAAATAAACCTAATTTTCGTCCCTTTCGTAGAAACGGACCAGCCCAAGGTGCTACGTCCTCTAAGCAAGAGGGTAATACTTCTCAAGCCAAGCCAGCTTGGAGACCAATGCAAGGCTGGAACAAGGGAAAGCAGGCCAAGAAACCTGCCACTGCTACCAAGACAGCATGAAATGTTGGCCCCCGATCCGGGACCGGATCTGGTGGGGGGCAGACTCTCTCTCTTCGCTCAGGCTTGGGCAAGAGATGTTCTGGATCCTTGGGCGCTAGAAATAGTCTCCCAAGGTTATCTTCTGGAATTCAAGGGACTTCCCCCAAGGGGGAGGTTCCACAGGTCTCAGTTGTCTTCAGACCACATAAAAAGACAGGCATTCTTACATTGTGTAGAAGACCTGTTAAAAATGGGAGTGATTCATCCTGTTCCATTAAGAGAACAAGGGATGGGGTTCTACTCCAATCTGTTCATAGTTCCCAAAAAAGAGGGAACGTTCAGACCAATCTTAGATCTCAAGATCTTAAACAAGTTTCTCAAGGTTCCATCGTTCAAGATGGAAACCATTCGAACTATTCTTCCTTCCATCCAGGAAGGTCAATTCATGACCACGGTGGATTTAAAGGATGCGTATCTACATATTCCTATCCACAAGGAACATCATCGGTTCCTAAGGTTCGCATTCCTGGACAAACATTACCAGTTCGTGGCGCTTCCTTTCGGATTAGCCACTGCTCCAAGGATTTTCACAAAAGTACTAGGGTCCCTTCTAGCTGTGCTAAGACCAAGGGGCATTGCTGTAGTACCTTACTTGGACGACATTCTGATTCAAGCGTCGTCCCTTCCTCAAGCAAAGGCTCACACGGACATTGTCCTGGCCTTTCTCAGATCTCACGGATGGAAAGTGAACGTGGAAAAGAGTTCTCTATCCCCGTCAACAAGGGTTCCCTTCTTGGGAACAATAATAGACTCCTTAGAAATGAGGATTTTTCTGACAGAGGCCAGAAAAACAAAACTTCTAGACTCTTGTCGGATACTTCATTCCGTTCCTCTTCCTTCCATAGCTCAGTGCATGGAAGTGATCGGGTTGATGGTAGCGGCAATGGACATAGTTCCTTTTGCGCGCATTCATCTAAGACCATTACAACTGTGCATGCTCAGTCAGTGGAATGGGGACTATACAGACTTGTCTCCGAAGATACAAGTAAATCAGAGGACCAGAGACTCACTCCGTTGGTGGCTGTCCCTGGACAACCTGTCACAAGGGATGACATTCCGCAGACCAGAGTGGGTCATTGTCACGACCGACGCCAGTCTGATGGGCTGGGGCGCGGTCTGGGGATCCCTGAAAGCTCAGGGTCTTTGGTCTCGGGAAGAATCTCTTCTACCGATAAATATTCTGGAACTGAGAGCGATATTCAATGCTCTCAAGGCTTGGCCTCAGCTAGCGAGGGCCAAGTTCATACGGTTTCAATCAGACAACATGACAACTGTTGCGTACATCAACCATCAGGGGGGAACAAGGAGTTCCCTAGCGATGGAAGAAGTGACCAAAATCATTCTATGGGCGGAGTCTCACTCCTGCCACCTGTCTGCTATCCACATCCCAGGAGTGGAAAATTGGGAAGCGGATTTTCTGAGTCGTCAGACATTGCATCCGGGGGAGTGGGAACTCCATCCGGAAATCTTTGCCCAAGTCACTCAGCTGTGGGGCATTCCAGACATGGATCTGATGGCCTCTCGTCAGAACTTCAAAGTTCCTTGCTACGGGTCCAGATCCAGGGATCCCAAGGCGGCTCTAGTGGATGCACTAGTAGCACCTTGGACCTTCAAACTAGCTTATGTGTTCCCGCCGTTTCCTCTCATCCCCAGGCTGGTAGCCAGGATCAATCAGGAGAGGGCGTCGGTGATCTTGATAGCTCCTGCGTGGCCACGCAGGACTTGGTATGCAGATCTGGTGAATATGTCATCGGCTCCACCTTGGAAGCTACCTTTGAGACGAGACCTTCTTGTTCAGGGTCCGTTCGAACATCCGAATCTGGTTTCACTCCAGCTGACTGCTTGGAGATTGAACGCTTGATTTTATCGAAGCGAGGGTTCTCAGATTCTGTTATCGATACTCTTGTTCAGGCCAGAAAGCCTGTAACTAGAAAGATTTACCACAAAATTTGGAAAAAATATATCTGTTGGTGTGAATCTAAAGGATTCCCTTGGGACAAGGTTAAGATTCCTAGGATTCTATCCTTCCTTCAAGAAGGATTGGAAAAGGGATTATCGGCAAGTTCCCTGAAGGGACAGATTTCTGCCTTGTCGTATTACTTCACAAAAAACTGGCTGCTGTGCCAGATGTTCAAGCCTTTGTTCAGGCTCTGGTTAGAATTAAGCCTGTTTACAAACCTTTGACTCCTCCTTGGAGTCTCAATTTAGTTCTTTCAGTTCTTCAGGGGGTTCCGTTTGAACCCTTGCATTCCGTTGATATTAAGTTATTATCTTGGAAAGTTTTGTTTTTAGTTGCAATTTCTTCTGCCAGAAGAGTTTCAGAATTATCTGCTCTGCAGTGTTCTCCTCCTTATCTGGTGTTCCATGCAGATAAGGTGGTTTTACGTACTAAACCTGGTTTTCTTCCAAAAGTTGTTTCTAACAAAAACATTAACCAGGAGATTATCGTACCTTCTCTGTGTCCGAAACCAGTTTCAAAGAAGGAACGTTTGTTGCACAATTTGGATGTTGTTCGCGCTCTAAAATTCTATTTGGATGCTACAAAGGATTTTAGACAAACATCTTCCTTGTTTGTTGTTTATTCCGGTAAAAGGAGAGGTCAAAAAGCAACTTCTACCTCTCTCTCTTTTTGGATTAAAAGCATCATCAGATTGGCTTACGAGACTGCCGGACGGCAGCCTCCCGAAAGAATCACAGCTCATTCCACTAGGGCTGTGGCTTCCACTTGGGCCTTCAAGAACGAGGCTTCTGTTGATCAGATATGTAGGGCAGCGACTTGGTCTTCACTGCACACTTTTACCAAATTTTACAAGTTTGATACTTTTGCTTCTTCTGAGGCTATTTTTGGGAGAAAGGTTTTGCAAGCCGTGGTGCCTTCCATTTAGGTGACCTGATTTGCTCCCTCCCTTCATCCGTGTCCTAAAGCTTTGGTATTGGTTCCCACAAGTAAGGATGACGCCGTGGACCGGACACACCTATGTTGGAGAAAACAGAATTTATGTTTACCTGATAAATTACTTTCTCCAACGGTGTGTCCGGTCCACGGCCCGCCCTGGTTTTTTTAATCAGGTCTGATAATTTATTTTCTTTAACTACAGTCACCACGGTACCATATGGTTTCTCCTATGCAAATATTCCTCCTTAACGTCGGTCGAATGACTGGGGTAGGCGGAGCCTAGGAGGGATCATGTGACCAGCTTTGCTGGGCTCTTTGCCATTTCCTGTTGGGGAAGAGAATATCCCACAAGTAAGGATGACGCCGTGGACCGGACACACCGTTGGAGAAAGTAATTTATCAGGTAAACATAAATTCTGTTTTTGCGCCAAAAAAGTTTGCGCCAAGAATGACGCAATAAATTTAAGCATTTTCTGCCCCCGCGAGCCTAACAGCCCGCAGGGAAAAAAGTCAATTGAAAATTTTTAAGGTAAGAAAAAATTATTTATTCATATGCATTATCCCAAATAAGGAAACTGACAGTCTGCATGAAGGAATACTGATTATCCTGAATCATGGCAAATATAAGTTTAAATACATGTATTTAGAACTTTACATATAAAGTGCCCAACCATAGCTTAGAGTGTCATAAATAAAATAAGACTTACTTACCCTAAGACACTCATCTACATATAGTAGATAGCCAAACCAGTACTGAAACGAGAATCAGTAGAGGTAATGGTATATAAGAGTATATCGTCGATCTGAAAAGGGAGGTAGGAGAAGAAATCTCTACGACCGATAACAGAGAACCTATAAAATAGATCCCCTAGAGGAAGACCATTGTATTCAAATAGGCAATACTCTCTTCACATCCCTCTGACTTTCACTGCACTCTGAGAGGAAAACCGGGCTCCAGCCTGCTGCGAAGCGCATATCAACGTAGAATCTAGCACAAACTTACTTAACCACCTCCATGGGAGGCAAAGTTTGTAAAACTGAATTGTGGGTGTGGTGAGGGGTGTATTTATAGGCATTTTGAGGTTTGGGAAACTTTGCCCCTCCTGGTAGGAATGTATATCCCATACGTCACTAGCTCATGGACTCTTGCTAATTACATGAAAGAAATAAGAAATACACTGACTTGAAGGGAGTTATCCTAAGTGCTAAAGATGTATAATGTGATATACGATAATGTTTTTGAATAGCTAGCACAATGAATCCTCATGGAAAAACTATAGCTTAATACTCTTGATGTTCTCTGTGTATATGTATCTCATGACATGTATGTTCAATTGTTCTAAATAAAGCTCTTTTGAAACCAAAAAAAAAATTGTACGAAGCAGAGTAAGCAATAATATGCTTCTGCTACAAGAATGAAGAAAATTGCAGTACGTATCAATATGAATTTCACTAACAATCTTATAGAACCATATTGTTATGGATAAGTCTCATGAAGGCAATGATGTCAAGAAAACTTCTGCCTTGATCTGAACCTTCCAAGCAAAAGCTGTTTGGAAAAACATAAAGGGCTAGATTACAAGTGGTGCAGTATTTATTTTTCCTGCGATCGCAAAAACTACGCTAGAGTTAAAGGGACAGTCTACAATAGAATGTTTACTGTTTAAAAAGATGGATAATCCGTTTATTACCCATTCCCCAGTTTTGCATAACTAACACAGTTATATTAATATACTTTTTACCTCTTTGACTACCTTGTATCTAAGCATCTTCTCACAGCCCCCTGATCACATTACTTTTTATTTATTATCTATTGACTTGCATTTAGTACTGTGTTGTGCTAAATCTTAAATAACTCCTTGGGCGTGATCACAATGTTATCTATATGGCTTGGCCCACATGAATTAGCAGTCTCCTGTTGTGAAAAGCAAATAAAAAAGCATGTGATAAGAGGCTGTCTTTAGTGGCTTAGAAACAGACAGAAATTTAGAGGTTTAAATGTTATAAAGTATATTAATATAATGTTGCTTTTGTAAAGCTGGGGAATGTGTAGTAAAGGCGTTATCTATCTGTTTAAACAATAACAATTTTAGTGGAGACTGTCCCTTTAAGCTTTTTGTGCTAGTCAGGTTGTGTTTGTATTCCAAGTTAAAAAAAAACAACAAAAATGTATTTTGTGCTAGCATTAACCCAACACCCATCGCGCAAATAACATAGCATATTCGTATTAACAAATGTGAAATATTTACAGTAAATACATAGTTAAAATCTTTATTAAATATGAATATTGCATAAATGTTTTATCATGTTTTCATCTACTTAATGGCAAAGGGCTCTAATGCACTTTTATATATATATATGTCTATATGTGTGTACATATATATTAATGTTTTTATATGTGTATATATGACTGTAAATACATATACACATATAAATGCATTACTATATATGTACACATAGACATATCTATTTATATACATACATATACAGGGGTACATATTTGTCAATGTATGTGTCTCAATGTTAAAGCTATTTGCTTGCCTTTTTTTTTTTTTTTTTTTTTTCGAACACCCGATATTTCATATCTTTGAGCCTTAACTTTTTTGTGCAATCATTTTTTTAAATAATTTTTATTAGACGGTGTTAACATGAGTGTAAGTGTACTTTGTAATGTTTTTTTGAAGTGTTTTGTGCAAATTTTTAGTTTTATAAAACAGTTAACCACAGCTCTGAGATCGCAAGAAAGGATGAAAGCGTAAATGGCAATTTGCTTAACTTGTAATAGCGCAATGAAAAAGGCTTGCGAAAAGACGATATCGCTTGCGCAAAAGTTTGCTCCTCACTTGTAATCTAGCCCATAATTGGAAGAATTTAGTGAAAATATGCAGGAAGACTGCATGGCTGAATTATAGTGGTGGGCCTTGAAATTTGCAACTAGATGTAATGAGCATACCTCCTAACTGACCTGATTTGAGCGGGACAGTTCCGAATTGAGAGGTCTTTCCCAGTGAAGACAGCCTTCTGTCCTGAGTTCATCCAGGCAGTGAGAATCTTCTCCCAGTGTGGACATGTCACAAGCGTCCTCTAAAAAGACTGCAGAGAGTTGTCTCTAGAGGACATACAGGACCCATCAAATTAATCAGGGCTGCAAATAGCTTAATTTCAGATGCAGCCATTGAAATCGTTTGTCTCAATCCTGAGTGTCGCTATGGCAGTGTTAGCTAGACCTCCTTCTGGCTGAAATCTTGGTCTGCTGACATGGTGTTTAAGAGCAGACTACTATCTCTTCCTTTTCAAAGTAACATACTATTTAGTCCTGGCCGGGATGCTATTATATACATGGTTGCTATTATATACATGATTTTTTTTTTTGTACCATAGGATCAAAATTCAAGGGTAAGGCTAAGGCCTCTAGCTGTGTGCTCACTCCTTTCATCAGTTCAAGTCTCCAAAAAAATAGTTTTGCCTCTAATGCAGCAAGTTCTACAAAATCTGCATGGCGTCTCATTAGTTCTTGGTATAAGCCTAACCTTTCGAAAAAAATCTTCCTCTGCTTCAAAGTCAGCATGAAGGTGCATCCTCCACTTTGGACTGTGTGCAGATTGACACTTTATGAGGCAGTTTGCCCAAAATCCGTGATCCCTGGGTAATGGAAATCTTTTCCAAGGGATTCATAGTCAGTTTGTGAGCCAAGCCTCCCCACAAGAGATTACCTGTGTTTCCCATGTCACACAATCATGTGAAGGCAAGAGCCTTGCTGTCATTGCTCCAGTTCCTCTAAGAGAACAGGGAAAGAGGTTCAATTCCAAATTTGTTTCTAGTTCCTTTTTTACCTATTCTGGATCTAAAAACAGGTTTCTCAAGGTTCCTACCTTCAAGATGGAAACCATTAGCACTTTTCTCCCATTAGTACAGGAGGGCCAGTTCATGTCCACCATAGACATGAAAGATGCTTAGCATCCCATCCTAATCCATCTAGATCATTACTGGGTCGCAACACCATGTTTACTAAGTCGCAAGCTTTGTTCTCTCTAAGAATGTCAGAATGTCTCTTTCAAGAAGAAGTCTAGTCTCTTAACAAAAATAAGCTGCATTTAAAGCAAAAATATTTGGCAATCAAATTCCAATATAACAAGAACCCTGATGGCAAAAACCACTTCCCCATTTAACTTACATACTTCATTAAATCCCATTTGTTGCCCATTATGCCTTTCCCCTCATATCTCTTCACAAAGCATACCCTATATCCTCTTTTCGAATCTAAACCTACACATACCCACAACCTACGACCTTTTTGTAATCATACCAACCACTTCTCCATTAATACGTATATAACCACATCAAATAGCAGTGGCTTAACAATCAAATAAGCCAAGACAGTTAATTTCCCCTTAATTCCCAACACCCTTCCCCCTCTTTGTTCTTTTTTCCTTCTCCCCCCACAACCACCTCCAGAATGCCTCTGAGTAAGCAGAAAAACCTTCTAAATTTCCTCACCCTAAACGTGAAAGGCGTAAACAGACCAGAAAATAGATCATTTATGCTTACGGATCTCAATAAAATGAACATTGACATAGCTTTCCTCCAGGAAACCTATTTCAAAAGGGGTAAGGAACCAAAATGGTACAGTCAAAAATTTCCCACTGCCTACTTCGCATCCGGCCCTCAAAAAAACAGAATTTATGCTTACCTGATACATTTCTTTCTCTTGTGATGTATCGAGTCCACGGATTCATCCATACTTGTGGGATATTATCCTTCCCTACAGGAAGTGGCAGAGAGAGCACCCACAGCAGAGCTGTCTATATAGCTCCTCCCTTAGCTCCACCCCCCAGTCATTCGACCGAAGGCTAGGAAGAAAAAGGAGAAACTATAGGGTGCAGTGGTGACTGAAGTTTTTTAAATAAAAATATACTACCTGTCTTAAATAGACAGGGTGGGCCGTGGACTCGATACATCACAAGAGAGAGAAATTTATCAGGTAAGCATAAATTCTGTTTTCTCTTGTAAGATGTATCGAGTCCACGGATTCATCCATACTTGTGGGATACCAATACCAAGGCTTTAGGACACGGATGAAGGGAGGGACAAGACAGGTACCTTAAACGGAAGGCACCACTGCTTGTAGAACCTTTCTCCCAAAAATAGCCTCCGAAGAAGCAAAAGAATCGAATTTGTAAAATTTGGAAAAAGTATGAAGCGAAGACCAAGTCACCGCCTTACAAATCTGTTCAACAGAAGCCTCATTTTTAAAAGCCCATGTGGAAGCCACTGCTCTAGTAGAATGAGCAGTAATACTTTCAGGAGGCTGCTGGCCAGCAGTCTCATAAGCCATACGGATGATGCTTTGCAGCCAAAAAGAAAGAGACGTAGCCGTAGCCTTTTGACCTCTCCGCTTACCAGAATAGACAACAAACAATGAAGATGTTTGACGGAAATCTTTGGTTGCTTGTAAGTAGAACTTTAAAGCACAAACCACATCAAGATTGTGCAACAGACGTTCCTTCTTTGAAGAAGGATTAGGACACAGCGAAGGAACAACAATTTCCTGATTGATATTCCTATTAGAAACAACCTTAGGAAGGAATCCAGGTTTGGTACGTAAAACCACCTTATCTGCATGGAAAATAAGATAAGGTCAGTCACACTGTAAAGCAGATAACTCAGAAACTCTTCGAGCCGAAGAGATAGCTACTAAAAACAAAACTTTCCAAGATAGAAGCTTAATATCTATGGAATGCATAGGTTCAAACGGAACCCCTTGAAGAACTTTAAGAACCAAGTTTAGGCTCCATGGCGGAGCAACAGGTTTAAATACAGGCTTGATCCTGACCAAGGCCTGACTAAACGCTTGAACGTCTGGGACATCTGCCAGACGTTTGTGTAAAAGGATAGACAAAACAGATATTTGTCCCTTTAAGGAACTAGCTGATAATCCCTTCTCCAATCCTTGGAGAAAAGACAAAATTCTAGGAATCCTAATCTTACTGCATGAGTAACCCTTGGATTCACACCAACAAAGATATTTGCGCCAAATCTTATGATTTTCCTGGTGACAGGCTTTCTAGCCTGAATCAGGGTATCAATGATCGACTCAGAGAAACCACACTTTGATAGAATCAGGCGTTCAATCTCCAAGCAGTCAGACGCAGAGAAATTAGATTTGGATGCTTGAACGGACCTTGGATTAGAAGGTCCTGCCTCATTGGCAGAGTCCACGGTGGAACAGATGACATGTCCACCAGGTCTGCATACCAAGTCCTGCGTGGCCACGCAGGCGCTATCAGAATCACCGAAGCTCTCTCCTGCTTGATTCTGGCAACCAGACGTGGGAGGAGAGGAAACGGTGGAAATACATAAGCCAGATTGAAGGACCAGGGCACTGCTAGAGCATCTATCGGTACCGCCTGGGGATCCCGGGACCTGGACCCGTAACGGGGAAGTTTGGAGTTCTGTCGGGACGCCATCAGATCCAATTCTGGTGTGCCCCATAGCTGAGTCAGCTGGACAAATACCTCCGGATGGAGCTCCCACTCCCCCGGATGAAAAGTCTGACGACTTAGGAAATGCGCCTCCCAGTTCTCTACCCCTGGGATATGGATTCCTGAGAGATGGCAAGAGGGATAATTTTGGTTACCTCCATCATCGCTAGAGAACTCTGTGTTCCTCCTTGATGATTGATATAGGCTACAGTCGTGATGTTGTCCGACTGAAATCTGATGAATTTGGCCGCAGCTAGCTGAGGCCACGTCTGAAGCGCATTGAATATTGCTCTCAGTACTAGAATGTTTATCGGGAGGAGAGATTCCTCCAGAGACCATAAGCCCTGTGCTTTCAGGGATTTCCAGACTGCACCCCAGCCTAGCAGGCTGGCATCTGTCGTTACTATGAGCCACTCTGGCCTGCGGAAAGATATTCCCTGAGACAGGTGGTCCTGAGACAACCACCAGAGAAGAGAATCTCTGGTCTCTTGGTCCAGATGCAGTTGAGGAGATAAATCTGCATAATCCCAATTCCACTGTTTGAACATGCATAGTTGCAGTGGTCTGAGGTGTAGGCGGGCATAAGGAACTATGTCCATTGCCGCTACCATAAGTCCGATTACCTCCATACACTGAGCCACTGATGGCCGAGGAATGGAATGAAGAGCTTGGCAAGTGATTAAAAGTTTTGATTTTCTGACCTCCGTCAGAATTATTTTCATTTCTACCGAGTCTATCAGAGTCCCTAGGAAGGAAACTCTTGTGAGAGGGACGAGAGAACTCTTTTTATGTTCACCTTCCACCCGTGAGATCTCAGAAAAGCCAACACGATGTCCGTGTGAGACTTGGCTAGCTGGAAAGTCGACGCCTGAATTAAGATGTCGTCTAGATAAGGCGCCACTGCTATACCCTGCGGTCTTCGAACTGCCAAAAGGGACCCTAGCACCTATGTGAAAATTCTGGGAGCTGTGGCCAACCCGAAGGGAAGGGCCACAAACTGGTAATGCCTGTCCAGAAAGGCGAATCTGAGGAATTGATGATAATCTCTGTGAAAAGGGATGTGTAGATACGCATCCTTTAAGTCCACGGTAGTCATATATTGACCCTCCTGGATCAGAAGAAGAATAGTCTCCATCTTGAAAGATGGTACTCTGAGGAATTTGTTTAGAATTTTGAGATCCAAGATTGGTCTGGAAGTTCCCTCTTTTTTGGGAACCACAAACAGGTTGGAGTAAAAACCTAGCCCTTGTTCCGCTCTTGGAACTGGACGAATCACTCCCATGGTATGTAGGTCTTCTACACAGCGTAAGAACGCCTCTCTCTTTGTCTGGTTTGCAGACAATTGAGAAATGTGAAATCTCCCCCTTGGGGGGGGGGGAGTCTTTGAAGTCCAGAAGATATCCTTGGGACACAATTTCTAAAGCCCAGGAATTGTGAACATCTCTTGCCCAAGCCTGAGCAAAGAGAGAGAGTCTGCCCCTACTAGATCCGGTCCCGGATCGGGGGCTACCCCTTCATTCTGTCTTAGAGGCAGCAGCAGGCTTCTTGGCCTGTTTACCTTTGTTCCAAGCCTGGTTAGGTCTCCAGACTGACTTAGATTGGACAGAATTCCCCTCTTGTGCTGCAGGGGAAGCTGAAGTGGGACCACCCTTGAAGTTCCGAAAGGAACGAAAATTATTTTGTTTGGTCCTCATGTTATTTGTTTTATCGTGAGGGAGTGCATGGCCTTTCTCTCCAGTGATGTCTGAAATAATTTCTTTCAGTGCAGGCCCGAATAGGGTCTTTCCTTTGAAAGGGATGTTCAAATTTAGATTTTGATGACACATCAGCAGACCAGGACTTAAGCCATAACGCCCTGGGTGCTAAAATGGCAAAACCTGAATTCTTTGCCGCTAATTTAGCCATTTGGAAAGCGACATCTGTAATGAAAGAATTAGCCAACTTAAGGGCCTTAATTCTATCCATAATATCCTCTAATGGAGTCTCCACCTGGAGAGCCTCAAACCAGAAAGCAGCTGCAGTAGTTACAGGAACAATGCATGCAATAGTTTGGAGAAGAAAACCTTGATGAACAAAAATTTTCTTTAGAAGACTCTCTAATTTTTTATCCATAGGATCTTTGAAAGCACAACTGTCTTCGATAGGTATAGTTGTACGCTTAGCAATAGTAGAAATAGCTCCCTCCACCTTAGGAACAGTCTGCCACGAGTCCTGTATGGTGTCAGATATGGGAAACATTTTCTTAAAAACAGGAGGGGGAGCGAACGGAATACCTGGTCTATCCCACTCCTTAGTAACAATAGTCACAATCCTCTTAGGGACTGGAAAAACATCAGTGTAAACAGGAACCTCTAAGTATCTGTCCATTTTACACAATTTCTTTGGGACCACTATAGGGTCACAATCGTCTAGAGTAGCTATTACCTCCTTGAGCAATAAGCGGAGGTGTTCAAGCTTAAATTTAAAGGCCGTCATATCAGAATCTGTCTGAGGGAGCATCTTTCCTGAGTCAGAAATCTCTCCCTCAGATAACAAATCCCTTACCCCTACTTCAGAACATTGTGAGGGTATATTGGATACGGCTACTAAAGCGTCAGACGGCTCAGCATTTGTTCTTAACCCAGAGCTGACACGCTTTCCTTGTAAACCAGGCAGTTTAGAGAAAACCTCTGTGAGGGTTTTATTCATAACTGTGGCCATGTCTTGTAAAGTAAATGAATTAGATGCACGTGGCGTCACTTGTGCGGGCGTTACTGGTTGTGACAATTGGGGAGAGCTAGATGCTAAACCCTCATTGCCTTCTAACTGAGAATCATCTATTGTAATATTTTTAAGTGCTAAAATGTGCTCTTTATAATTTATAGACATATCAGTGCAAGTGGGACACATTCTAAGAGGGGGTTCCACAATGGCTTCTAAACACATAGAACAAGGATTCTCCTTGGTGTCATACATGTTAAACAGGCTAGTAATGTAACAAGCAAGCTTGGAAAACACTTTAATCAAAAACGGTACTGTGCCTTTAAGAGAAAAAAAGCTGCACAAACTCTGCAAAACAGTGTAAAAAAGCAGTAAACACAACAAAATTTTTACAGTAGCATCATAAAGCCTTAGTAACTTTGCACAACTATGCAAATAAACAATTAACCCCTTAATGTAAAAACCGGATTGAAAAAACTTCAAAACCGGTAAAATAACGTTCAGCACCTTGCCACAGCTCTGCTGTGGCGCCTACCTGCCCTTTAGGAACGATTTGTGGGGAAAAAAACCTCTTTACAGCCCTAAAATACAACAGGAATCTCTGGAGAAGTAGCTGGATGCTTCTGAGGTAAATAAACTGTGCAACTGAAAATAGGCCCCACCCACCTCACTCGATGTAATGGGGCCTAAAAAACACCACAGAGTGTTTCTTAAACTAGCCATGTGGGTTAATAACCCTTAAACAAGCCACAAAGACCCCTTAAAGTTCCTCAAAAAAACATAATTTATGTAAGAACTTACCTGATAAATTCATTTCTTTCATATTAGCAAGAGTCCTTGAGCTAGTGACGTATGGGATATACATTCCTACCAGGAGGGGCAAAGTTTCCCAAACCTCAAAATGCCTATAAATACACCCCTCACCACACCCACAAATCAGTTTAACGAATAGCCAAGAAGTGGGGTGATAAGAAAAAAGTGCGAAAGCATATAAATAAGGAATTGGAATAATTGTGCTTTATACAAAAAAATCATAACCACCACAAAAAAGGGTGGGCCTCATGGACTCTTGCTAATATGAAAGAAATGAATTTATCAGGTAAGTTCTTACATAAATTATGTTTTCTTTCATGTAATTAGCAAGAGTCCATGAGCTAGTGACGTATGGGATAATAAATACCCAAGATGTGGAACTTCCACGCAAGAGTCACTAGAGAGGGAGGGATAAAATAAAGACAGCCAATTCCGCTGAAAAAATAATCCACACCCCAAAATAAAGTTTTAATCTTATAATGAAAAAAAAAACTGAAATTATAAGCAGAAGAATCAAACTGAAACAGCTGCCTGAAGTACTTTTCTACCAAAGACTGCTTCAGAAGAAGAAAACACATCAAAATGGTAGAATTTAGTAAAAGTATGCAAAGAAGACCAAGTGGCTGCTTTGCAAATCTGATCAAGCGAAGCTTCATTCCTAAACGCCCAGGAAGTAGAAACTGACCTAGTAGAATGAGCTGTAATCCTTTGAGGCGGAGTTTTACCCGACTCGACATAAGCATGATGAATCAAAGATTTTAACCAAGATGCCAAAGAAATGGCAGAGGCCTTCTGACCTTTCCTGGAACCGGAAAAGATAACAAATAGACTAGAAGTCTTTCGGAAATCTTTAGTAGCTTCAACATAATATTTCAAAGCTCTAACTACATCCAAAGAATGCAACGATCTTTCCTTAGAATTCTTAGGATTAGGACACAATGAAGGAACCACAATTTCTCTACTAATGTTGTTAGAGTTCACAACTTTAGGTAAAAATTTAAATGAAGTCCGCAACACCGCCTTATCCTGATGAAAAATCAGAAAAGGAGATTCACAAGAAAGAGCAGATAACTCTGAAACTCTTCTAGCAGAAGAGATGGCCAAAAGGAACAGAACTTTCCAAGAAAGTAATTTAATGTCCAGAGAATGCATAGGTTCAAACGGAGGAGCTTGTAAAGCCCCCAGAACCAAATTCAAACTCCAAGGAGGAGAGATTGACTTAATGACAGGTTTTATACGAACCAAAGCCTGTACAAAACAATGAATATCAGGAAGATTAGCAATCTTTCTGTGAAACAACACAGAGCAGAAATTTGTCCTCTCAAAGAACTTGCAGACAAACCTTTATCCAGACCATCCTGAAGAAATTGTAAAATTCTCGGAATTCTAAAAGAATGCCAGGAAAATTGATGAGAAGAGCACCAAGAAATGTAAGTCTTCCAGACTCGATAATATATCTTCCTAGACACAGATTTACGAGCCTGTAACATAGTATTAATTACGGAGTCGGAGAAACCTCTATGACTGAGAATCAAGCGTTCAATCTCCATACCTTCAAATTTAATGATTTGAGATCCTGATGGAAAAAAGGACCTTGAGATAGAAGGTCTGGTCTTAACGGAAGAGTCCAAGGTTGGCAAGTAGCCATCCGAACAAGATCCGCATACCAAAACCTGTGAGGCCATGCTGGAGCCACCAGCAGAACAAACGAATGCTCTTTTAGAATCTTGGAGATCACTCTTGGAAGAAGAACTAGAGGCGGAAAGATATAGGCAGGATGATACTTCCAAGGAAGTGACAATGCATCTACTGCCTCTGCCTGAGGATCCCTGGATCTGGACAGATACCTGGGAAGTTTCTTGTTTAGATGAGAGGCCATCAGATCTATTTCTGGAAGACCCCAGATTTGAACAATCTGAAGAAACACCTCTGGGTGAAGAGACCATTCGCCCGGATGTAACGTCTGGCGACTGAGATAATCCGCTTCCCAATTGTCTACACCTGGGATGTGAACCGCAGAAATTAGACAGGAGCTGGATTCTGCCCAAACAAGTATCCGAGATACTTCTTTCATAACCAGAGGACTGTGAGTCCCCCCTTGATGATTGACATATGCCACGGTTGTGACATTGTCCGTCTGAAAACAAATGAACGATTCTCTCTTCAGAAGAGGCCATGACTGAAGAGCTCTGAAAATCGCACGGAGTTCCAAAATGTTGATGGGTAATCTCGCCTCCTGAGATTCCCAAACCCCCTGCGCTGTCAGAGACCCCCATACAGCTCCCCAACCTGTCAGACTCGCATCTGTTGAGATCACAGTCCAGGTTGGAAGAACAAAAGAAGCCCCTTGAACTAAACGATGGTGATCTGTCCACCATGTCAGAGAGTGTCGTACAATCGGATTTAAAGATATTAACTGTGATATCTTTGTATAATCCCTGCACCACTGGTTCAGCATACAAAGCTGAAGAGGTCGCATGTGAAAACAAGCAAAGGGGATCGCGTCCGATGCAGCAGTCATAAGACTTAGAATTTCCATGCATAAGGCTACCGAAGGGAATGATTGAGACTGAAGGTTTCGACAAGCTGAAACCAATTTCAGACGTCTCTTGTCCGTTAGAGACAAAGTCATGGACACTGAATCTATTTGGAAACCTAAAAAGGTTACCCTTGTCTGAGGAATCAATGAACTCTTTGGTAAATTGATCCTCCAACCATGTTCTTGAAGAAATGACACAAGTCGATTCGTATGAAATTCTGCTAAATGTGAAGACTGAGCAAGTACCAAGATATCGTCCAAATAAGGAAATACCACAATACCCTGTTCTCTGATTACAGATTGCAGGGCACCGAGAACCTTTGAAAAAATCCTTGGAGCTGTTGCTAGGCCGAACGGCAGAGCCACAAACTGGTAATGCTTGTCTAGAAAAGAGAATCTCAGGAACTGATAGTGATCTGGATGAATCGGAATATGCAGATATGCATCCTGTAAATCTATTGTGGACATATAATGCCCTTGCTGAACAAAAGGCAGAATAGTCCTTATAGTTACCATTTTGAATGTTGGTATCCTTACATAACGATTCAATATTTTTAAATCCAGAACTGGTCTGAAGGAATTCTCCTTCTTTGGTACAATGAATAGATTGGAGTAAAACCCCAGACCCTGTTCCAGAACTGGAACTGGCACAATTACTCCAGCCAACTCTAGATCTGAAACACATTTCAGAAATGCTTGAGCCTTCACTGGGTTCATTGGAATGCGAGAAAGAAAAAATCTTCTTGCAGGAGGCCTTGCCTTGAAACCTATTCTTGTACCCTTGTGAAACAATGTTCTGAATCCAAAGACTGTGAATCGAACTGATCCAAATTTCTTTGAAAAATCGTAATCTGCCCCCTACCAGCTGTGCTGGAATGAGGGCCGCACCTTCATGTGGACTTGGGAGCTGGCTTTTGCTTTCTAAAAGGCTTGGATTTATTCCAGACTGGAGATGGTTTCCAAACAGAAACTGTTCCTTTAGGGGAAGGATCAGGCTTCTGTTCCTTATTCTGACGAAAGGAACGAAAACGATTAGCAGCCCTATATTTACTTTTAGATTTTTTATCCTGAGGTAAAAAAGTTCCTTTCCCCCAGTAACAGTTGAAATAATAGAATCCAACTGGGAACCAAACAATTTATTACCTTGGAAAGAAAGGGAAAGCAAAGTTGACTTAGAAGACATATCTGCATTCCAAGTTTTAAGCCATAAAGCTCTTCTAGCTGAAATAGCTAAAGACATATACCTGACATCAACTCTAATGATATCAAAGATGGCATCACAAATAAAGTTATTAGCATGTTGAAGAAGTTTAACAATGCTACGAGTATTATGATCTGACACTTGTTGTGCCAAAGCCTCCAACCAAAAAGTGGAAGCTGCCGCAACATCAGCCAAAGAAATAGCAGGCCTAAGAAGATTACCTGAACATAAATAAGCTTTCCTTAGAAAGGAATCAATTTTCCTATCTAAAGGATCCTTAAAGGAAGTACTATCTGCCGTAGGAATAGTAGTACGTTTAGCGAGAGTAGAGAGAGCCCCATCAACTTTAGGGATTTTGTCCCAAAACTCTAATCTGTCAGATGGCACAGGATACCATTTTTTAAACCTTTTAGAAGGAGTAAAAGAATTACCCAGATTATTCCATTCCCTAGAAATTACTTCAGAAATAGCATCAGGGACAGGAAAAACTTCCAGAATAACTGTAGGAGGTTTAAAAACCGAATTTAAACGCTTAGTAGATTTAGTATCAAGAGGACTAGATTCCTCCATCTCTAATGCGATTAAAACTTCTTTAAGTAAAGAACGAATAAATTCCATTTTAAATGAATATGAAGATTTATCAGTGTCAATATCTGAGACAGAATCCTCTGAACCAGAAAAATCATCATCAGAAACAGACAAATCAGAATGATGATGTTCATTTAAAAATTCATCTGAAAAATGTGAAGTTTTAAAAGACCTTTTACGTTTACTGGAAGGAGGAATAACAGACAGAGCCTTCCTAATAGATTTAGAAACAAAATCTCTTATATTAACAGGAACATCCTGAGTATTAGATGTTGATGGGACAGCAACAGGTAATGGTATATTACTAATGGAAATACTATCTGCATTAGCAAGCTTATCATGACATTCATCACAAACTACAGCCGGAGGGACAGTTACCACAAGTTTACAGCAGATACACTTAACTTTGGTGGAACCAGCATCAGGCAGCATTTTTCCAGAAGTATCTTCTGATCCAGGGTCAATCTGAGACATCTTGCAATATGTAAGAGAAAAACGTCAAAAAAATGACGTAAACACAAACAACTTCCGGCGACAAGTATGACGCCGGAAATGACAAAGAATTTTTTTGCGCCAAAAAAGTCCGCGCCAAGAATGACGCAATAAAATGAAGCATTTTCAGCCCCCGCGAGCCTAATAGCCCACAGGGAAAAAAGTCAATTTTTAAGGTAAAAAAATGTTTTTATTCATATGCATTATCCCAAATAATGAAACTGACTGTCTGAAATAAGGAATATTGATCATCCTGAATCAAGGCAAATAAATGTTTGAACACATATATTTAGAACTTTATATAAAAGTGCCCAACCATAGCTTAGAGTGTCACAAAAAATAAGGCTTACTTACCCCAGGACACTCATCTACATGTAGTAGAAAGCCAAACCAGTACTGAAACGAGAATCAGTAGAGGTAATGGTATATAAGAGTATATCGTCGATCTGAAAAGGGAGGTAAGAGATGAATCTCTACGACCGATAACAGAGAACCTATGAAATAGATCACGTAGAAGGAGACCATTGAATTCAAATAGGCAATACTCTCTTCACATCCCTCTGACATTCACTGCACACAGAGGAAAACCGGGCTCCAGCCTGCTGCGAAGCGCATATCAACGTAGAATCTAGCACAAACTTACTTCACCACCTCCACGGGAGGCAAAGTTTGTAAAACTGATTTGTGGGTGTGGTGAGGGGTGTATTTATAGGCATTTTGAGGTTTGGGAAACTTTGCCCCTCCTGGTAGGAATGTATATCCCATACGTCACTAGCTCATGGACTCTTGCTAATTACATGAAAGAAACGTTTTATTTGTAATTAAACCAAAACGTTTTTTCCTATTAGTGTCACCAGTAACTATGAGCCCTTTATGCAAGCTTGGATTCCTCTTTTACTGAATACAGCTTACCTTTCCCTCATGGGGATATTGCCAGCCTTTTCTAGAAATAACACAGTCTGTCTAGAAAAAAATAGACTGAACATACCTTAATGCAGTTTAGCCTGCAAACTGTTCCCCCAACTGAAGTTTTCCTGTACCCTTCAGCCCTTGTGAGAACAGCAGTGGATCTTAGTTACAAAATGCTAAGATCATCCTCCTTGCAGAAATCTTCATCCCTTTTCTGCCAGAGAGTAAATAGTACACACTGGTACCATTTAAAATAACAAACTTTTGCTTGAGAAAATAAAAACTAGCATTTTTGTCACCACACTCCTCTTTGCCCTTCCTAGCAGTTAAGCAGGCAGAGAGAATGACTGGGGGTGGAGCTAAGGGAGGAGCTATATAGACAGCTCTGCTGTGGGTGCTCTCTGCCACTTCCTGTAGGGAAGGAGAATATCCCACAAGTATGAATCCATGGACTCGATACATCTTACAAGAGAAAAGAACGATGTAGGCATTATAATTCGAGACCATATCCAATTTCAAGCAGTAAGTATAGAAAAAGACACAGAAGGCAGATATATAATCATCACCGGCCTTCTATATAAAAGACCTATAGCACTGGTGAACGTGTACTCCCCAATACACAGCAGCATATTTTCCTTAAAAAAGTATTCAACACAATACTACTTAATTTTAAGGGAACACTAATATTAGGAGGTGATTTCAATACACTCTTACACCCCACAATAGACACCTAGAAAGGCACGACCCATATCCCTTGTACGACCCTTAAAAATCTCCAAACACAATTACATGACTTACATGTATATGATGCTTGGTGTACCCTCTACCCATACACAAAAAAGTTTTCCATCCACACTCTACATACTCGCGTATTGATTACTTCTTTATCGACCAAGCTGGACTAACCCTTTTATATTCAGCTAAAATACTACCAATCACCTGGTCAGATCATGCCCCTGTGTTTTGCACTATAGAATGGCCAGACACCCCTATCATTTCATTTCAATGGAAACTAGATTACTCTTTATTGGATGATAGCCTACACCACCAGCACATTGAAAAATCAATTATCATATACTTTATTTGAAAATCTACAGACCAAATCCCCACAACGACCATCTGGGAAGCTCATAAATGTGTTCTAAGGAGTGAATTCATAAAAATCAAGGTTAGACAAAAGAGGGAACAAAGACAGTATCATAACATTACTCACCAATATCTCTGAATTAGAAAACCTACATAAACAATCCCGCACAGATAAAAATATGCTAGCCTTAAAACAAACGAGAGAATCCCTTAAAAATTACCTAGAGATCACCACAAAAAAGCTAATTACCTAAAACAGCAATTTTTCGAAAGCGGAAACAAAGCAGGCAAACAATTAGCCAGATTATTACAGCGCAAACACCTTAAATCCTTTGTACACATACTTCATGACAGAAACGATTTTCCCAAAGTAAATAGCAAAGATATAGCGAAAGTCTTCCGCCAATATTACTCATCTTTATATCATCTAAACCAGGGGTGCCCAATAGGTAGATCTGGATATACCAGTAGATCCTGAAGGCGATGCTGGTAGATTGTGGCCAATGTGATCAAAATTATGTGGTCAAGTTACGCAATCTCAACACTGGGGCGTGAGTAGAGTATGGTTGCTATCTTCCGCAGTGTGTGAAGGGGTACGTCATTAAACAGTCTGATGGTCGGACACGAAAAGTGCTACAGGATTGGATCTTGAGGCACATCGATTTCAACCAATCAATGTAGATGATTTTTGAAAGACAACACAATTGGCCTATTAAAAGCATAGTTGAGTTTGTACTCTCCCAATGGATATGGTGTTATAGTATAGTTAGGAGGGTAAGCATCAATAGAAAAAGTAAAGGCGGAGGCTCTTTGCTAAAGGAACAAGTCTGATTGACGTCTGGCAAATGAACGTGTTGACCCGGTAAGAAATGGTCTGCATGGCGCGCTATTTAAATTTATTGTGTTAACCCAAATTAAAGTCAGTGATACTTTAGTCGTCAGGATAAATCTGTTGTATATCTACGCTTCTGCACATCCATGTGCTGCTAAATCATGCAACCTTAAAGGGAAATAAAACACACTTTTCTTTCGTAAGACATGAAGATCCTACAACGTCATTCCAATGACTAGTGGGAATATTACTCCTGGCCAGCAGGAGGAGGCAAAGAGCACCACAGCAAAGCTGTTGTGTCACTCCCCTACCCATAATCCCCAGTCATTCTCTTTGCCTCTGTCAATGGAGGAGGTGAAGTTTAGTGTCTGAAGAAATTAATTTCTTTTTAATGTACTTTTCCCTGCAAGCAAGGATTTGGGTTTAGCCGAGTCCACGTTAATCTCTTGAGTAGAGTAGTGGTGGCTTTTAAGCAGTTAGGAATTTGAGAGGTAGTCCTTACTTTGTTTCCTAACATATTGCTGCCCTAGTTATAGAAAGCCAGAGTTGGTTACTCTGTTCTTTCTTTTTTCTACAGGTCTCTTTTTCTACAGGTCTCTTTTTCTACAGGTGTCCTTTCACGCCTTGTGAGCTGTCTTCCTGCCAGACAGCTAGATTGCAGGTAAGTGCTTTTTGTCTTCTAGGTATTGGAGACTTGCACTTCAGTAAATTATTTAACTCTGCAGCAATATTGGGACCTATTAAATCCTCTATGTGTAGGATTTGATGAGGCAGTGTGCAGGCACAAAGTATGGAGACTAAGGGGTTAATTTCTCTTCATGTGGGAAAGTTCCTCTGTGGCACTTTTATGGTTATTTCTCTTGTAAGATGTATCGAGTCCACGGATTAATCCTTACTTGTGGGATATTCTCCTTCCTAACAGGAAGTGGCAAAGAGAGCACCCACAGCAGAGCTGTCTATATAGCTCCTCCCTTAGCTCCACCCTCCCAGTCATTCTCTTTGCCTGCTTAACTGCTAGGAAGGGTAAAGTGAGTGTGGTGACAAAAATGTTAGTTTTTATTTTCTCAAGCAAAAGTTTATTTTAAATGGTACCGGTGTGTACTATTCACTCTCTGGCAGAAAAGGGATGAAGATTTCTGCAAGGAGGATGATGATCTTAGCACTTTGTAACTAAGATCCACTGCTGTTCCCACAGAGGCTGAGGAGTACAGGAAAACTTCAGTTGGGGGAACGGTTTGCATGCTAAGCTGCATTGAGGTATGTTCAGTCAATTTTTTTCTAGACAGACTGTGATAATTCTAGAAAAGGCTGACAATATCCCCATGAGGGAAGGGTAAGCTGTATTCAGACACTTAATAGAAAGAATCCCAGCTTACATTAAGGGCTCATTTGTTACTGGTGGCATCTATGGGAAAAACGTTTTTTCTATTGAATACTTAACGTTTTTTTAGGGACTTTAAGGGGTCTTGTGGCTTGTTTAAGGGTTATTAACCCACATGGCTAGTTTAGAAACACTTTGGTGTGTTTCTTTTAGGCCCCACTAACATCGAGTGAGGTGGGAGGGGCCTATTTTCGCACCTCAGTTGCGCAGTTTCTTTTACTCTGAAGACATCCAGCTGCTTCTCCAGAGGGTCCTGCTGTGTTTGAGGGCCTAATTGAAGTTTTTTCCCCACAAATCTATCCTAAAGGGCAGGTAGGCGCCACAGCAGAGCTGTGGCAAGGTGCTGAACGTTTTTATACTGGTTTTTGATGTTTTGTCAATCCGGTTTTTACATTAAGGGGTTGTTTATTTGGCTGGCTGTGCAATCTTACTAAGGCTTTATGATTCTACTGTAAAAAAAATCGTAAAGTTTACTGCTTTTTTACACTGTTTTGCAGAGTTTGTGCATTTTTTTTCTCTTAAAGGCACAGTACCGTTTTTTTCTAAGTATTATTTACTTTGAATAAAGTGTTTTCCAAGCTTGCTTGTTTCATTAGTAGCCTGTTTAACATGTCTGACACCAAGCAAAATCCTTGTTCAATGTGTTTAGAAGCCATTGTGGAACCCCCTTTTAGAATGCGTCCCACTTGCACTGATATGTCTATAAATTATAAAGAGCATATTATAGCACTTAAAAATATAGCAATAGATTATTCTCAGACAGAAGGAATTGAGGGTTTGCCATCTAGCTCTCCCCAAGTGTCACAACCAGTAATGCCCGCACAAGTGACGCCAAGTACCTCTAGTGCGTCGACTTCATTTACTTTACAAGACATGGCCACAGTTATGAATACAACCCTCACAGCGGTTTTATCTAAACTGCCTGGTTTACAAGGAAAGCGTGACAGCTCTGGGTTAAGAACAACTGCTGAGCCTTTTGACGCTTTAGTAGCCGTAGCCGTATCCGATATACCCTCACAATGTTCTGAAGTAGGGGTAAGGGATTTGCTATCTGAGGGAGAGATTTCTGATTCAGGAAAAATGCTCCCTCAGACAGATTCTGATATGACGGCCTTCAAATTTAAGCTTGAACACCTCCGCTTGTTGCTCAGGGAGGTATTAGCGACTCTGGATGAGTGTGACCCTATAGTGGTCCCAGAGAAATTGTGTAAAATGGACAAAGACTTAGAGGTTCCTGTTTACACTGATGTTTTTCCAGTCCCTAAGAGGATTGCGAATATTGTTACTAAGGAGTGGGATAGACCAGGTATACCGTTCGCTCCCCCTCCTGTTTTTAAGAAAATGTTTCCCATATCTGACACCGTACGGGACTCGTGGCAGACGGTTCTTAAGGTGGAGGGAGCTGTTTCTACTCTCGCTAAGCGTACAACTATACCTATCGAAGACAGTTGTGCTTTCAAAGATCCTATGGATAAAAAATTAGAGGGTCTCCTAAAGAAAATTTTTGTTCATCAAGGTTTTCTTCTCCAACCTATTGCGTGCATTGTTCCTGTAACTACTGCAGCTGCTTTCTAGTTCAAGGCTCTAGAAGAGGCTCTTCAGATGGAGACTCCATTAGAGGATATAATGGATAGAATTAAGGCCCTTAAGTTGGCTAATTCTTTCATTACAGATGCCGCTTTCCAACTGGCTAAATTAGCGGCAAAGAATTCAGGTTTTGCCATTGTAGCACGCAGGGCGTTATGGCTTAAGTCCTAGTCTGCTGATGTGTTTTCAAAATCTAAACTTTTGAACATCCCTTTCAAAGGAAAGACCCTATTCGGGCCTGAACTAAAGAGATTATTTTAGACATCACTGGAGGGAAAGGCCATGCCCTCCCTCAGGATAAAACAAATAAAATGAGGACCAAACAAAATAATTTTCGTTCCTTTCGGAACTTCAAGAGTGGTCCCGCTTCAGCTTCCCCTGCTGCAAAGCAAGAGGGGAATTTTGTCCAATCCAAGTCAGTCTGGAGACCTAACCAGGCTTGGAACAAGGGTAAACAGGCCAAGAAGCCTGCAGCTGCCTCCAAGACAGCATGAAGGGGTAGCCCCCGATCCGGGACCGGATCTAGTAGGGGCAGACTCTCTCTCTTCGCTCAGGCAAGAGATGTTCACGATTCCTGGGCTTTAGAAATTGTGTCCCAGGGATATCTTCTGGACTTCAAAGACTCCCCCCCCAAGGGGGAGATTTCACATTTCTCAATTGTCTGCAAACCAGACAAAGAGAGGTGTTCTTACGCTGTGTAGAAGACCTACATACCATGGGAGTGATTCGCCCAGTTCCAAAAGCGGAACAAGGGCTAGGGTTTTACTCAAACCTGTTTGTGGTTCCCAAAAAAGAGGGAACTTTCAGACCAATCTTGGATCTCAAAATTCTAAACAAGTTCATCAGAGTACCATCATTCAAGATGGAGACTATTCGGACTATCCTACCTCTGATCCAGGAGGGTCAATATATGACTACCGTGGACTTAAAGGATGCGTATCTACACATCCCTATTCACAGAGATCATCATTAATTCCCCAGATTCGCCTTTCTGGACAGGCATTACCAGTTTGTGGCCCTTCCCTTCGGGTTGGCCACGGCTCCCAGAATTTTCACAAAGGTGCTAGGGTCCCTTTTGGCGGTTCTAAGACCGCGGGGCATAGCAGTGGCGCCTTATCTAGACGACATCTTAATTAAGGCGTCGTCTTTCCAGTTAACCAAGTCTCACACGGACATCGTGTTGGCTTTTCTGAGATCTCACAGGTGGAAGGTGAACATAAAAAAGAGTTCTCTCTTCCCTCTCACAAGAGTTTCCTTCCTAGGGACTCTGATAGACTCGGTAGAAATGAAAATATTTCTGACGGAGGTCAGGAAATCAAAACTCTTAACCACTTTCCTCGGCCATCAGTGGCTCAGTGTATGGAGGTAATCGGACTGATGGTATCGGCAATGGACATAGTTCCTTTTGCCCGCTTACACCTCAGACCACTGCAACTATGCATGCTCAAACAGTGGAATGGGGATTATGCAGATTTATCTCCTCAAATACATCTGGATCAGGAGACCAGAGATTCTCTTCTCTGGTGGTTGTCTCAGGACCACCTGGCTCAGGGAATGTGTTTCCGCAGGCCAGAGTGGATCATTGTAACGACAGATGCCAGCCTGCTAGGCTGGGGTGCAGTCTGGAACTCCCTGAAAGCACAGGGCTTATGGTCTCGGGAGGAAACTCTCCTCCCGATAAACATTCTAGAACTGAGAGCGATATTCAATGCGCTTCAGGTGTGGCCTCAGCGTGCTGCGGCCAAATTCATCAGATTTCAGTCGGACAACATCAGGACTGTAGCTTATATCAATCACCAAGGAGGAACACGGAGTCCTCTAGCGATGATGGAAGTAAACAAAATAATCCGATGGGCGGAGACTCACTCTTGCCATCTTTCAGCAATCCATATCCCAGGGGTAGAGAACTGGGAGGCGGATTTCCTAAATCGTCAGACTTTTTATCCGGGGGAGTGGGAGCTCCATCCGGAAGTATTTGCCCAGCTGACTCAGCTATGGGGCACACCAGAATTGGATCTGATGGCGTCCCGTCAGAACGCCAAGCTTCCTCGTTACGGGTCCAGGTCCCGGGATCCCCAGGCGGTACTGATAGATGCTCTAGCAGTGCCTTGGTCCTTCAATCTGGCCTATGTATTTCCACCGTTTCCTCTCCTCCCACGTCTGGTTGCCAGAATCAAGCAGGAGAGAGCTTTGGTGATTCTGATAGCACCTGCATGGCCACGCAGGACTTGGTATGCAGACCTAGTGGACATGTCATCTGTTCCACCGTGGACCTTCTCATCCAAGGTCCATTCAAGCATCCAAATCTAATTTCTCTGCGTCTGACTGCTAGGAGATTGAACGCCTGATTTTATCAAAGCGTGGTTTTCTCTGAGTCGGTCATTGATACCCTGATTCAAGCTAGAAAGCCTGTCACCAGGAAAATCTATCATAAGATTTGGCGCAAATATCTTTATTGGTGTGAATCCAAGGGTTACTCATGGAGTAAGATTAGGATTCCTAGAATATTGTCTTTTCTCCAAGAAGGATTGGAGAAGGGATTATCAGCTAGCTCCTTAAAAGGACAGATTTCTGCTTTTTCTATTCTTTTACACAAGCGTCTGGCAGATGTCCCAGAAGTTCAAGCGTTTAGTCAGGCTTTAGTCAGAATCAAGCCTGTATTCAAACCTGTTGCTCCGCCATGGAGCCTAAACTTAGTTCTTAAAGTTCTTCAAGGGGTTCCGTTTGAACTTATGCATTCCATAGATATTAAGCTTCTATCTTGGAAAGTTCTGTTTTTAGTAGCTATCTCTTCAGCTCGAAGAGTTTGAGCTATCTGCTTTACAGTGT
Source organism: Bombina bombina (assembly GCF_027579735.1). Taxonomy (NCBI): domain Eukaryota; kingdom Metazoa; phylum Chordata; class Amphibia; order Anura; family Bombinatoridae; genus Bombina; species Bombina bombina. The sequence goes on from NC_069499.1 coordinate 233,049,088, forward strand.
GACTCACCTTTTCTTGTTTTCCATGCAGATAAGGTGGTTTTGCGTACCAAACCTGGATTCCTTCCTAAGGTTGTTTCTAATAGGAATATAAATCAGGAAATTGTTGTTCCTTCACTGTGTCCTAATCCTTCTTCAAAGAAGGAACGTCTGTTGCACAATCTTGATGTGGTTCGTGCTTTAAAGTTCTACTTACAAGCAACCAAAGATTTCCGTAAAACATCTTCATTGTTTGTTTTTTATTCTGGTAAGCGGAGAGGCCAAAAAGCTATGGCTACCTCTTTCTTTTTGGCTGAAAAGCATCATCCGTTTGGCTTATGAGACTGCTGGTCAGCATGGGCTTTTAAAAATGAGGCTTCTGATGAACAGATTTGTAAGGCGGCGACTTGGTCTTCGCTTCATACTTTTTCCAAATTTTACAAATTCGATACTTTTGCTTCTTCGGAGGCTATTTTTGGGAGAAAGGTTCTACAAGCAGTGGTGCCTTCCGTTTAAGGTACCTGTCTTGTCCCTCCCTCCCTTCATCTGTGTCCTAAAGCTTTGGTATTGGTATCCCACAAGTATGGATGAATCCGTGGACTCGATACATCTTACAAGAGAAAGAATTTATGCTTACCTGATAAATTTCTTTCTCTTGTGATGTATCGAGTCCACAGCCCGCCCTGTCTGTTTAAGACAGGTAGTATATTTTTATTTAAAAAAATTCAGTCACGTCTGCACCCTATAGTTTCTCCTTTTTCTTCCTAGCCTTCGGTCGAATGACTGGGGGGGTGGAGCTAAGGGAGGAGCTATATAGACTGCTCTGCTGTGGGTGCTCTCTTTGCCACTTCCTGTTAGGAAGGAGAATATCCCGCAAGTATGGATGAATCCGTGGACTCGATACATCACAAGAGAGAGAAATTTATCAGGTAAGCATAAATTCTGTTTTTTATTCACTTTCTAGTGTGGAAACAAGTAAGAGGGAATTAGTGTTGCATGGGGCATTATAGCACAAGAGTTTTTGAACGTATAAGACTTTTGTTAATTAGGACGGCTCTAATAACTTATTGGCAGGTTTTCTTTATTGGGAATGCGTGCTTTTACTTAGCTGCGTAGTTCCTGTCGGCTGGTCATGTGACTAACGGCTCTTCCGCTCAGCTCGGATGGATTATAGAGTGGTTTGTGGGCTGCCGGAAGCATTTTTCTAATTGTAAAGCCTCTGGAGGATGGTAGGACGCCTCAGTATATCTGAGGTGTAGAGGTTCTGAGTGTTTTTCTTTTCAAATTGTTTTTGTAGCATGTATCGCTCTGTTAGTTTCAAGTAATATTTTAAAGTGACAGTACACTTTATTTTTAGACATTTTCTCCTTTACTTTGGGAATTTTTTTGTAAGCTATGGAACAAAAATTCTTTTGTCCTTTGTCAGATGTTTGTCTTGAGGCCCAAACTGTTTTGCCTATGCAATTCTGTACTACATGTTTAGCAAGGACACTAGAGTGTAAAGATAAATTGTTGCCCTCTGTGCCTAATGTGTCTCAGGATGATGCTGTTCTGGCAATGCCACAGCTTTCTCTTCAAACTTTCCAAGCCTTAATGGTGTCACATACAGTGCCCTGCAGTTCCTCTCAGCCTCCTGGAGGAGTTTATTTGCCTGCAGATTTTGCTGCACAGGTATCTTCTGCGGCATTATCTGCTTTTACTATGCTGGGAAAACGCAAGAGGAAAATTAGACATTCAGATAGTAAGGTTTCTGTTCCACCTACTGCTACGCAGGTTGCCCTCCCTCATAAGTCTAATGAGGAGGATACGTCGGTAACCTCTGAGGGTGAAATCTCAGATTCATACAGTATAATTCCTTTATCTGATACTGAAGAAGTAAACTTCAGATTTAAGCTTGAACACCTTCGTGTACTGTTAAAGGAGGTTTTGGCTACTTTGGATGACTCTGATACTTCTGTCGTTGTCAACCCTAAGAAGTCTAGTAAACTACCCGTCTTTAAAAATGTTTCCTGTTGCTGACTCCATTAAGGCTTCATGGCGCACGGTGCCTAAAGTAGAAGGGGCTATTTCTACTCTGGCTAAGACAACTACGATCCCTATAGAGGATAGCTGCTCCTTTAAAGATCCCATGGACAAAAACCTGGAGGCTTATTTGAAAAAGATGTATGTTCATCAAGGTCTTCAATGGCAACCTGCAGTTTGTATTGCCACAGTAGCAAGTGTGGCATCTTATTGGTGCAACGCCTTGTCTAAATCAATTTTAGTAGAGACTCCTTGGAGGAGATCCAAGATAGGATTAAGGCTCTCAAACTAGCTAATTCCTTTATTTCTGATGCTAACATGCAAGTTATTAGGCTTTGAGCCAAGATTACTGGTTTCACTGTCTTAGCCCGCAGGGCTTTGTGGCTAAAATCTTGGTCAGCTGATGTTACCTCCAAGTCCAAGCTTTTGGTGGTTCCTTACAAGACCTTGTTTGGACCTGGTCTGGCAGAAATAATTTCTGATATGGGTGGGAAAGCGTCTTTTCTACCGCAAGACAAGAAGAACAGACCTAAAGGATGTCAAAGTAATTTTTGTTCCTTTCATAACTTCAAAGGTCAAACGTCTTCCTCTTCCAAGCAAGAACAGTCCAAGTCTTTTTGGAAGCCCAATCAGTCTTGGAATAAGGGGAAGCAATCAAAGAAACCCTCAGCTGGGTTTAAGTCAGCATGAAGGGTCGGCTCCGATCTGGGATCGGATCAAGTGGGGGCAGACTTTACCTGTTTTGCCAAGCGTGGATACGAGATGTTCCAGATCCTTGGTCTGTGGATATAGTATCTCAGAGTTACAAAATAGAATTCAAAACTTTCCCTCCCAGGGGCAGATTCCACCTCTCAAGATTATCTGCAGACCAGGTAAAAAGAAAGGCATTCTTGAACTGCGTTCAGGACCTTTCCTCCCTGGGAGTGATTGTTCCACTTCCAGTAAGGGTACAGGGTCTAGGATTCTATTCAAATTTGTTTGTGGTTCCCAAAAAAGAGGGAACCTTTCGACCCATTTTAGACCTAAAGTCCCAACAAGTTTCTTAGGGTACCGTCCTTCAAAATGGAAACCATTCATTCCATTCTTCCTTTGGTCCAAGAGGGTCAGTTCATGACGACCATAGACCTGAAGGATGCGTATCTTCATGTTCCCATCCACACGGATCATCACAAGTTTCTGAGATTCGCTTCTCTAGACAAACACTTTCAGTTTGTGGCTCTTCCGTTTGGCCTTGCAGCAGCTCCCAGAATTGTCTCAAATGTTCTGGGGGCTCTCTTGGCAGTGATCAGGTCTCGGGGAATTGCAGTGGCGCCCTACCTGGATGACATTTTGGTTCATGTGCCATCTTTTCAACAAGCAAACTCTTATACAGAGATCTTGTTGTCTTTTCTACATTTCCACGGATGGAAAGTGAATCTGGAAAAGTGTTCCTTTGTTACAACTACAAGGATGGTTTTCTTAGCGACCATCATAGATTCCCTATCTATGAAAATTTTTCTGCCGGAGATCAGAAAATCCAAGATTCTTTCCTCTTGCCTCTCTCTACAGTCTACTGTTCGGCCTTTCTATTTGAGAGGATCTATTTCAGAGGCGGATCTAGACCAGTGGACAAGAGACTCTCTCCCGTGGTTGCTTTCTCAGGAGCATCTGTCTCAGGGCACAATCTTCCGGAGACCTTCCTGGGTGAACGTGACCACGGATGCCAGCCTGCTAGGCTGGGGAGCAGTCTGGGACTTGTTAAAGGCGCAGAGACTATGGACTCGGGAGGAGTCTGCTCTCCCAATAAACATCTTGGAGTTGAGAGCGATTTACAATGCTCTGATGGCTTGGCCTCAATTGTCCTTAGTCCGGTTTATCAGGTTCCAATCGGACAACATCACCTCAGCGGCTTACATCAACCACCAGGGAAGAACTCTGAGTTCCTTAGCCATGAAGGAGGTGACCCGGATTATTCTGTGGGCGGAAGCTCGCAATTGTGGTCTACCATCCACATTCCAGGAGTGGACAACTGGGAGGCGGCTTTCCTGAGCAGACAGACATTTCATCCTGGGGAGTGGGCTCTCCAACCAGAGGTGTTCTCCAGGTTAACCCTCAAGTGGGGGGTGCCGGAGTTGGATCTGATGGCGTCTCGGCAGAACGCCAAGCTTCCAAGATACGGTTCAAGGTCAAGAGATCTGCAGGCCGCTCTGATAGATGCTCTGGCGGTTCCTTGGGTTTTCAGTCTAGCATATGTTTCCTCTGTTTGAGCTCCTTCCACGAGTCATTGCTCGTATCAAACAGGAGAGAGCGTTGATAATTCGAATAGCTCCTGCATAGCCTCGCAGGATCTGGTATGTAGACCTAGTGAAGATGTCATCTCTGCCACCTTGGAGTTTGCCTCTGAGGAAGGACTTTCTAACTCCAGGTCCATTCCTCCATCCAAATCTCATTTTTCTGAAGCTGACTGCTTGGAGATTGAACGCTTAGTTCTGGCTAAGCGTGGGTTTTCTGAGTCGGTCATTGAGACCATGCTGCAGGCTCGTAAGCCTGTTTCTCGTAAAATTTACCATAAGGTATGGCGTAAATACCTTTTATTGGTGTGAGTCGAAGGGCTTCTCTTGGAGTGGGGTCAGGATTCCTAGAATTTTGTCCTTTCTCCAGGAAGGTCTGGAGAAAGGGTTGTCAGTCAGTTCACTGAAAGGTCAGATTTCTGCATTATCTATTCTTTTACATAAGCGTCTGGTGGATGTGCCAGATGTTCAATCTTTTTGTCAGGCCCTGGTCAGAATCAGGCCTGTGTTAAAACCTGTTGCTCCTCCTTGGAGCCTTAACCATGTTCTGAAAGTTTTGCAGCAGGCTCCTTTTGAGCCAATACATTTAATAGATATTAAGTTGTTATCTTGGAAGGTTTTGTTTCTTATTGCTATCTCTTCTGCTTGGAGAGTTTCGGAACTCTTGGCTTTGCAGTCTGATTCGTATTACCTTATCTTTCATGCGGATAAGGCGGTTCTTCATACTAAATTAGGGTTACTCCCTAAAGTGGTTTTGGATAGAAATATTAATCAGGAAATTGTTGTTCCTTCTCTCTGTCCCAATCCTTCTTATAAGGAACGTCTGTTGCACAACTTGGATTTTTTGCATGCTCTAAAATTCTACCTATAGACGTCTAAGGATTTTCGCGAGTTTTCTGCCCTGTTTGTTTGTTTCTCAGGAAAGAGTAAGGGTCAGAAGGCTACTGCTACTTCTTTCCCTCTGGTTGAGAAGTATAATTTGTTTTGCTTTCAAGACTGCTGGTCAGCAGCCTCCTGAGATAATTACAGCTCATTCCACTAGGACTGTCTCCTCTTCTTGGGCTTTCAAAAATTAAGCTTCTTTGTAATATATTTGCAAGGCTGCAACTTGGTCCTCTCTGCATACTTTTTCCAAATTTGATACTTTTGCCTCGGCTGAGGCCTCTTTTGGAAGAGAGGTTCTTCAAGCAGTGGTGCTTTCTGTTTAGGTCTGCCTGTCTCGTTCTCCCTCCCTTTTCATTCGGTGTCCTCTAGATTGGGTATTGGTTCCCACTAGTAAATGAAATGATGTCGTGGACTCTATGTTTTAGGAAAGAAAACAAACTTTATGCTTACCTGATAAATTTCTTTCTTTCCGGACATGGTAGAGTCCACGACCCCAACCTCAGTTAGACAGTTATTTTTTACTAAACCTCAGGCACCTCTACACCTTGCCTTATTCCTTTTTCCATTTCCCTTCAGTCAAATGACTGGGGATTATGGGTAAGGGAGTGACACTTAACAGCTTTGCTGTGGTGCTCTTTGTCTCCTCCTCCTGGTCAGGAGTGATATTCCCACTAGTAATTGGAATGGTGTTGTGGACTCTCCATGCCTGGAAAGAAAGAAATTTATCATGTAAGCATACATTTTTGTTTTTCATGATTCAGCTATAGAACATGCAATTTGAAATAAACTTTCTAATTTACTCCTATTATAAATTGTTCTTCGTTCTCTTGGTATCTTTATTTGAAAAAGCAGGAATGTAAGCTTAGGAGTCGGTCCATTTTTAGTGGGTAGATCTCATTGAGCTGGTCATTTGAAAAGTAGATCCCAACACAAAAAATTGTGGGCACCCTTGATCTAAACAATCACCCCAATACGATAACCTAAGCCTCATCATTCCCCCCCGTAACATCCACCCCTTAACAGAATACAGGTAGCCCTCAGTTTACGCCGGGGTTAGGTTCCAGAAGGAATGGTTGTAAATCGAAACCGTTGTAAATTGAAACCCAGTTTATAATGTAAGTCAATGGGAAGTGAGGGAGTTAGGTTCCAGGCCCCTCTCAACATTGGCATAAGTAACACCTAATACATTATTTTTAAAGCTTTGAAATGAAGACTTTAAATGCTAAACAGCAGTTTAAACCTAATAAAATAACCACACAACACAGATTATATAATTAAAACTAAGTTAAATGAACAAAAACATTTGCTAAACAGTATTATAAACCTAATAAAATAATCACACAGCACAGACTTTACTTGCATTTGTCTGCAAACAGTTCTTTTTATGCATTCCAATCTGGACTGATTTATAGACAGGAAGACTTGGCTTGCATATATTTGCTGCAACACAAGTGGACAGCTCCACCTACTGGCTATTTTAATCAATGCATTGCTTCTCAATGCTTTTCAATAGCAGTCACATGACTGAAAAAAAGGTTGTTATTCTGAAACTGTGCAAATTGAACCGTTGTAAACCGAGGGCCACCTGTATATCCAAAAGACAGCTATTCCACGTCTCTTAATCCATTAAACAAGGAAACTCATTCGAGACTGGAGCAGACAAAGAAAGCAATCCAAGAATTGACACTAGAAGCTATTCAGCTTGCACTTAGGACCAAACAAAGGTTTCACTTCGAAGGCAATAGAGCAGGGAGGTTATTGTCTAGAGCCCTTAAGCGTAAAAAACTTAAAAATGTTGGCCCTCTATGCTGACAATCTCTTACTAACACTGACCTCCCTGCGTACCTCCCTTAAAATCCAAAATAGAAAGGTATAGCAAGTTATCAAATTTCAAGATCAATACTGACAAGTTGGACTTTCTAGTCTCAGTTAGACAGTTATTTTTTTTACTAAACCTCAGGCACCTCTACACCTTGCCTTATTCCTTTTTCCATTTCCCTTCGGTCAAATGACTGGGGATTATGGGTAGGGGAGTGACACTTAACAGCTTTGCTGTGGTGCTCTTTGTCTCCTCCTCCTGGCCAGGAGTGATATTCCCACTAGTAATTGGAATGGCGTTGTGGATTCTCCATGCCTGGAAAGAAAGAAATTTATCATGTAAGCATACATTTTTGTTTTTCATGATTCAGCTATAGAACATGCAATTTGAAATAAATTTTCTAATTTACTCCTATTATAAATTGTTCTTCATTCTCTTGGTATCTTTATTTGAAAAAGCAGGAATGTAAGCTTAGGAGTCGGCCCATTTTTAGTGGGTAGATCTCATTGAGCTGGTCATTTGAAAAGTAGATCCCAACACAAAAAAGTGTGGGCACCCTTGATCTAAACAATCACCCCAATACGATAACCTAAGCCTCATCATTTCCCCCGTAACATCCACCCGTTAACAGAATACAGGTAGCCCTCAGTTTACGCCGGGGTTAGGTTCCAGAAGGAATGGTTGTAAATCGAAACCGTTGTAAATTGAAACCCAGTTTATAATGTAAGTCAATGGGAAGTGAGGAAGTTAGGTTCCAGGCCCCTCTCAAAATTGGCATAAGTAACACCTAATACATTATTTTTAAAGCTTTGAAATGAAGACTTTAAATGCTAAACAGCAGTTTAAACCTAATAAAATAACCACACAACACAGAATATATAATTATACTAAGTTAAATTAACAAAAACATTTGCTAAACAGCATTATAAACCTAATAAAATAATCACACAGCACAGACTTTACTTGCATTTTTCTGCAAACCGTTCTTTTTATGCATTCCAATCGGGACTGATTTATATACAGGAAGATCTTGTTCCTTTGCAAGCTGCTCGATAGCTCAGGTCTGGTTAAACGTATTCATTTCAGCTTGCTTGGCTTGCATATCTTTGCTGCAACACAAGCGGACAGCTCCACCTACTGGCTATTTTAATCAATGCACTGCTTCTCAATGCTTTTCAATAGCAGTCACATGACTGGAAAAAAAAAGGCTGTTATTCTGAAACGGTGCAAATTGAACCGTTGTAAACCGAGGGCCACCTATATATCCAAAAGACAGCTATTCCACGTCTCGATCCATCGGACTCCAGAACCTTAGACCTCCCGATCATCCATGAAGAAATCTCCAATGCCATTAAAAAACTCCCAACAGGTACAGTGATCCCTACATAGTGTGGAAGAGAGGAGAGTTGAACAAATACAAATCCCATGTCAAAAAATTAGCTAGAAAACACTATTTAGAGCTTACAAAAACTCTGTCCAAAATAGAATACGAGCACAAACGTAATCCATTAAACAAGGAAACTCATTCTAGACTGGAGGAGACAAGGAAAGCAATCCAAGAATTGACACTAGAAGCTAATCAGCTTGCACTTAGGACCAAACAAAGGTTTCACTTCGAAGGCAATAGAGCAGGGAGGTTATTGTCTAGAGCCCTTAAGCATAAAAAACTTAAAAATTTTGGCCCTCTATGCTGACAATCTCTTACTAACACTGACCTCCCTGCGTACCTCCCTTAAAATCCAAAATAGAAAGGTATAGGAAGTTATCAAATTTCAAGATCAGAACTAACAGACCACACAGTTAACCAGATACACATGGAATACAAATTTAAACCTCAACACACTTCTCTGAAATACCTTGGGGTTCACATAGCTAAACATCCAGGGGCACTCTTCACACTCAAGTTTACAAGCCTATTTAAAGCCATACAAACGGACCTACTTAACTGGCAACACAAACATCTATCCTGGCTAGGCAGAATTCATGCTTATAAAATGAGCATCCTTCCTCGTTTCTTGTATCTTTTCCAGACTATACCCATACAGCTACCTTCCTCCTATATGGCCGTGATAAAAAAGACGGCCAGCTCATTCATTTGGGGAGGCAAAACACCCAGAATTTCGAAAAATACTATGTACAGGAATAGATACAATGGAGGCCTTGGAGGCCCAAACTTAGTATACTACAAACATGCCTCACAAATCATTAGGATAATTGACTGGTGCAAGCATACACATGCTAAGGTATGGGTGACCCTGGAACATGAACTAGTTAACTCCGTAAATCTGGGTGGATCCTGCTGGCTTGGAAAGCAGATCTGACAACTTCCAACGCCTACCCCTGCAAACACTCATACTAGATACCTTTATGAAATGGGATAACGTAACCTCTAAACAAAGGGGTATATTGTCAATACCATCACCTCTAACCCCGCTTCTGCAGAACCCGGAATTCCCTAAAAATCACCAAACACCCAAGATCCTATTAACATCCACACTTACCTTCCATGTTATACAGTCTTAGATAATGGTAAGACCCTAACGAAAGCTATGCTTCTGAGTAGGCGCAACCCTTATTTTACCGGCTGGTTAGAATACTTGTAACTTTCCCATTTCTTAAACTATCATAAAAACAACCATAACCTTACAAGACCCCTAATCCCTTTTGAAACCCTATGTGCTTCGCGAGAACCTTTGAGAGGGAACCTCTAAAAAAAATGATAAATTGCTGCTAGACACCCATTCTGCTAAATTACCAATATACATAAAAGCCTGGGAAGACGAACTACACCTCCCGATCTCACACAAGGACTGGACTAACATAATCAAGCAAATAGGCAAGTCACCCTCATCTGTGAGTATCACAGAAACAAACATGAAAATTTTATGCAGGTGGTACCTACACCCAAGCAGACTAGCTAACATATACAAACAGGCAGACCCGAACTGCTGGAGGGGCTGCGGCCAATTAGGTACCCTGGCACATATATGGTGGGACTGCCCAATTTTTGAGCCCATTTTGGCGTGAGGTCCATAGAGAGAGCTCATTATGTCACAAAAGATACCCTTTGACCCACTGACACTTTTGCTCAACAAGCCCCCAAAAATACATTGATATAAACAAACTTTACCTCATGGCCAGTGGGGCCAGACAGCTGATCCCCAGGCTCTGGAAACAATCACAGATACCCACACTACAAAGCTGGAAAAAACATATCATATGGTTAATAAAGCTTGAAAATTTTCACTACCAGCAGACGAACAGACTAGACTTCTATCACGCAGTAATGCTATATTGGGAGAAATATCAACATTCCTCAGACACCCACAATCCCCTACTTGAATAAGAGCACACCATAAACCTTTCTTGTAACCAAGCAATGACTGTGGACAAGGCATAAGATTCTGCCCTTCAAGAGCTATCAAATTCACACATCTTGCACTATACTCCTCAGATGCACCTTTCTCATTTTCCCTTTTATTCCCCCTTTCTTTTCCATTATTATCGCATATGTTTAAATGTTAAATAAAAAATTGATAATAAAAAAAACTATAAGCTCACCTATAGACTTAACCTAAGCTGGATCTTAGACATTTCCACCTTTCAAACAGAAAAGACTCTGGACCAGTTGGTTCAAACATAGACTCTATTGGATAAATCCTATAGCTTAAGAAATATCGAACACTCCGGCTACGCCATACAAGCGTTATATCCATATTGACAACTGCCAATTTATTTTCTGTCACTGTATGTGCAAACGTTTGTTCAAATAAAGCTTGTTTGGGGGGGGGGGGGGGGAACTCCCAGCAGGTAAAAGCCCCGGCCCAGATGGCTATAGCGTCCTTCTATGCTGGAGGCCCACATAGCAGTATTACCCAAGCCTGGCAAAATACATACAAAGCCTGAAAACTATAGGCCAATATCACTTCTAAATATAGATAAGAAAATATTTGGATTCTTGCTGACCGCCTAAACACTTACATGCCACAATTAATTTTACCAGACCAGGTAGGATTCATACCGGGGAGGGAGGCAAGAGAAAAACATAATTTATGCTTACCTGATAAATTCCTTTCTTCTGTAGTGTGATCAGTCCACGGGTCATCATTACTTGTGGGATATTAACTGCTCCCCTACAGGAAGTGCAAGAGGATTCACCCAGCAGAGTTGCTATATAGCTCCTCCCCTCTACGTCACCTCCAGTCATTCGACCAAGGACCAACGAGAAAGGAGAAGCCAAGGGTGTAGTGGTGACTGGAGTATAATTTAAAAAATATTTACCTGCCTTAAAAAACAGGGCGGGCCGTGGACTGATCACACTACAGAAGAAAGGAATTTATCAGGTAAGCATAAATTATGTTTTCTTCTGTTAAGTGTGATCAGTCCACGGGTCATCATTACTTGTGGGATACCAATACCAAAGCAAAAGTACACGGATGACGGGAGGGATAGGCAGGCTCTTTATACAGAAGGAACCACTGCCTGAAGAACCTTTCTCCCAAAAATAGCCTCCGAGGAAGCAAAAGTGTCAAATTTGTAAAATTTGGAAAAAGTATGAAGCGAAGACCAAGTTGCAGCCTTGCAAATCTGTTCAACAGAGGCCTCATTCTTAAAGGCCCAAGTGGAAGCCACAGCTCTAGTGGAATGAGCTGTAATTCTTTCAGGAGGCTGCTGTCCAGCAGTCTCATAAGCTAAACGAATTATGCTACGAAGCCAAAAAGAGAGAGAGGTAGCAGAAGCTTTTTGACCTCTCCTCTGACCAGAGTAAACGACAAACAGGGAAGACGTTTGTCGAAAATCTTTAGTTGCCTGTAAATAAAATTTAAGGGCACGAACTACATCCAGATTGTGCAAAAGACGTTCCTTCCTCGAAGAAGGATTTGGGCACAAGGATGGAACAACAATCTCCTGATTGATATTCCTGTTAGTGACTACCTTAGGTAAGAACCCAGGCTTAGTACGCAGAACTACCTTATCCGAGTGAAAAATCAAATAAGGAGAATCACAATGTAAGGCTGATAACTCAGAGACTCTTCGAGCCGAGGAAATAGCCATTAAAAATAGAACTTTCCAAGATAACAACTTTATATCAATGGAATGAAGGGGTTCAAACGGAACACCCTGTAAAACGTTAAGAACAAGGTTTAAACTCCATGGTGGAGCCACAGCTTTAAACACAGGTTTAATCCTGGCCAAAGCCTGACAAAAAGCCTGAACGTCTGGAACTTCTGACAGACGCTTGTGTAACAGAATGGACAGAGCTGAGATCTGTCCCTTTAAGGAACTAGCGGATAACCCCTTTTCTAAACCTTCTTGTAGAAAAGACAATATCCTAGGAATCCTAACCTTACTCCAAGAGTAACCTTTGGATTCGCACCAATATAGGTATTTACGCCATATTTTATGGTAAATCTTTCTGGTAACAGGCTTCCTAGCCTGTATTAAGGTATCAATAACTGACTCAGAAAAACCACGCTTTGATAAGATCAAGCGTTCAATTTCCAAGCAGTCAGCTTCAGAGAAGTTAGATTTTGATGTTTGAAAGGACCCTGAATCAGAAGGTCCTGTTTCAGAGGTAACGACCAAGGTGGACAGAATGACATGTCCACCAGATCTGTATACCAAGTCCTGCGTGGCCATGCAGGCGCTATTAGAATCACTGATGCTTTCTCCTGTTTGATTCTGGCAATCAATCGAGGAAGCATCGGGAAAGGTGGAAACACATGAGCCATCCTGAAGGTCCATGGTGCTGTCAAGGCATCTATCAGGACCGCTCCCGGATCCCTGGATCTGGACCCGTAGCGCGGAAGCTTGGCGTTCTGTCGAGACGCCATGAGATCTATCTCTGGTTTGCCCCAACGTCGAAGTATTTGGGCAAAGACCTCTGGATGAAGTTCCCACTCCCCCGGATGAAAAGTCTGACGACTTAAGAAATCCGCCTCCCAGTTCTCCACTCCCGGGATGTGGATTGCAGACAGGTGGCAAGAGTGAGACTCTGCCCAGCGAATTATCTTCGATACTTCCATCATTGCTAGGGAGCTTCTTGTCCCTCCCTGATGGTTGATATAAGCTACAGTCGTGATGTTGTCCGACTGGAACCTGATGAACCCCCGAGTTGCTAACTGGGGCCAAGCCAGAAGAGCATTGAGGACTGCTCTCAATTCCAGAATGTTTATTGGAAGAAGACTCTCCTCCTGATTCCATAGTCCCTGAGCCTTCAGAGAATTCCAGACAGCGCCCCAACCTAGTAGGCTGGCGTCTGTTGTTACAATTGACCAGTCTGGCCTTCTGAATGGCATTCCCCTGGACAGATGTGGCCGATAAAGCCACCATAGAAGAGAATTTCTGGTCTCTTGAATGGAATGAAGGACACGGCATGCACTTTGAAGTTTTGTTAACCTGTCCTCTGTCAGGTAAATCTTCATTTCTACAGAATCTATCAGAGTCCCCAGGAAGGGAACTCTTGTGAGTGGAAAGAGAGAACTTTTCTCTTCGTTCACTTTCCATCCATGCGACCTTAGAAATGCCAGTACTATCTCTGTATGAGATTTGGCAGTTTGAAAGCTTGAAGCTTGTATCAGTATGTCGTCTAAGTACGGAGCTACTGAAATTCCTCGCGGTCTTAGTACCGCCAGAAGAGTGCCCAGAACCTTTGTGAAGATTCTTGGAGCCGTAGCCAGTCCGAATGGAAGAGCTACAAACTGGTAATGCCTGTCTAAAAAGGCAAACCTTAGATACCGGTAATGACTTCTGTGAATCGGTATGTGAAGGTAAGCATCCTTTAAATCCACTGTGGTCAAGTACTGACCCTCTTGGATCATGGGCAAAATTGTTCGAATAGTTTCCATCTTGAACGATGGAACTCTTAGGAATTTGTTTAGGATCTTTAAATCCAAGATTGGCCTGAAGGTTCCCTCTTTTTTGGGAACTACAAACAGATTTGAGTAAAACCCTTGTCCTTGTTCCAACCGCGGAACTGGATGGATCACTCCCATTAATAAAAGATCTTGTACGCAGCGTAGAAACGCTTCCTTCTTTGTTAGGTTTGTTGACAACCTTGACAGATGAAATCTCCCTCTTGGGGGAGAGGATTTGAAGTCCAGAAGGTATCCCTGAGATATGATCTCTAACGCCCAGGGATCCTGAACATCTCTTGCCCAAGCCTGGGCGAAGAGGGAAAGTCTGCCCCCCACTAGATCCGGTCCCGGATCGGGGGCCCTCAATTCATGCTGTCTTAGGGGCAGCAGCAGGTTTTCTGGCCTGTTTGCCCCTGTTCCAGGACTGGTTAGGTTTCCAGCCTTGTCTGTAGCGAGCAACAGCTCCTTCCTGTTTTGGTGCAGAGGAAGTTGATGCTGCTCCTGCTTTGAAATTACGAAAGGAACGAAAATTGGACTGTCTAGCCTTGGCTTTGGCCTTGTCCTGAGGCAGGGCATGACCTTTACCTCCTGTAATGTCATCAATAATCTCTTTCAAGCCGGGCCCGAATAAGGTCTGCCCTTTGAAAGGAATATTAAGCAATTTAGATTTAGACGTAACATCAGCTGACCAGGATTTTAGCCACAGAGCTCTGCGTGCCTGAATGGCGAATCCTGAATTTTTAGCCGCAAGTTTAGTTAAATGTACTACGGCATCTGAAATAAATGAATTAGCTAACTTAAGGAATTTAAGTTTGTGTGTGATGTCATCTAGTGTGGATGATTGAAGTGTCTCTTCCAGAGACTCAAACCAAAATGCTGCTGCAGCCGTGACAGGCGCAATACATGCAAGAGGTTGCAATATAAACCCTTGTTGAACAAACATTTTCTTAAGGTAACCCTCTAATTTTTTATCCATTGGATCTGAAAAAGCACAGCTATCCTCCACTGGGATAGTGGTACGCTTAGCTAAAGTAGAAACTGCTCCCTCCACCTTAGGGACCATTTGCCATAAGTCCCGTGTGGCGGCGTCTATTGGAAACATTTTTCTGAATATAGGAGGGGGTGAGAAAGGCACACCGGGTCTATCCCACTCCTTAGTAACAATGTCAGTAAGTCTCTTAGGTATAGGAAAAACGTCAGTACTCGTCGGTACCGCAAAATATTTATCCAACCTACACATTTTTTCTGGGATTGCAACTGTGTTACAATCATTCAGAGCCGCTAATACCTCCCCTAGTAACACACGGAGGTTCTCAAGCTTAAATTTAAAATTTGAAATGTCTGAGTCCAGTTTATTTGGATCAGAACCGTCACCCACAGAATGAAGCTCTCCGTCTTCATGTTCTGCAAACTGTGACGCAGTATCAGACATGGCCCTTGCATTATCAGCGCACTCTGTTCTCATCCCAGAGTGATCACGTTTACCTCTTAGTTCTGGTAGTTTAGCCAAAACTTCAGTCATAACAGTAGCCATATCTTGTAATGTGATTTGTAATGGCCGCCCAGATGCACTCGGCGCTACAATATCACGCACCTCCTGAGCGGGAGATGCAGGTACTGACACGTGAGGCGAGTTAGTCGGCATAACTCTCCCCTCGTTGTTTGGTGAAATATGTTCAATTTGTACAGATTGACTATTTTTTAAAGTAGCATCAATACATTTAGTACATAAATTTCTATTGGGCTCCACTTTGGCATTAACACATATAGCACAGATATCTTCCTCTGAATCAGACATGTTTAACACACTAGCAAATAAACAGCAACTTGGAAATACTTTTCAAAGTAATTTACAAATAATATGAAAACGAACTGTGCCTTTAAGAAGCACAGAAAAATATTATAACAGATAAAATAATTAAGTTATAGCATCAATCTTTGTCAGAATATACAGTTTTAGCAAAGGATTGTTCCCCTCAGCAAATGATAACTAACCCAGGCAGCAGAAAAAAAATACACAAATAAACGTTTTTTATATCACAGTCAATACAATCAGCACAGCTCTGCTGTATGATTACTTCCCTCAAAAAAGACTCTTGAGATCCCTGAACTCTGTAGAGATGAACCGGATCATGCAGGAAGAAAATGAACCTCTGACTGAGTTTTTCTGATGCATAGTGAAAGCACCAAAATGGCCCCTCCCCCACACACATAACAGTGAGAGGGATCAGTGAACTGCTCTAATTTAAATCAAAACTATTGCCAAGTGGAAAAAAAGTGCCCAAAACATTTTTTCACCCAGTACCTCAGAGAAAAAAACGTTTTTACATGCCAGCAAAAAAACATTTTACCTCAATAATTAATTGTCATTTAAAACCTATTGCAAGTCCCTGCAAAATAGGTTAAGTCTATGTATACAGTTTAAAAGCCAGAGAAGTACCATTTCCCAGAAAACTGAAGTGTAAAATATACATACATGACAGCATGATATCAGCTACATCTACTGCATTCAAGGCTGAGTTTACATTATAACGGTATGGCAGGATTTTCTCATCAATTCCATGTCAGAAAATAATAAACTGCTACATACCTCTTTGCAGATTAATCTGCCTGCTGTCCCCTGATCTGAAGTTTACCTCTCCTCAGATGGCCGAGAAACAGCAATATGATCTTAACTACTCCGGCTAAAATCATAGAAAAACTCAGGTAGATTCTTCTTCAAATTCTACCAGAGAAGGAATAACACACTCCGGTGCTATTATAAAATAACAAACTTTTGATTGAAGATATAAAAACTAAATATATCACCATAGTCCTCTCACACATCCTATCTAGTCGTTGGGTGCAAGAGAATGACTGGAGGTGACGTAGAGGGGAGGAGCTATATAGCAACTCTGCTGGGTGAATCCTCTTGCACTTCCTGTAGGGGAGCAGTTAATATCCCACAAGTAATGATGACCCGTGGACTGATCACACTTAACAGAAGAAATACCCTACGCTCTATTCAACTGATCACATACGCACACAATCATAGTATATCTCTTAAAATGATATCTACAGATGCCGAAAAAGCATTCGACAGGGTGAACTGGGATTTTCTCAGGTCAACCCTGTCTCAACTAAACATAGGAAACAACTTTCTCAATATGATATTCTCAGTATATTCAAACCCAACATCCAGAGTCAGGGTTAACTGACTACTTTCACAACCATTCCACATCAGAAATGGCGCTCATCAAGGATGCCTATTATCCCCCCTTCTATTTGCAATCTCTCTGAAAATATTTGCACAGCAGGTCAGGGACAACCCCAACATCACAGGTATTAAAATTGCTAATAAAGAACATAAATTAGCATTAAACGCTGATGATATCCTATTCTTCTTATCAGATATTAAATGTTTCCTTCCATCTCTGCTATCCAAATTTGAGGAATACGGATAAATAACTGGATAAATCAGAGATCATGAACATCACAAACCCAATAGACCTAATGAATAGCATAATTGGTTCATGCCCTTTGAGGGTCCAACATACCAAAATGAAATACCTAGGCATCTACCCGACACCCAACCCAAATACACTATATGAACATAACTATCAACCCTTATATAACGCTATCATACAAGAGTTCTCCAATTGTCGAAACAAACCTTTGTCATGGACGGGAAGGGTGAACTCAATAAAAATGAACATATTACCCCTTACCATCATACTACTTACCCAGACTACAAGCAGCCTTAAATCAGTTTACATGGTTACAAAACAAAAAAATACAAAAACGTACCCTATACCTCCTCAAAGACAGAGGTGGACTTGGAATACACAATCTCTCACAATACAGATTGGAGCCATAACACCACTCAAAAAACATGGGTACAACTGGATGCAGAGATATTAAATATCTTGAATGTTGGCTCTTTGGCCTGGACACCCTACAATAAAAGCCCCCCCTGCATTGCAAAAATACCCTCTTTTAAAGGAATTTTAATGGGATAAGACAATCAATACAAACACTGCCCTTTCCACATGTACTTCTCCCTTAACTCCCTTTAGGGGAAACACTGACATTGTCTTTTATAACACTAAGCTATCAATAACTTCAAAACCCTCAATCCGCGAATCCTCTTTCCATTGCATCACGGAAAAAGGTAAATGTAAATCATTAACAACACTACAAGATCAAAATGTAAATCTTTTCACATCATGGTTTGGACACTCGCAATTAACACACTTCCTTCAATCCCTCACCCATCGACAGGGTCTAACGTGTACTCACACCATTTTAATCTTTGTGTATAATGACAACACCCCCACACACACACACTATCTCTACCCTGTACAAATTACTGTTTCCACAAGGAGAGGATTCCCTTCCTGCATTGGCCCACAAATGGTGAAAAGAACTGGGAGGAAATCTAACCCTGATATAATGGCAGGCTATCTTCCTAGCACACAATCGATCCTCCATATCTGCACAAGTACAAAAAATGGACTATAAATACTTATCACGCTGGTACCTCACACCTATTAGATTTAAACAGATATATAAAAATGCCAACAACCTGTGCTGGAGAGACTGCAGCGAAAAAGCCAACCAACTCCACATCTGGTGGTCATGCCCATGTTTATCAACCTTCTGGGATAATCTCATACCTATCATGTCCAAGATTCTGGAAATACCCATAAATAAAACCCCAAACACCCTTCTTTTCCACTCTCTACCAAAACCTAAAGACAAAACAGGCACTACTTATTATAATTATTAACGGAGCTACTAAAAAATAGGCCAGACAGAAATACACAACCTTATGATTGACAGATGGACACACACTCAAACCTGACTTTACCCCAACACACATAAATGGCAACCCTAGACACTCGGAGAGAAACATCAACTCAACCGACTCCGATAACTAAACATACAAATCAACTCTTCTCCTCTTCCTGTTCTCCCTCCCCTTTCCTACTCCCTCCCCTGCCCACCCTCCTCTCCATCCACCACCTTTTAACCAGAAATCACAAACCATATCCCCTGCAAGAGGTATATACTCTATACAGCTTATTACATTTATGAAGTTACACCACTCTATCCGTTTTGACCATACTAAATGTTATATTGTTTCTTGTTATTGTATTTGTGTTATGTAAGTTGATACCGTCTATAAACTAGAAGTTAACATTTTAACCTCATAATAATTCCAAACGTATTAAAAATAAGATAAGAATCATAATCCGAAGGGACATTACCAACACGTTTCGGAATGATTAACTGAGACTCCACCCGTCCCGACATTAAGACTTGTGATAGTTGCAAAAGATACACAGAATAGACTGTTAAATGGATAACAATCTTCATATTCTGACTCAAACATAACTGGTAAAGATACCGAACAAGCTATAACTCAGGATCTTTGCAAACATGTTATATAATCCAATGTTGATGTCTGTACCTATTCAATTTTTGTAATTTATCAATTCTTAATAAAGCTCTTTGAAAGTAAAAAAATATATTTGGTAATCTAAAAAAAACTATAACAACAACTTCCTTTCCGATTGCCAAATGTCTAACCTTGCACTGTTTGCAGATTACTTACCAAATTGGCCTGCAACACATTATTGCAGGCAATATATAATGTAACTTAAAGGGACACTGAACCCAAATTTTTTCTTTCGTGATTCAGATAGAGCATGCAATGTTAAGCAACTTTCTAATTTACTCCTATTATCAAATTTTCTTCATTCTCTTGGTATCTTTATTTGAAATACAAGAATGTAAGTTTAGATGCTGGCCCATTTTTGGTGAACAACCTGGGTTGTTTTTGCTGATTGATAGATAAATTCACCCACCAATAAACAACTGTTACAGTGTTCTGAACAAAAAAAAAAGCTTAAATGCCTTATTTTTCAAATAAAGATAGCAAGAGAACGAAGAAAAATTGATAATAGGATTAAATTAGAAAGTTGCTTAAAATTGCATGCTCTATCTGAATCACGAAAGAAAAAAATGTGGGTTCAGTGTCCCTTTAAGAGATGTCAACTCACATCCTGATTTATATATGTTTTTTATTATTATTCATGTTGCATATGCTTATTTTTTTTATTTTATTGAACGGCTTTGAGGATTAGTTTAAATTCTTTATACATCAATACTGTTATTTTTCTATATAAATATAACTTTTGTTTCTTTTTAATGACACGATGAGTCCACTGATCATCTTAATTACTAATGGGATGTTCACCTCCTGGTCAGCAGGAGGCGGCAAAGAGCACCACAG
Organism: Bombina bombina; assembly: GCF_027579735.1. Classification (NCBI taxonomy): domain Eukaryota; kingdom Metazoa; phylum Chordata; class Amphibia; order Anura; family Bombinatoridae; genus Bombina; species Bombina bombina. The sequence goes on from NC_069499.1 coordinate 233,069,194, forward strand.
CAAAGCTGTTAAATAGCTCCTCCCTTCCCTCCCAACCTAGTCATTCTCTTTGCCTACGTTAGTGCTAGGAGGTGGTAAAGTGAGGTGTTAGAATAGATTCTTCAATCAAGAGTTTATTATTTTTAAAGCAATACAAGATTGTGCTGCTTTGTCCTAGGGTGTAGCCGTAGTCCATATCAGTCTCTTCAGTAGAGCATTGGTGGCTTTAGAGCAATGGGAACTTGTGGGACATAATTCTCACTGCGCCTCCCATACTTATGCTGTCCTAATCCTGATAGCCTAAGTAAGGTGGCTTAGGCTTTATTCTTTTCCACAGGACTATGTGAGGGAGAGGACCTCTCAATCCTGGTGAGCTGCCCTGCTGTCGGGCAGATTTTAAAGGTAAGTGGTAACCTTTTATTCTAGGTCTGGGAAGATCTCAGAGGAAGTGGAGCACTTTATTTGGACATAACTCCTACATATTTAAAGGGGGGCTAGAAGGTGGCTTTTTCTCTGGGGTTAACAGAACTCACTAGAAGGCTAACATGCGGTAGTGATTGGGTCACATATTTTGCTAACGTGCTATCTTACATACGGTAGCACAATTTGCCCCAGGTTCGCAACAGGGTTTATTGGAGTTCCCGGTAGCCTATCTTTAAACATAATAATGGCGACCGGGAGATTATTTGTTGTAGCGCCCACAATGGTAAGGCTACTGTCTCCAGTGCGACGGCGTACTGGTTTGTTGCGTTGTCTGTTTTCTATTGGACAGACACCCCTCTCGCAGGGATAGGATAAGGGCCTTTAAGTTAGTAGGCTCCTTTAATACAGAGGTTTATTAAAGTTGGGAGCTATGAGTCAGGCTTTCCCATATTGGCCCGCAGAGTACTATGGTAAAATCTTGGTCTGCGGATGTTTTCATCTACTAGATAAGAAAAATAGCGAAAGGGACGTCAGAGATAATTTAGTTCCTTTCGAGATTTCTAGGGAAATCCTTCCACTTCTTCTCCCAAACAGAGTTTAAGCCTTCCTGGAGATCAGATCAGGCTTAGAATAGGGGAAAACAGTCCAAGAAGCCTGCTGTTGAATCAAAGACAGCATGAGGGGCGTGCACCCGATCTGTAAGGGGGCAGGTTTTCCTTTTTCAAGCAGGCGTGGGTCTGCAATCAGGATCCCTGGGGGGTGTATATTGTGTCCCATGGATACAAATTAGAGTTCAGGACTTTCCTCCCGGGGGCAGGTTCCTGCTTTCAGGATTATCAGCTGACCAGACGATGGGAGAGGCACTCTTGCACTGTGTACGGATCCTCTCCGACCAGGGAGTGACAGTTCCTGGTCCAATGCAGGAATGAGGTTGGGGATGTTATTCCTATCTGTTTGTGGTTCCCAAGAAGGAGGAAATCTTCTGACCTTTTTTAGAATCCACTCAGGGTTCTCAGAAGTGCCGTATTTCAAGATGGAAACTATCTTTCCATTCTTTCTTTGGTCCAAGAGGGTCAATTAAGACCACAGGGGATTTGAAGGATGCATACAAAATGCAGGTTCCCTTCAACTAGGACTATCTCAAAGTTTTAAGGTTTCTCTTTTTCCAGACAAACATTCCAACTCAGACTTTTTTCTGGCCTGGCCACAGTTTTTGGAATTTTCTTTAGGATTCTGGGATCACTGTTGGGGGTGCTCCGATTGTGGAACATTGCAGTGGCAACATTCTGGTTCAGGCGCATTCTTTTCAACAAGCAGGATTACGCACGATTTTTCCTGCGGTCTCCTGGACTGAAGGTTCGTTTGGAAAAGAGTTTCCTTAATTCCACTACAAGGGTAGTATTTTTGAAGATCTATAGTAGTCTCGTCATCAATGAAGCTGACAGTGGTCAGGAATGCAAGAATTTTTCGATTCTCGCCTAGCACGTCAGTCACATTAGTGGCTCAGTGCAGGGAGGTAATGGAGATGGTAGCGGCAATGGACTTCTTTCCAGTTGGCCGTTCCACCTCAGTTCTCTGCTGTTAAGAATACTTTGGTAGTTATCTCTGGATCTTTGCTCCCAGGGTACCTACTTTTTTTTTGGGGGGGGGTCGTCATAAATATTCCCAAGAACTCTAGAGCTCTCTGGCTGTTCAGACTTGAGTGTTCTTCTGTGATTCATACTGATCTGTAAGGGATAGGAAACTATTCACGATTCCATACACAAATAATTCATCAAAAGTCAATGTATTAACAGTTTATATTGCAACTTTGCTTATTAGAGAACATATATATATATTTATATATATTTTAGCACATATATGCCTTTAAGAAATATGTTGCACATGTATTTCACACTTTTTCACCCTGAAGTCTGTTCTAAAAGCAGTGTGCCTGTTTTGTAGAAGAAGGGGGGTTGCATTTTAATGCGAGGCACTGTCTGCGAGAGGATTCATTTTTTATTTTGTGAAAACTCAAGTTAACTAAGGTTGGGGGGATTAGCTTGGAAGGAGTGATCAAAGGAGAACATCGAGAGTGGTCTGACATTAACACCTGTGAAAATTTGCCGTCTGATATCTGGCTTTAATATTGGCTACCTGTGTACGCTATTAATGCCTTATTCAAAATCCGAAGATAAGTAATGTTTATAGTTTGTTAGGGGTTAATGTGAACCTGACTAGAGCCATCTTGTTCTTCGCATCCATCTTGTAATGATTGGCATCCATTTTGTAATGATTAGACTTCATTATAATGGGTTATTCTGTAGTGAGAAATATATGCTTGTCATTTTATTCTGCAAAGCTAGCTAACCTTGTAGATGTCCCTGGCATTAGGCCGAGGAGAATATTATATCAATAAGATGGTCCAACGACCTTGTTGTCTTCGCAGATGCATGGCTTGTTATGACTATATAATGTTGTTCAGATATTGTTTATGAGCTAGTGAATTTCCAGAATCACACTGTGTTTAACTCTGTATAACTGTGTAAAATGACACGGTCATAACGTGTCATCCCCTTAACCCTATATGCTGTTACTGAAGTCTATAAGACATGCTTGCACTGTTCAATAAACATAAATAGCTTTAGATCATTTGCTGCGTGGTCTGAATCTGTTCTAAGGATGTCCTTATCAGATAATCTACATCTGCTTCAGGTGGTACAGTGGGCCCGCGGCTTCGGTCTGACCTGACACTCCCCCCTGGGAATAACACCTAACATAGTTTAAATCATAACCTTGCTTATAAGGTGATTAATGCTTTATGTTATTGTAAGAAGTTTATAATAAACACTGCTATTGTATTGCATTTTTGTGACGAGTTCCAGTTATTCAGTACTAGTGAGAGTGCACCCCTGTTGTTAGGACAGAACACCTTCCTTCTGTAGTTCAGTGCATAAAAGTTTCCTTTGCCAGGTTTCACCTGAGACTTCACCATCTGTCACTGCTGTAAGGAACATACTACACTTACCAGGCATTGTGTCCTGGAGGGCATTAAGAGCCGTGCTGTGATTAATTTCTGTCGGGAATTCATTACCTGGCCACCAGGAGGAGGCAAAAACACCCTACAGCAAGAGCTTTTATATCCCTCCCACTTCCTGTTCCCTCCCAGTATTTTCTTTGCCTAGTTAAGGAGACATGCGAAGACAGAGGGGTATCTAGCTGGCTATGTTTCTAGTGATTAGCTTTCCTAACTAGCAAGTTCAGGTTTATCCTTATCAGATCGGTGTTCTGAGGTGCTCAAAGAGGGCGTTTTTTTTGTTTCTCCTTAGAGAGGTATTCCAACTGTAGGGTTTAGGACTCTCGAATCTGGATGGTATTTATTCATAGATATAAGTCGGTATTTTCATCCTTACCTTCTTCCTTAAAAGGGATACATTTTCTGATTTGCAGGTGTTCCAGTCCCATTACTTTGTGCTGCACTCTTTCAAATGTTACGCAGTTGTTCATCAATCTCTTTTCTTTCCAATGGCATGGAGAGTCCACAAATCCATTCAATTACTAGTGGTGTTCTTTGCTTCCCCCTGGTTAACAGGAGTTGAATTCCCACAACAGAGTTGTTAAGTATCACTCCAACAACTCCCAGTCATTCTTTGCTTCGTACATCGTAGGGGGTGTGTGAAGATGTGTCTGAAGAAAAACAACTATTTATTCCTTTAATGGGTACTTTTCCCTGCAAGCAAGGATTGGGGCAATGCTGTGTCCATGTCAATCTCTTTAGTAAGAGTAATGGTGGCTTTTAGCAGTTGGAGGGCAGTGAGGTAGTTCTTACTTAAACTCCAACAAACTATGCTAACCCCTATTTAGAAACCAGGGTTGGTTACTCTGTTTTTCCTATATCTTCAGGTCCCTGTCAGCGATCAAATGAGGCTGACATACCTGGAGCTGCTGTGACTGCTCTACAGTAGAAGACCCTGGAGGGTAAGTCCTTAAATTTTTAAAAAAAGTACATGGAGGAAGGACTGAGGTACGCAGGGACCTAGTACCCTCATGAGGGGTTTGTATATTAATTATATATCTACTAATTGAGATATACTGCGGCTGAGCAGTTAACTGGTTTACAGCCAGTAGCAGGGATGTGCCGCGTCTATTGCCTTAAGGGTTTAATGTAAATGTACGGACCCTGGATTTATGGGTTGTGTCTTTTTTTTAAATTAATATTTTTATCGAGGACAATAAGACATACAATTCAAGTTACAAATAATATATAAAAAATTCACATCATATCTGATCTGGAGTGTTCATATAAGGTTATAGTCCTCATTTTTCTTCCTCTTAATTTGACAGTGTAGGTCACTCTTGGACCTGTAATGTTGTTATAGTCTGTTACCAGGGGTCATATTAGACAAAAAGATAAATAAACATAAAAAAAAAATTGCATCTAAGAAAAACATAATTTATGTAAGAACTTACCTGATAAATTAATGTCTTTCATATTGGCAAGAGTCCATGAGCTAGTGACGTATGGGATATACAATCCTACCAGGAGGGGCAAAGTTTCCCAAGCCTCAAAATGCCTATAAATACACCCCTCACCACACCCACAATTCAGTTTAACGAATAGCCAAGTAGTGGGGTGATAAAGAAAGGAGTAAAAAGCATCAACAAAGGAATCTGGAAATAATTGTGCTTTATACAAAAAAATCATAACCACCATAAAAAAAGGGTGGGCCTCATGGACTCTTGCCATTATGAAAGAAATGAATTTATCAGGTAAGTTCTTACATAAATTATGTTTTCTTTCATGTAATTGGCAAGAGTTCATGAGCTAGTGACGTATGGGATATCAATACCCAAGATGTGGAACTCCACGCAAGAGTCACTAGAGAGGGAGGGATAAAAAATAAACAGCCATATGCTGAAAAATTAATCCTCAACCCAAAATATAAGTTATTCTCATGAAGAAAAGAAAAACTTAAAACATCAGCAGAAGAATCAAACTGAAACAGCTGCCTGAAGAACTTTTCTACCAAAAACTTCTTCTGATGAAGCAAATACATCAAAACGGTAGAATTTAGTAAATGTATGCAAAGAGGACCAAGTTGCCGCTTTGCAGATCTGATCAACTGAAGCTTCATTCTTAAAAGCCCAAGAAGTGGAGACTGATCTAGTAGAATGAGCTGTAATTCTCTGAGGCGGGGCCTGACCCGACTCTAAATAAGCTTGATGAATCAAAAGCTTTAACCAAGAAGCCAAGGAAATAGCAGAAGCCTTCTGACCTTTCCCAGAACCAGAGGATAAAACAAATAGACTAGAAGTCTTTCTGAAATCTTTAGTAGCTTCAACATAATATTTCAAAGCTCTCACCACATCCAAAGAATGTAAGGATTTTTCCAAAGAATTCTTAGGATTAGGACACAAGGAAGGGACAACAATTTCTCTACTAATGTTGTTAGAATTCACAACCTTAGGTAAGAACTTAAATGAAGTCCACAAAACCGCCTTATCCTGATGAAAAATCAGAAAAGGAGATTCACAAGAAAGAGCAGAAAGCTCAGAAACTCTTCTAGCAGAAGATATGGCCAAAAAGAACACCACTTTCCAAGAAAGTAGTTTAATGTCCAAAGAGTGCATGGGCTCAAATGGAGGAGCCTGTAACGCCCTCAAAACCAAATTAAGACTCCAAGGAGGAGAAATTGATTTAATGACAGGCTTAATACGAACTAAAGCCTGTACAAAACAGTGAATATCAGGAAGGTTGGCAACCGGACATCCGAACAAGATCTGCATACCAAAACCTGTGGGGCCATGCTGGAGCCACCAGCAACACAAATGATTGTTCCATGATGATTTTGGAGATCACTCTTGGAAGAAGAACTAGAGGCGGGAAGATATAAGCAGGTTGAGTACACCAAGGAAGTGTCAGCGCATCCACTGCTTCCGCCTGAGAATCCCTGGACAGGTATTTGGGAAGTTTCTTGTTTAGATGAGAAGCCATCAGATCTATTTCTGGAAGAAAAATCGGAGAAAACACATCCGGATGGAGAGACCACTCCCCTGGACGTAAAGTCTGACGGCTGAGATAATCCGCCTCCCAATTGTCTACACCTGGGATATGAACTGCAGAAATTAGACAGGGGCTGGATTTCGCCCAAACAAGTATCCGAGATACTTCTTTCATAGCTTGGGGACTGTGAGTCCCACCCTGATTGACATATGCCACCGTTGTAATATTGTCTGTCTGAAAACAAATGAACGGTTCTCTCTTCAACAGAGGCCAAAACTGAAGAGCTCTGAGAAATGCACGGAGTTCTAAAATATTGATTTGTAATCTCGCTTCTTGAGATTTCCAAACCCCTTGTGCTGTCAGAGATCCCCAGACAGCTCCCCAACCTGAAAGATTTGCATCTGTTGTGATCACAGTCCAGGTTGGCCGAACAAAAGAGGCCCCTTGAACTAAACGCTGGTGATTTAACCACCACGTCAGAGAGTGTCGAACATTGGGAGTTAAGGATATTAATTGTGATATCTTTGTATAATCCCGGTACCATTGATTAAGCATACAAAGCTGGAGAGGTCTCATGTGAAAACGAGCAAAAAGAATCGCGTCCGATGCTGCAGTCATGAGGCCTAAAACTTCCATGCACATAGCCACTGAAGGGAATGACTGAGAGTGAAGGTGCCGACATGCTGCAACCAATTTCAAACGTCTCTTGTCTGTTAGAGACAGAGTCATGGACACTGAATCTATCTGGAAACCTAAAAAGGTGACCCTTGTCTGAGGAATCAAGAAACTTTTTGGTAAATTGATCCTCCAACCATGTTTTCGAAGAAACAACACTAGTTGATTCATGTGAGATTCTGCAGAACGTAAAGACTGAGCTAGTACCAAGATATCGTCCAAATAAGGAAACACTGCAATACCCTGTTCTCTGATTACAGAGAGAAGGGCACCCAGATCCTTTGAAAAGATTCTTGGAGCTGTTGCTAGGCCAAATGGAAGAGCAACAAATTGGTAATGCTTGTCTAGAAAAGAGAATCTCAGGAACTGATAATGTTCTGGATGAATCGAAATATGAAGGTAAGCATCCTGCAAGTCTATTGTAGACATATAATGTCCTTGCTGAACAAAAGGCAGAATAGTCCTTATAGTCACCATCTTGAAAGTTGGTATTCTTACATAACAATTCAAAATTTTCAGATCCAGAACTGGTCTGAATGAATTTTCTTTCTTTGGGACAATGAATAGATTTGAATAAAACCCCAGACCTTGTTCCTGAAAAGGAACCGGCATGATTACCCTTGAAACCTCCAGGTCTGAAACACACTTCAGGAAAGCCTGAGCTTTTACTGGATTTACTGGGATGCGTGAGAGAAAAAATCTTCTCACAGGAGGTCTTACTCTGAATCCTATTCAGTACCCCTGAGAGACAATGCTCTGAATCCATTGATTTTGGACAGAATTTTCCCAAACATCCTTGAAAAACCTTAATCTGCCCTCTACCAGCTGAGCTGGAATGAGGGCCCCACCTTCATGCAGACTTAGGGGCTGACTTTGGTTTCTTAAAAGGCTTGGATTTATTCCAATTCGAGGAAGGCTTCCAATTGGAAACAGTTTCCTTGGGGAAGGATTAGATTTTTGTTCCTTATTTTGACGATAGGAACGAAAATTATTAGAGGCAAAAAAACTCCCTTCCCCCCAGTAACAGTTGAAATAATAGAATCCAACTGAGAACCAAATCAATTATTACATTGGAAAGAAAGAGATAGTAATCTAGACTTAGATGTCATATTAGCATTCCAAGATTTAAGCCACAAAGCTCTTCTATCTAAAATAGCTAAAGACATGGATCTAACATCAATTTTGATAATATCAAAAATTGCATCACAAATAAAATGATTAGCATGTTGTAGTAAATGAACAATGCTATATAAGTCAGAATCCAATTCTTGCTGCACTAAATTCTCCAACCAAAAAGTTGAAGCAGCTGCAACATCAGCCAAAGAAATTGCAGGCCTAAGAAGATGACTTGAAGATGACCTGAATATAAATAGGCTTTCCTTAGATAAGATTCAAGCTTCCTATCTAAAGGATCTTTAAAGGAAGTACTATCTTCCATAGGAATAGTGGTTTGTTTAGCAAGAGTAGAAATAGCCCCATCAACTTTGGGGATCTTTTCCCAAAACTCTATTGAAATTGCTGGTAAAGGATACAATTTTTTAAACCTTGCAGAAGGATTAAAAGGAGTACCCAGCTTATTCCATTCCTTAGAAATCATATCAGAAATAGCATCAGGAATAGGAAAAACCTCTGGAGTAACCACAGGAGGTTTAAAAACAGAATTTAAATGTTTACTGGTTTTAATATCAAGAGGACTAGCTTCCTCAATATCCAAAGTAATTAACACTTCTTTTAACAAAGAACGCATATACTCCATTTTAAATAAATAAGTAGATTTGTCAGTGTCAATATCTGAGGAAGGATCTTCTGAATCAGAAGGTCCTCATCATCAGAGGTGGATAATTCATTATGTTGTCGGGCATTTGAAATTTCATCAACTTTATGAGAAGTTTTAAAAGACCTCTTACGCTTATTAGAAGGTGGAAATGCAGACAAAGCTTTCTGAATAGAATCAGTAACACATTCTTTAAAATTCATAGGTATATCATGTACATTAGAAGTTGAAGGAACTGCAACTGGCAATGTACTATTACTGATGGACACACTATCTGCATGTAAAAGTTTATCATGGCAACTAATAAAGATGACATTAGGAGAAATAATCTCCACAATTTTACAACAAATGCACTTAGCTTTGGTAGAACCGATGTCAGGCAACAAAGTTCCAACAGATACTTCTGAGGCAGGATCAGATTGAGACATCTTGCAGAATGTAAAAGAAAAAACAACATATAAAGCAAAATTATCAATTTCCTTATATGACAGTTTCAGGAATGGGAAAAAATGCAAATAGCATAGCCCTCTGACATAGAAAAAGGCAAGAGGCAAACAGCAATGGGGCAAATAAATAATGAAAAAAGTTAGCCGCCAAGTATGACGCACAACGTAACTTAAATTTTTTTGGCGCCAACCATGTCCGGAAATGACACACTCGTGTCACTAACGACGCAACCCTGTGTGAAACCTCTGCGTCAATTACGACGCCGGAAATGATGAATTTGCATCAACGGACGTGCCTTTCGCGCCAAAAAATTCTCGCGCCAAGAATGACGCAATAAAGTGTAGCATTTGGCGCACCCACGAGCCTAAGTCAGCCCGCAATTTGAAACAAGTAGTCAATTGAAAAAAAGACTAAACCCCAGGTAAGAAAAATATTTCTTAATATTAACTTTCCCAAATATGAAACTGACAATCTGCAAAAGGAAATACATCAATCTGACTCATGGCAAATATAAGTACAATACATATATTTAGAACTTTATATAAATGCATAAAGTGCCAAAACCATAGATGAGGTGTCTTAAGTAATAAAAACATACTAACCTAAAGACACCCATCCACATATAGCAGATAGCCAAACCAGTACTGAAACAGTTATCAGTAGAGGTAATGGTATATGAGAGTATATCGTCGATCTGAAAAGGGAGGTAGGAGATGAATCTCTACGACCGATAACAGAGAACCTATGAAAAAGACCCCGTTAGGAAAATCATTGCATTCAATAGGTGATACTCTCCACGTCCCTCTGACATTCGCTGTAGAGGAATCAGGCTTCAAAATTCTGAGAAGCGCATGTCAACGTAGAAATCTTAGCACAAACTTACTTCACCACCTCCATAGGAGGCAAAGTTTGTAAAACTGAATTGTGGGTGTGGTGAGGGGTGTATTTATAGGCATTTTGAGGTTTGGGAAACTTTGCCCCTCCTGGTAGGATTGTATATCCCATACGTCACTAGCTCATGGACTCTTGCCAATTACATGAAAGAAAGATTGATGTTATAATGATAAAATCGATTGAGGAATATAGATGCATAAACCTAAACTGGGTACACTTTAGGTATATAAAAACAGTACTATACATAAATCATTATGGCAGGTAACCTATCAAATTCAATCAATATGAACTATGGGGATATCAAGGCGATTTAGTAGGGATTTAGTCTACATAGTGTTTTTTTGTTAACTGTAATAAAGAATTTAGTTTGCTACATAAGTATATATAAGTAATACGAGTGTCCCTGATCCTATGCCATTAAAAAGATAACTATTGTGAACATATTTATACATGTTGAAACTTTACTACAATTGTGTAGAGGAGAATGAGTACCAGGGTATAAAAGATGTTAGCGCCCGATTAGCAATTATTAGGAAGAAGTATGGGATTGATAAGTGGGTGAACTCCTGCTTAACATAACACGGTTCTCGATCGTTGCCCTGGCCGCAGGCCACAATGTCGGTACCTAGGGAGAATAAAGATCTAGAGATCATTGTTATTTTAGTGCGCGCTAAATGTATTAAGGGTTCAAAATATTTGCGTGCATAAATAACTGCTTCCTTGCTGTTAGGTGATCCCAGATCTCCATGGCATCTCAATAAAGATTTTGGGCTACTTAGTTTCAGTGCTAATGGGCATAGGATGCAATTTATTTTCAAACATCTATTTAAGGAAAGTTAGTTATTTGAATGTCAAAAATAGACATAACAGTGGAGTCAGGGCATTTTAAATGTCATGTAATGGTATTCTATTCCATATGTTGTTGGGTGCAGTGGCATGTTAGTATAAGTCAAATCTCTATCAGTGCAAGGAGCGGACCGCCATTTATATTAGGTTAGTGTGGGGATATGGCGATAAGTGTCCCTCAAGTCCATTAGAGTAAATTCAAAACCACCACAACAGAAATATTTAACTTTAGCATAATAATGAGATAATGATAGATCCATAACTATATCCTGAGATCATTTTTGTAAAACCTGCAGTGAAAGACATTATAAACTAACCTTGCTGAGGGGGTACAAATATAATTGTACTAAAACGTTAGTATTCTATAACAAGTTAACTCTTTTTTTAATTAAACAGTTGTAAGCTATCCCTCCCCTATCGCAGGGATGTGTCTGCTTCTGTGTAGATGATAAATATTCACTTCTGAGGGGTTTAATTGAGGTTGTCTACAAGTCATGTGCAGAAAGTTATGAAGATAGTAGGTAGACTCCTCTATGGAACTCCACTTTGTGTCGGTAAGAGACTGTACTGGCCTTGGTGTAGTGCTGATCAGGCACGGTTCCAATTTGCTTCGCTCTTTTGCTGACTGTGTCGCAGTCTGTACTGTTTTCTTGGTGAGTTCTCTAGGACCCGAGTTCACCACTGTTAGCTCAGGCAAGATGGCAATATGTGCAGTGTGATCTTTGGATACATTAAGATGTTTGGCAGTTTTTTTTGTAGCCAGCTATGGCCTTTGTGGTGGCTCCTTGTTTTGTGCGGCACTGAGTGAGGTAATGGCCTTCTCTTGTCGCATGTAGCTATAATGATTATTTAGTAGAGTGGGTGTTGCGGTGCTAGCAGAGATCCCTTTATCTGAGAACTCCTTAGAGTTTGTGCTGGACCTGCTCTCCGCAAGTAGTCATATGGGGCTTCATCTAGTATCCGATTCATGGCGTTTTCAAATTTTTCTTGGAGCACATCGAGTCGCTGTAGGTGAGTTGCTCCCGGCATAACTGCCATACTGGGCTTTTGGGAAGTATTATTTCTTTCAGATAAAGTACTTCTTATTAGGAGAGATAGGCTTAGTGTCCAATTAAGGTCAAGAACCTTGGAACTACAGAGGGGGAAGTGCCACCTGTATTGAGCCGCCACAGTCCTCTGTTGTCCGATCATGAGCCCTGGTATCAAGAAAACAGCTACAAGAGTAATGATGAGCCCCGTGTAGAGCTAGCAGTCGTCGTAGGTGTAAATTTTTATAATGCAACTGTTGAGTAGTGCCTGTAACCGGCGGATTTGAGGCTGATCAACCGGAGATGCGACCGTTCAGGATCGCTGTTAGGACACGCCCCTTTATGGGTTGTGTTTTTTTTTCATTCTTCACACTTTATATCCCTGCAAAGTCCTTTTACATGGTTGTTAAATTGGCCTTTTACTACTAAAGGGGCTCACAGTGTATAAATCCTCAACCGCAGGGGACATGCCAGCAGTTCACTTCTCCCTTTCAGTTAGGGGTTAGATGAGGCTTTGAAATGAGAGTATTTTATATTCTAACGTTCTCCTTTTAGACAGACAATCTTGGTATATAGGATCTATTGAAGGGGTTTTTCGACACCTACGTTAGGTGGTATGTTGATTGGGAAGTCCCCCTTTGGTCAATATATTCAGCTGACTGTTCTTCCCAGCAGTGGTGGGGTTAACACTATTTCCCGCCTTAGACTGGGTTATGGCTGCGCAGTGTTAGTAAAAGACACTTACAGGTTGTATGGCTGTGTGACAGTTTTTCTTCCCCTGGAGGATTTTGAAAGCATTTGTGGACAGTTAACTGTCGATTCACTCTTTACCCTCTAACGGGGATACATCATTGTGTTCTTTTCAACAGTATGTGAATAATAGCCTGTACATTAAGGGATTGGAAGTCGATCTTTATTGGGCTCTAAGCTGTGGGTAATCTTTGGTTATGGCAGGATAATATGGCCGTCGGAACTTTTGGCATGAACCTTCCTTTTATTGTACCGGGAAGAAGCCGTTTCTTTTTGTACGCTATAATTTACATTGGACAGTGTGTCACACTCTCGGTGCAGCGCTTTCTAAACTCCACCTGTGTTAGGAGTATATATGTCAGCTGTGGCACGTTCGGCTTTACTATCTACCAGAGGTTTTAGCCATCTGAGTGCGGTACTCTTTCTGTTTTTTGGTGTGGGAAGATGTGTAAGTTTCTCCTGTATCAGTGGATGACTTAGTTTTTATGCAGGGTAGTAATCGCTCTGCGTGCTACTTAATACGGCAAATCTGGACAGGATCTTCTAAAGGAGTTTAATTTTTAGTATATAACATCATGGACTTTCAGGTCTGCTGAAGGTTTTTATATTTGCCCTATGAGCGCATTATTTATGGGAAGTGCTTATAATATCCTCATGTTCCTTTTTTTATGTATGATAGAGAATACAGATATTTTAGTGTTTTTTTTTACCCATAGTCAGGAGCTTCTTGGTGTGAGATTCTTTATTACACTGTGTATAATTTGATTGTTTCCTTGCTAAGGGTTAGCAAGGATTACCGGTCCTTTGATGCCATCTGCTGGTGGTTTTCTGGCATTACAGTCGGGTTTTCTACTTCTGTAGAAATCTGGTGCCTTTTCCTTATAAGCATTATGTTTTGCTAATACTATACTTCTGTACATAGTAAGATTTAAAATTGGAAATCTTTTCTTCTGGGTATCTTACATTTATGTGATATTGTTCTTAATATTATATGTGGGAGAGGAGACATATCTAGTATGCTTTTGGATGATATGTTCCCTATCAGGTTCATTGTTTTACTTTAGAATCCCAAGAAGCTCTGACCACTATTTTATTTAGTTTATTCTTATGGAGAAGATACCAACCCTGACTGTATTTTGCTCCCTATGTTTTTCTTTTGGAGTAGCTGTTTTACACGCATATAATGCTTATTCTATATCTTACATCTGTGTTTATTGGTCTAACCGTTTTCCAATAACTTTTGATGGGGTAAAGCAGGTGGGGAGTTCCCCATTTTAGACCTCAGTTTTTCAACCTTTTTTTTATCAGGATTTCGTCCTTCAAATTGGAGTCTATTCTTTTCCTAATTCAAGGGATATGTGGTGTAGTGGTTAGTTCCACCACTCCAGAAGGAGAAGGTTGTGGATTTGAACCTAGACAAGCTCCTGCTTTCTCATCTAACGTGTGCTTCTGGTGTCTGCTAGCCTTCCAAAGTGGAAGTGTTTAAGATCAGTTCATGTCTTCCATTGACCTGAAGGATGCGTATTTTCATGTTCCTATACACTAGGTTCATTTCAGAAACCTGCGGTTTGTCTTCCGGACAAACTCTTCCAGTTGTATCCCCTCCTTTCGGCCTACCACCTGAACCTCGAATATTTATAAAGGTTCTAGGGGTGCTTCTGGCAGTGGCCAGATCTGAAGATTTTACAGTGGTACCCTTTTTCTATATATCTAGGGTCAGGTGCCATCTGTTTTTTTCTTCTTAAATGGAAGGAGTCCACAGCTGCATTCATTAGTTTTGGGAAATAAGAACCTGGGCACCAGGAGGAGGCAAAGACAACCCAGCCAAAAGCTTAAATACTCCTTCCACTCCCCTCATCCCCCAGTCATTCTTTGCCTTTCTTCCAGGAGGATGGCAGAGAAGTGTCAGAATTTTTGTTTTTGTCTCTTATGGAGGGTATTACTCTTCGGCATGGGACAGGAGTCTGGAGATGCAGGGAGTTTCTTTCTGCGAAACCATCCCGTCTCTATTAACAGCTCCTCAAGCAATCAGCGTTGTCGAACTTTGCTTCGCTGCCTGCTTTCTTCTCTCAAGTTCATGGCGGAGGCGATGCTACTATCTGTCACACTTGTAGGGCTGTGTTCCTGTTCCACGGCGTAGATTCCGGTAAGATTGTTTCATTTTACTTTATTCGCAATGTAATGTAATGTGAATGTTTCCCGAGAGGCTACCACATTGCGGGTCTAACTTATACATAAGGGTCTCAGTGAGTCTCTTTTAGTATCTTGGAATTAGGGGGGTTTATAATCATGTCTGTTATGTGATTTAACCTGCTTATGTGCGATGTTTATTGGACTTGTGGTTGGAACTTTGAGGCCTTTGGAAGTCACGCGGCCTTTTGGTTGGGCACGCTTGTTTTGAACTGTACATTTCACCTTGTGTTCGGACGTGGCTACGTTCCATTTTTCCATTTCCGCATTCCCGACCGCGTGGCAAAGGAAAATGTTCTAATCTGCATGCAGGGGTCTGGTCATAGGAGGTGGTGAGTGCCATTGGGGGTGTCAGGTGCAGTTTTAGTTTTTACTACTTTAGTCCATATTTAAATATCCTCTATCCAGTTATGGAGGATTCTGATGCTGAGACTGTGTTAACTTCAGATTCAGTTACAGAGGATTCTGATATTGAGACTATTTTGATTTCAGATTCAGATTCTGTGTCCGATGATGAATCCGGAGTGGCCTTGTTGACGCCTGTCAACTAGTTTTGTTCCGTATGCCTGTTCCTCGGGCTCGGGGAATCAAGGGACTGCTGAGCCATCCGCCTCTGGGTAACCCAGTTTATGGTTCCCCCATGCGGGGTGGCGTGTTTCCCCCGTAGGTTGCAGCACGTTTTCGCTTCCACATAATGTTGGCGATTGTTCGTCTGCAGAGTCCAGACGTTTCTTTGAGAATGTGCTCATGCACTATTGTCCCGGGCCTTTCGCCTTGGGGAGGGCCTCTACAGTTCCCCGCGGGGGTATCTGTCCCTGAGTGTTGTGCCTTCCGTTACAGGATTGCGCGTGTTGCTCAAACATGTTTTTCAGTTATTGAATGACCCCCATCGTTACCAGATACCAGATTTTCAGTCTGATAATTCGAATGGTGCACCTCATTAGACAAGTGGGGATGAAGTAATCTCCTGATTGTCATTTGTTTGAGATCTTTCCCAGTTTTGTGAGATAGGGCTCTGTTTGGCTGGTCCTGCGGGTAGGCCTGTGTCTTTTTGGGCGTTAACCTCTGGGTTGCCTTATATTTTATTTAAATCCGATGGGATGACTCTTATTTGTTTTTGTTTCCTTCAGGGACCTTCTGGGATTGATACTTTTTATTACTTCTTCGGAAGTTGTTGGACATGTTAGTCCTCTGTTACAAATGTCTTTTCTGTTTTTTCCCCTAAAAGGGAGAAATTTACGCAGCCTGCTGGTTGAGACCCTAGGTGCAGGCTGGCCCTGTCAGATTCGTTCGGTCTTGCGACTGTTCAAACATGTGGCGCTGGTTCGGTAGAAGCGTTGAGTGCTCAGGTTATTATTGTTTGTTTTCATGCTAAGCTAAGCATTCGAGAGGACCTGTGGGTCCGTGAGGTGGGAAGGATTGTTTAAGTCCTTATAGCCTTCAGTCATAAATGACCGGGCAGGGGAGTTTTTCAGCTGTGTCACTCTGACATCTGATTTCATCAGAACTTAGAGTTCCTCCCCCATGTGGTGGAGGGTGGGAGGGCTTAATGCACCTTACTGCTATTGAGCGACTTCTAGCTTTGCTCCTTGGAGCGTTGGACTTTAGCTATAGGGGTGGTTCCTTCCTTTGGTCGGGGCTTTCGAGTTCTCTCGCTATCTGGATTTTCTGGATATGCATCCATACCCTTGTGTCTGACTTTTTGGCCAGTTGGGGTGTTTAGTTCTAGGGTAAGGTTTGCCTTAACTATTGGGTACCCGGACCTGTTTTTCTCCATGAGACTTCCGGTTGCTGAAGCTTCGCTTGGCCTTTTTACCGACCCAGTCAGTTTTAGAATCTTGCATCTCAGAACTGGGGCTATGTCCTTGCTCCATCTACCTAACCTGGTCATGGTTGGCCAGAATTTTAGAGTATTTTTTACTCTTTGCCACAGAGTGACCCTTGTCCTCTGGTGGTTAGCCGTGTGGCTTGAGCCTTAAGGGTGGTTGGTTCATACACAGCTGCTGGCGTTGGATGTCCAATTTCTGGTGCGCCTTAGGGTTGCATTCCCCTGGTTAGCTTGCCAGTGTTCCGTTGATTCCCTGCTCTGCAGGCGAATGGGCTGGCTATGCCTCTGCTTGGCAAGCTACTTGTAGGGGGGTCCTTTTCTAGGACATCAGTGTTGGGAATTTCTCTTCCCATTAGCCGGTGCCTTCGGGCCTTGAGGACAGTTGTTGCTCTTCCATCATCGTCCCTTTTCTTTAGGGGATATTCTCCTTCTTTTGATAGATCCGTAGGTCTATGGCCTTGTTGTCTGTTTTCAGAGTCGGGTTGTACTTGTACTCTGTGGGGATGGCTGTGCTATCCTTACGCTCGTTCCTGTACCTGTTTCGGGATTCTTTTGTTCCCCTGTTTTGGATCCCTGAGGCTGGGTTGGTCCAGCTGGCTGTGGGTCTGCGGGTCAGGATGGCCGAGCGGTCTATGGAGCTGCGTTCGGTCACAGTCTCCTCTGGATGTGTGAGCTTTGTTGAGTCTATTGTTGAGATTTTCCTTTCAACTGGCTCCATTGATTTCAGAAGAGAGTTTACTCTTCCTTCGGGTTCGGAGGGTATACTCTCCTTCTCAGGGGGCCTCGATTGAGGTCTGTGTTCCCCTTTTTAGGGACCTGTGTGCAGGTCCGGTGACTTAGGTTGCCTGGAGCGTGCCCTCTGCTGCTTCTTCCTCGCAAGTATCCTCTGTGTCGTCCTGTTATGGACTCTGTGTTTTCAAACTTGGGGTTCTCTCCTGGGTGCATAACACACTTTTTCATGGTTGTTATTCTCGACACTGGGAGGACTTTGCCTTTTCATTTGCAATCTGTACTTGCAGGATGTTGGAGAGACGTCTGTTCTGTCTCTGTGCCCGGTCTTATCCCGGGTTTCGCTTGGTATAGGCGTGGCCTCCTTTACCTGTTTGGGCCTCTGTGAGCTGGACTCACTCGTGGAGGTGTTCTTTTTTGTATTAGGGGACCTTTTGGTTCCCTTGGTTCTCCCTTGCCTTGTTCCCTTTGGGGTTTTGACTGATGTCTCCTTCATTTGTGGAGATGAGCGGTGGAGGACTGTTTGTTGGGCGACGGTGTCTCCTGGAGGACTGTTGGCTCAGTCGAGTCCGTTTGCGGTCTCTAGTTTGGCTTCTGGACTAACTGTGAGTCAGTGTCATTGGGGCTTTTTCCTTTTCAAATTTTATCGGCTTCGGACGAATCAGTGTTTTTCTCGGGTAGAGGTTCAGGTTTGGTGCCCTTAGTATGGGCCGCCTATGTACCCTCCGGTCTTGGCATTCAGTGTCCTCTTTAGCTTGGGTATTGTTTTCCCAAAAGTAATGAATGCAACTGTGGACTCTTTCCATTTAAGAAGAAAAACATAAATTATGCTTACCTGATAATTTTGTTTTCTTCTGATGGAAAGAGTCCACAGCTCCCCACCCGTAATTTTATGTGGGGTGTCCTTATATTTTTCTGGCACCTTTCACCCTGATATTTATTTTACTGTTCCTTGTTCCTCGGCAGAATGACTGGGGGATGAGGGGAGTGGGAGGAGTATTTAAGCCTTTGGCTGGGTTGTCTTTGCCTCCTCCTGGTGGCCAGGTTCTTATTTCCCAAAAGTAATGAATGCAGCTGTGGACTCTTTCCATCAGAAGAAAAAGGAAATGATCAGGTAAGCATAATTTATGTTTTTCTGCCTTCAGCTAGGGTCCACAGGGATTCTCTGTGGTTCTATGTTCTCACGGGTGGAAGGCGAACGTGGAAATTAGTTCCTTGGTACCAGATACCAGGTTTGGTTCTTTGGGTATGATCATAGTCTTTATATCCATGAAGATGTGCTAATGGAAGTCTGAAGATCCAAACTTGTTTCAGCCTGTCTTTCTCTTCTGGTTTTTGTCTGCCCTGTGGTGGCTCTGTGTATAGAAGTCATTGGTCTATTGGTGACTTCCCTGGACATTTTCCTTTTGATTTTTTTTCCATCTGGGTCCTTTTCTGTTATGTTGTCTCTGTCAATGAAGCAGAGACCACTCTGACCTCTCTTAGACAAAAGATCTCTGTCCTAGAGGTTCTTTCAGGACAGTCTGTTCTAGGGCACATGCTTCCTGAGACCGTCTTGGGAGATTGTGACTAAGGATGCCAGCTTTCGGGCTGGGAAGTAGTTTACAGTTCCTTTAAGAGCTCTGGAGTTCTGGACTCAGGAGGAGTCTTCCCTCCATGTAAATATGTTTGATTTGAGAGCTTTTTATCAATTCCAATTGGAGCTGGGCCTTGATAGCACAGTAGGTAGCGCATCAGTCTCATAGTCTGAGGTTGTGAGTTCAGGTCTCACACAATCCAATATACTCTTTATTAAATTCCAGGGGGCATACATCTTCCTCCAGACGTATTCTCTGATAACTCTCAGGTGGGGAGTTAAGTTATTAGTGCTATTGGCATCCCATCTTTCGCCAAGTTTCCTACATTTGGATCTAGATCAGGGGATCCACAAGCAGCTCTGTTCGGCGATCTGTCGGTTCCTGGGGAATACAGTCTTTCTTCCTGTTTTGCCTGGTTAACCTCCTTCCTCGGCTGATAGTCTGTATAAATCAGGATCAGGTTTTGGGCTTGCTGTTGTAGGTTAGTGGTTAGCTCAGCTACTTTTCATGTAAAAGGTTGTGAGTTTGAATCCTGCTATGGGTTCAGGCTCCTCTTTCTGCAAGTCCATCTGGCAATGTTTATGAATCTCCTCGCTCCAGCTTGGCTTTGTAGATTCTGATTTCTTGATCTGGTAAGGATGTTATCCTTTCCCCGTAGAGTTGCTCCTAAGGTAGGACCTTCTTCTTCAGGGTCTTTTTCTTCCACTTGTAAACTCTCTGAGGCTATTTCTTCGGAGAGTGATTGCCTAGTCTTGTCTAGACGAGCTTTCAGAGGAAATGGTTTCTAGTATGGCCAGGCTCAAAGCCGGTATCTTGTAGATTTTCCCTTGGATATGGCATTCATATCTTTTTCCGGTGTGCAGATAAAGGTTTTTCTTGGAATTTGGTGAGGGTTCCTCACATTCTGTCTCTTCTTCAGGACGGTCTGGAGAGGGACTTATCCATCAGTTCTCTTAAGGACCAGTTCTCTGCCCCTTTTTGTTTCATTTGTTCAAGCGTCTGGCTGATTTCCCAGATGTTCAATCTTTTGTTCAGGCCTTAGTCAGATTCAGGCCTGTGTTTAAGTCTGTTGCTCTTCTTTGGAGCATTAATCCTGTTCTTAGAGTTTGGCAGCAGACTCCGTTTGAGTCCTTAATTGATATTAAATTATTGTCTTGGAAGATTTTGTTTCGAGGGGTCTCAGAGATTTTGACACTATGTGTCCTTCTTTTCCTTTTTTCTCATGCGGATATGGTGGTCCTTCGTGCCGAAATAGGATTTCTTTCTAAGATGGTGTTGACCACTATATCAATTAGGGAATTGTCGTTCCTTGGCTCTTTAGGACCGTTTGGTGCATAACTGGGTGGTTGTGCGTGCTCTAAAGTTCTATCTTCAGGTTACTAGAGTTTTTGGACAATTTTCTGTCCCTTTTTATTGTATTCTTTGGCAGTTGTCAGGGCCAGAAGACTTCTTATCTTCCTTTTGGTTGATAAGTATATTGGTTGGCTTAGGAGACAGCTGGATAACAGCCTCCTGAGGACTCTGGCTCTTTCCACTAGGGCTGTCTCTTTTTTCCTGGGTCTTAAATACGGTTTCTGTGGACATTTCTGCAAGGCGGCTTCTTTCTCCTTGTTGCATATTCTCTAAGAGTTTGCCTCAGCTGAGGTTTCTTTTGGGAGGAAAGTTCTTCGGTTTAGATCACCCGTCTTGTTTCTCCCTCCCTTCCATTCTGTGTCCTTAATTTAATTTTAAGACGGCGTTTGTCTGTTTTAATCCTCAGGCACCTCTATACCTTGTGTCATCTTCTCTTTCCATGTTCCATTGGCTGAATGACTGGGAGTTATGGGAAGTGGGAGTGATACTTAACAATTCTGTTGGGGTGTTCTGGTGGCCAGGAGTTGAATTCCCACTAGTAATTGAATGGATCCGTGGACTTTCCATGCCAGGAAAGAAAAGAATTTATCAGGTAAGCATAAATGTTGTTTTCTTTCACACCAGGAGTGCTTTTGCGTGCTGTTGGTTGGGACACCTTTTGCATAGCACCGGACTGCTCACCTTCAGCATGTGGCTATATTACAATGGTGGGGCAAGAGTGGTTCGTTTTAACTGAACTAAATGGCAGCAGATATAGGTTAAATAATATTTTATTTCAGCGATTTCAAGCTCCCTCATACTGGCGATAGACTTCTACACATGAATGCTATGCTCTCCCTCCAAATTATGTTCCTTTGGGACTGAAACGTTATATGCAGCCACCAATCAACAGCTAGAACCAAGGTTCTTTGCTGCTCCTGAGCTTACCTAGATAAACATTTCAGCAAAGGATAACAAGAGAAGGAAGCAAATTAAATAATACAAGTAAATTGGAAAGTTGTTTAAAATTGCATGCTCTCTCTGAATCATGAAAGAAAAATATTGGGTTTCATGTCCCTTTAAGTTGCAACCCTGTTTAATCTAGGTTTAGCCATCTAATAAGTGTCTGAGTTTTAATGTACAGCTTCTGATACATTTAATTTGAGGGAAATAAGCCCCTTAACTTGCTAGGAGCTATATATCTAGTGTCCCATTGAAATAAAATATTAAAGTGCCATCTTTTTCCTGTATACTGCTCAGAAAATAAAAATGGCACTTACCTCAATGAAATCTGCCAGGCAGAAGGGCAGCTCATTAGGTTTGAGAGGCATGCTCCCTCACATGGACCTGTAGAAAAAAGACAAACACTGAGTAATCTTACTCAGGCTTTCAATGTAAGGGCAACATTAACTACTTAGTGAGGATTGTTCCTCACAAGTTCTCATTGCTTAAAAGCCATCACTGCTCTACTGAAGAGACTGACATGGACTACGGCTACACCCCAGGAGAAAAGCAGAACAAACTTGCACTGCTGAAAAATAAAATCTTGATTGAAGAATCTTCTTCTAGACACCTAAACTTTACCACCTCCTTGCTCTAAACGTAGGCAAAGAGAATGACTGGGGTTGGAGGGAAGGGAGGTGATATTTAACAGCTTTGCTGTGGTGCTCTTTGCCTCCTTCTGCTGGCCAGGAGTGATATTCCCAATATTAATTAGAGATGATCCGTGGACTCACCGTGTCATTAGAAAGAAATATATGTTTTTATATATGGCACTGGGACAGATCTTTCACTATTCCCTTGCTTTTGCGTGCAGCAGGTTTTTTTTGCGCACTTAGTTTTTCGCACGCCGGGTTTACACTTATTGGTTTAGCGCACGTCCCTTAGTCTCTCAGGAGCTGCATTTTTTTGCTCGCTGGTCTGCCTGTCGGGTTAGCGCACGTTTGCTCGGCTATGCGCACACGGTTTCTGGTGCGCTCAATCTCATTTAAACGGTCAGTTGTTTGGCATGTGTTCTGAGGTAATGTTATTTTCTACTGTTCTTGTCCTTTTTACATGCAAACAGGTGTATAATATGTATTAATACTTTCCCCTTCTGGTGAACCGCAGCCGTCCCACAGTCTCTCCCAAGGTCTGTGTGAATATATCAGGTGTGCTAGCTGGAGGCGCTGGTTCAGCTTGTATCAGTCGTTGGTATCTTCCTTTCCTTTCCTTCCTCAGTTGTATAAGTCTAGGTGCAAAATAGTGGTGCTGAAATATCAGACAATACACCATACAAAGGTGAATATCTACTCACAGTGTATATTGCAGGTTACCGGCTCCTTCCCAATATGAAAAGACAATATCACAGATTCAGTAAAAAAGATTGTCTTTATTTGGCTCAACGCAAAAGCGTTTCAACGGTCCCAGCCGTCTTTCTCAAGAGCAATAAAAGTGCTTTACAAACCAAAGCATACCTTTCCGCTGCACAGGCGGCCTTTAAATACATGTCAGTTACGCTACCTACTTCCCCATTGGAGGAGAGCAGGTTTACACCCGATTCAAAATTTCAATTGTAAATTTAAAATAAACATCTAAAAAAACATAAAAAACAATATTAATTATATTAGAAACTATAAGTTTGTTTTAAAATATAAAATTTCTGTAGATATCATCATTTTTGCCGGTAGTTCCCTTTCAGGTAGTTTTCTGTTTCAAGTTCCCTTTCAGGTCCGGTATGTCAGTGAAGATCACATGTTATAGGTTGTCCAATGAAATTCAGTTTCTGGTATAGTGATGTTTTGTAGTTCCCTTTCAGGTAGTTCTCTATTTTAGGTTCCCATTCAGGTCTGATATGTCAGTGGGTATCACATGTTATCGAATGTCCAATGAAAAACAGTTTCTGATTTTCTCAAAATAAAAAGACATGTGTTATTCACAGATACAAAGTTTCTTATATGAATTCTGCTTATCCAAATATTTAGAGGAGGTAGAATAAATTGCCACTTAGAAGTATATTACAAGTTGGAATAGATACTTTTCATAATTAAACATTCATATTATAAATAGACTTCTATATTTATTGAATGTTAGATATTGACTCAGCGACTTGTGTGTTGCATATAATTTCTTGAAATTAAAGTGATGGTAAACTCACTATAATGACAATGTTATTTCCTAAAGCTTTTATTACACATATACCTTGTATACTCTTATTTCTTTACTAATCAATGCTTAAGACAGAGTAAATTACTTTTTTTATTTGCAGGATTGCCTGTCCCTGGCCGCCTCCGTGAAAAAATACTGATTGTGAAATTTGATTGACATATGGCGCATCCAATAGCAGATGCACCATACGCCCTATGTATTTGATCTTCAGCACGCTCCCGTGCCGCTGCTTTGAGGGCTCTGAATTAGCGATGCACACTGCGCAAGTGCAGTTATCAGATGAGCCGACAGCAGCCTCATGTAAACAGTCTGTTTACATGAGGCCGCTGTCGGCTCATCTGATAACTGCACTTGCGCAGTGTGCATCGCTAATTCAGAGCCCTCAAAGCAGCGGCACGGGAGCGTGCTGAAGATCAAATACATAGGGCGTATGGTGCATCTGCTATTGGATGCGCCATATGTCAATCAAATTTCACAATCAGTATTTTTTCACGGAGGCGGCCAGGGACAGGCAATCCTGCAAATAAAAAAAGTAATTTACTCTGTCTTAAACATTGATTAGTAAAGAAATAAGAGTATACAAGGTATATGTGTAATAAAAGCTTTAGGAAATAACATTGTCATTATAGTGAGTTTACCATCACTTTAAGTGTGAGAATTATATTCTTTTGTACAATATGTGTATATATAAACATTAAGTGTGATGATATGACATGAACTGTCTGTATAAATACATATTTATTTTGCCCCCTTTTTTTTTTTTTTTTTTTTTCTGTGTGTGTCCTTATAATCGTATTCACCTCAACAGGAACAAAAAATGTTACTGATTTATTTAGGCCCCATATTTTCATCTTTTGAATTTATCATTTATTTTGTCCCCCCTTTCCTATGTTAAGAGTTTTTTAGACAAAGGCAGCAATTTTTGTGTCCTTATTTAGACCCCATTGGGCATATGTTCTAAGTGTATGTATCCATTTTAATTCTCTTTGGTCTAGTTGTTTTGCCAGATTACCACCCCTCCAATGAAGTTCAACCTTCTCAATTCCTATCCATAGAAAGGATTCTTTTGTGAAATGTTCACAATTGTTGCAGTGTAGCGGCACTCCGTGGTCATCATGATTCTTTTCTATTTTATTTTGATGTTCCATGATTCTTGTTTTTAAAAATCTGGACGTTTGTCCTAAATACTGGATTTTGCAGCCACATTGCAACAAATATATCACATTTTTACTTTTGCAAGTAATGAATTCTTTTATTTCAAATTTTTTTCCCGTAACTGTGGAGTCAAATGTTTTGTGTGTTCTTCTGGTGTAGTTACAACCTTTGCATTTGCCGCAAGTGAAGAAACCTGTCATGTTACTTATTTGTAAAGGTTTTTTGGGGGCTATGCCTTTTATGAGTGAGGGAGCTAATTTTTGTTTCAAATTTTGTCCTTTTCTGAAGATAACTGTGGGCTTAGCTGGAATTATAGGTCCTAGATATTCATCCTCTTTTATAATGTGCCAGTGCTTTTGTATAATTTTTTTGATTGTATGATGTTCTACATTAAATGTGGTCACAAATTTAGGGAAATTATTGTTAAATGAGGTCTCATTTTTGTGTTTGTTTTCTAACAGGGTTGATCTTATTTTATTTCCAACTTCATTTCTTTCTTTTTCTAAAGCTCTATGGTCATATCCCTTTTGTATGAATCTTTCTTTTGAGTATTCTTGATTGTTGTTCGTAATCATCTATATTGCTGCAGTTCCTGCGTATTCGTAGGAATTGGCTTTTTGGTACTGACTTTAGCCAGTTAGGATGGTGGCAGCTATCATGTCTAATGTAGGTGTTAGTGTCACACTTCTTAAAGTATGTTTTGCTGTGGATTTTTTCATCTATAGTGTAAAGAGTTAAATCTAAAAAATGTATTTCTTTTTTGTCATATTCTATTGATAATGTGACTTGCTGATTATTGTTATTAAGTATTTGTACAAATTCTATGAGTTTGGACTCACCCCCCTTCCATATGCACAGAATGTCATCTATATATCTATGCCAGGACACCAGGTCTGCACCAAATTCTTGATTATGCCATACATGAGTCGTCTCAAAATAGTCCATGTAAATATTGGCATAACTTGGTGCAAACATGGTGCCCATGGCAGTCCCACAAATCTGTAAATAGTAGTTCCCATTGAACCAAAAAAAGTTGTGATATAGAATAAATTCTATGGCTCTAAGTATGAAATCTAGTAATTTTGGTGATAAATCTTTATCTTCTGATAGTTTCCATTTAACTGCCTCAATCCCTTTTTTGTGATCAATTATGGTATACAAAGAAGTCACGTCCATGGTGACCCAAAAGTAATTTTCTTGCCAGGGTATATTTTGTATGATTTGTAAAACATGTTTGGTATCTTTTAAATGAGATTTTGCCTTCTGTGCATAGGGTTGGAGAAAAAAATCTATGAATGCTGACAAGTTTGAACTTAAAGAATCTATCCCACTGATAATCGGCCTTCCTGGTGGCCTTGTTGCATGCTTATGTAATTTGGGTAAAAAATAAAAGATTGGGGTCTTAGAATCTGTTTTATAAAGAAAATCAAATTCCTCTTCTGTTATATTTTGGTTAAATGCTTCCATAAGTAGTTTTTGAAGAGTGGAGGTGTATTCTTTTTTAGGATTCTTTGTTAAAATAATATATGTATTAGAGTCTCCTAGGATTCTGTTAGCTTCTTCCATATAATGTTCTTTATCTAGAATGACCACACCTCCACCCTTGTCCGCCTCCCTTATCACTATATCTTCTCTCTTGTTTAGATTTGTAAGAATATCCTTTTCTTGTTTTGTAAGATTGTGATAACTCTTATTTACTTTGTTGGTTAAATTGTCTATATCTTTCATTATCAATTTATTAAATACCTCTATATTGGGACCCTTTATGTGACTTGGGTAAAATCTTGAGGGGTTTTTAAATTTACTTCTTAGACTATCTTGAGGTGGTATATATTGTACAGATGGCTGTTTGGCAAAGAATCTTTTTACCGTTAAATTTCTCACAAATTTTTGTGCATCTACAAAGAGTTGAAAAGAATTAACTTTTTGTGTGGGGATAAATTTTAATCCCCTGGATAAAACTGATTTTTCATTGTCACTTATGGTTTTGGATGAAAGATTAAAGATCCCCTGTGTTACTGTCTCCTCTTTCTTTGATTTCCCTCTTCCTCCTCTATTTCCTCTATGTTTGGAGTTCTTCCCCTCTTTTTCTGAGGATGATCTATCCTGATTGGTGAATATTTGTTTTGATGTGTCCAATTTTCCCTGTGTGAATGTTTCTCTCTCTCCCTCATATGATCCTCTTTCTGGTATGTGTAATGGTGAGGGGGTCTTGAAAAACTTTCCCTTATTTCTGTTTTGTGTTTCTCTTTTGTTTCTCCCTTCATAAAAGGAGATCGTGGTCTTTTATAATCTTGGTGATGTGCACGTGGTGTTTTTGGTGTATAGTGATAATTATGTGTATCTTTTTGATAATAATCTTTTTGTTTTTTATATTGGTTTTGAGCATAGTATGGAGAATCATAGTTCCTATGATCATTTCTTTGTGTGTATTCTCTGTGTTGTGAGCTGTGTCTTTGATTTCTTTCATTGTAAATAACATTTTCATTTATCAGTTCTTTATTGTGCGATCTTGGTCTCTGATTTTTTTCTTGATGTGTGTACTGATTTCTACTAGTGTCCGTGCTATAATTTCTGTGCATGTGGCCGTGATTTAGATCTTTTCTATCTCTAGAATATTCATTACTGTGATATACATTTTTTCTGTTGTGATGTGAATAATTATTACCATTATTGGTTTTTGTTCTCCCCCTTTCATCAAGTGATTTGTTTTGCTGTGTAGGCTTTTTTTGTACATATTGTGTCCCACCTTGAAAGTCTTCATTATCTCTCATATATTTTTGATGTTTTTTGTCACCTATTGTTTCATCAAATTCTTTTGCTTTCTCTTTAATGTATTCAAACTTATCTTTACATTTCTTGTTGTCTAAATAACCACTGAGTTCTTGTTCTAATGTATTAATTTCTTTCTCTAGAGATTTCAATTGTAAGTCTTGCATCTCATATAGTAAGCTGACTAATTCTAGAGAACATTTATGTAAAGCTGCGTTCCATTTTTGCAAAAAATTATCATCCTCTAATCCAAATGCTGGAATTTTAAATACTCTAAGTCCTCTGGGTACAATACTTTCATTGAGGTATCTACTTAAAAATGTTACTTCCCACCATTTTTTGGCTTCTTTTGTGTATAATTTTTGTAATTTAAAAATTATAGACTCCCATTCGGAGTTAGAGTTTTCTGTTTTACCAAATATGTCATTATATTTGGACTGTCTTGCAGTCCTCCAATCATTTAAAGTATTATTAACAATGGTATTTTCCATATTATACAGGAGAGAAAAAACAGATATACATGCAAATAGGTGTATAATATGTATTAATACTTTCCCCTTCTGGTGAACCGCAGCCGTCCCACAGTCTCTCCCAAGGTCTGTGTGAATATATCAGGTGTGCTAGCTGGAGGCGCTGGTTCAGCTTGTATCAGTCGTTGGTATCTTCCTTTCCTTTCCTTCCTCAGTTGTATAAGTCTAGGTGCAAAATAGTGGTGCTGAAATATCAGACAATACACCATACAAAGGTGAATATCTACTCACAGTGTATATTGCAGGTTACCGGCTCCTTCCCAATATGAAAAGACAATATCACAGATTCAGTAAAAAAGTTTGTCTTAGTCTCTCAGGAGCTGCATTTTTTTGCTCGCTGGTCTGCCTGTCGGGTTAGCGCACGTTTGCTCGGCTATGCGCACACAGGGTTTCTGGTGCGCTCAATCTCATTTAAACGGTCAGTTGTTTGGCATGTGTTCTGAGGTAATGTTATTTTCTACTGTTCTTGTCCTTTTTAGGCTTAGCGCACATTGTTCCTGTCAAAGCTACTTAGGTAGGTGTATATGGTTTCCATTCCTCAAGAGCTTTTTAAAAGGGTTTTATAGTGTTTATTGCATTGCTTTGTCATATGATATAATGGAGCAGCAGGATTCTGTCCCTAAATCTACCCAAGACACTGAGCCTCTACCCAGGTGTGCTTATTGCAAAAAAAGCTGAAGTACCCTCTTCAGCTCATTTTATGTGGATCATGTTTAGATTTGTTAATGCATACAGACCAATCTAATGCTGTTTTTTCTGGGTAATAGTGCACCTACTCTGTTTATTACAGGTTAATGCTGAAGTAGTACCTCCTGCCATGAAAACTTTTTATCAAGGCTGCAGTCTCTGAGGCGTTGGCTGCTCTCCCACCTTCAAATAAATGTAAAAGGTCAGTTCAGATTTTACATTCCACAAGTGCTATGTTCCCTGAACCCAGCTATTCTGTTGTATCTTCAGATGGTGAAGTTTCCTCTGGGGATGAGGATTCCTCATCTAATGTTGAACCTGATTGTCATGAATACCTCATGATTTAGATGCTAAAAGGTTAATTTTCTTTAGCTTGTGTGCTAAAAACATTTGTTTTTGTTTTTTCAGAAGACATTTGTTGCTGTGTTTTCCCTTAGATAAGCCAGAGCCCTTATAGTTTGTAAATAACAATCCAGGGGATCTCCAGAGCTTGATGAATCACTGCCCACAACTGCAGACACCTTACCTAAGGTTTCAACTTGTGCTGCAAGGGGTGCTGTCATAGTCCATAAGAGCTTGTATCAATTCCTCTTCGGTTTTCCCACGGGAGGGAATAGCTCTCTCCTGGCAAAACAGCGCAATAATTTCCTTGGTCTGCTGCTGGTATGCCTTCATAGTAAAAAATTAAATAGAAAAGAAAAACAGAGAATTGGGAAGGGGACTGTTTGCAATGTGTAACTATATAATCCACTGAGTGTTAGCCTTTGGAAATTGTGATAGTCAATTTATTTTAGTACTGGGATTTTCACACTAGCAAATCCACAAAGCACTAAAACTTAATAATAAAAAAAAAATATCTGCAGCGCTGTCCCCAATTTGTGACGACCAGGGTTAACCAACCCTGCACCAGTCACTTGTTTGGCACAGAAAGGGTTAACAGACCCTTTCCACTTTAACCAATCTGTCACAGTCTAGCCACTCCAGGCAAGCATGTGACTGTTCAGTGGGTGTAAGGGTTAAGAACACTCTCTAGTCTGTCCTAGACTTAGAAAAAAAGCCCAAACTCCCCTTTTAATCCACCCATACTAAACTATCTCTAAGCTGCCATCAGTTAAGATTTATTATATGGAAAATCCTGTAACGTTTGTAAGATATTCCTTTATCAGACCAATCCTGGCCAGTAGTCTGCTTATCCTGGCATTAAGTGGAAAGAGAAAGAAAAATCCCAGGAGTAAATGTAATGGTTAAAAGGAATGAGGTAGAACAGACACAGCAGCAAGTAGGTAGCTCAGAGCTCTGAGTAATTAAACACAAGGCAAAGGAGTAGGCAACATGGCAAAGCAGAAGACAGCAACAGAAAGCCAAACCAAGCTATCAGAGCACCAACGGTTTAAACAATATAGTTGTTCACTAGGCAGAGCAGGGTTCAGCAACCAGACAGACAGTCCAGACTTTCAGAGCACCAAAAGGGTTAAATAGAGTAGGTCACTAGGAAGAGAAGGGTTCAGCAACACAGGTAGTCAGTGCAATATTTCTGAGTACTAAAGCGTTAAGCAATAAAGTAGTCACTAGGCAGAGCAGGTTTCAACAGCAGGCAGACAGTCCAATCTTTCTGAGTACTAATGGGATAAGCAATAGCGTAGTCACAGGGCTTAAGCAGAGATAGCAACTGGCATGCAGTCCAATCTTTAGTATAAAAATAATTAGGTCACCCAGGAGTACAAATAGCACAACCTATATTAGGGCCAGGAAGAAATGAAAGGAGGTACTTACATAGGCACAGATTTGCGCCAAGGAGGACTCACAGGTGTGATTCAAAGGGGCACTCATGGCAATGATGTCACCACCACGCTGCAACAGCAACCCATGGCAATAGCTGTAGAAAGCAGGAAGGTGACAAATCCAAAGCTTCTAATCGTTTTGTTCCTTTTGTCAGAATAAGGAAAAGAAAACTGACTCCTCTGTTCAAAAGCCAGGTTCCTCTGGTTCAGTCTGGAGACCTAATGCTAACTGGAAGTCTAAGCAGGGTAAGAAATCTGTATCTTCTTCTAAAACTGCAGGAAGGTGTGGCCCTCAATCCAGAAGTTCTAGTAGGGGGCAGATTAAGCCTCTTCGGGAGGCTTGGTTTCAGTCTGTCCCAGATCCCTGGGTTCAGAATATTGTTTATCAGGGATATAAAAATTGGATTTAGAACAAGCCTCTCAGAGGAAGGATTTTTCTATCCAGTGTTCCATAGAATCCTGTAAAAGCTCAAGCTTTTCTTCAATCTGTCGCAGATCTGGAAGATATGGGAGCGATTGTTCCAGTTCATTTGCAGGAATAGTTCATCTAAAGGGACAGTCTAGTCAAAATTAAACTTTCATAATTCAGATAGGGCAACAACTTTGCAATTTACTTTTATCATCAAATTTGCTTTGTTAACATATGCTTATAAGGAATATCACATTATGCAAACATTTTCAAGGGACCAAGAATCCTGTTGAAATGGGAAATTCCCAGCTGGTAAATCTGGACCAGAATCAGGTGACACACACTGAAGAAGGTATCCATTGTATAAAAAGCTTTAGGAATCCCTCTAGCTTTTACCCAATTCAAAGCAGGGGTCCCATTTTTGAGACTTTTTTCAAAAGAATAGAACAAGATTTAGTTTCTCTAAAAGAGAACCCTAAACCGGAACAACAGAATCTGTCTAGGATGGAAAAGCAGGCATTAAAAGAACTACATTCTAATGAAAATGTAGTGATACGGGATGCAGACAAGGGTGGTTCTATAGTCCTTTTGAATAGAACCCAGTACGTCTCTGAAGCCATGAGGCAATTGGAAAATACGGACAATTATGTCAAATTGAGGGGTGATCCAACCACAAAAGTTTCAGAGAGAATTGAAACACCTTTTGGATCAGGGATATGAACTGGGAATTCTTGACAAGCAGACTATGGATTTTCTATTTGTACAGCATCCTAGAGTGCCTATCTTCCATCACTTACCAAAAGTCCATAAATCAGGGGCAGAGCTTGTAGCTGAAGCGGCAGGACGCATCTGAGAGGAGCTCCTGACATGAATCACTCTAAATAGCCACTTAATTTAGATATTCCGTTAAATTAAAGTATATATATGCTTTACAACAGTCTGCAGAGGCTTGAAGTCTGGAACCGTATCAAAACTGCTGACCGCCTATGTTCTTCAGCTGAGCCGTGATCGCCATTTCTCACAAGGCCTTCATGTGTGCGACCAGGGCTGCCGCATTACCCCCCCCCCCCGGGAAACTGGGTTACTAGGCAGAAATTTAAAGCTGCCCAAAAATCTACTAAGCGATCATTGGGGCGTATGTATAGCTGGGATCACTAGACTCCATATAACAAATTGTAGACTCGTCTTGGCTAACCATTAGGAGTTCTGTGCCAATACAGAGGTTCATTGCAACTGCATGACAAACGTGCTCAAAATGGAGACTGCAGTTGCATTAACGATGCGAGATGTGGAGGCAATGCTCAAAGCTCACTATTATGCACTCCAAGAAACATTCACAGCTGAATGGAACTCTCTGAGAGCAGTAAGTAGCTCCGTACATAGGAGGCCAACATCTTCAGATGAGCCTACAGTGCCCTACCTTACACAAGAGCCTACAGAGTTACACACCTATCCTCCATCAGGTCTGGGTGACTCACAGCATTACATCCCAGAGATGAACAGGGACCCCGGACCAAACATGCTAATTGCGATTGTGGAGGCCGATGTGTGGTGCGGTGCCGGCGATCGGCTGACCAAGCTGGGAAGGGCAGTTGCCTCATCTGATATCAGTGAGCATGACAGAATTATGGTGGATGGCAAACTAGATACTCATGGGTCAGCGACACACCCTAATGCTTCCGTGGATGTCACATTAATCCCCGACTCCCTGTTCCTACCTGAGGAGAACTTTGTTTGGCAGCAGGTGAGTGTGGGCCTTTTGCCCTTGCTGAGAGACTTTGCTGGGGGCCCACAATCTTGGATCTATCTGAACATAGGAACCACGATGAGTCGCTTTGAAATTTCACAAAGTCAGGCTGGTATAAATGACTCTTGGAGGGTACCACTTCATTGCACATATCTGAGACTTTCGTGCTTGGTTTAATTTCTAGGCAATAATTTTTCACATGCCTTGAAGGTTGGCATAGGCTAGATTACTTACAGTCACTAAATGTCCAATGGAGCATACTGTATATCAATCCACTTTATTGTTTGCTGGTAATGGGCTCTTCCACTTTATTGTCCTAATACTGATGATCATCTTATCTGGTGCTTTATAAGATTCTTTACCATATTCACAAATTGCCTGTTGAGACAATTGGCACTTCATATTACATCTTTGGAGATATTAGCCCTTTCAGACCATATATACAAGTCTATAGAAGATACATAGACAATCTTCTTTTAATATGGTCTGGGGGAGAACTAGCGAGGTCATTAATTGAATGGCTCAATAATAACCAGCTAGGTTTGAAATTTACTTTTGAGTTTGATAAGGAGTCCATTAATTATCTGGACCTTACCCTAAAAGGCCGCTTTGATGGAAGTATCTGTACTAGAGTGTATCGAAAACCTACTACAGGTAACTCTCTTTTGAGAGCAAATAGTTGCCATCCTAAGCAGGTGGCGCATGCAGTGGCCAAGGGGCAATTTTCCAGAATAAAGAGGAACTGCTCCAATGATATTTATAAAGAGGAGGCAGACATATTCAGTTCAAGGTTGTCAGAGAGGGGTTACTAACACGCAGTTATTAAGAGAGCTAGACAGGAAGTAGAAGGGGTGAACACATTCTAAGTGATAGAACAGGTTCAAAGAAACCCTTTGAGGGACTTTTGTTACAGTCTACAGCAGGGGTGGGCAGACTTTTGTAAGGCAAGGGCTTCCTCTAATTTTATTCCAAGTGACGTGGTCACCTAACAAAAAAAACAAAAAACACCAGTCGCTGGCTGAAAATTGTACTTTTGCCACAAATAGGACCTGCTGGCTGAAAATTGTATTTTTGCCACAAATAATACAGCTTTAAAAATCTTTACTTACTTCGAGAGCTCTCTCTTTACGTCACACTGGGACCATCAAGCAACCTTATCTGTGTACCGTGCCTGCGTAGGAATAAGTAGTCTCACAATCAAGATGGCTTGAGTCTAGGGCTAACGGATTAGTCAAGCCTGGAACACATGGGAAACCCACAGCTCAGGTACAACAATGACAATGAACTATTCTCAGCCAATCATAGACACTCATTGTACAAAGTAATTTTATTGGCTGGATGCCATGTCAGGTTGATTAGCGGGCAGGTCCTGTTGGCTGCTCTCCATCTGTCTGCTACTAGCTGAGGACTACTGCAAATAGTTGGGACAGTGACAGCGGCAGGCTCAGTACCGCCTACACAGCAACCAGAGACTGGTTTAGCAGCAACAGCACTGACCTGCACAATTTGGTGACAACAAATTCTGGGGACAGAAAGCTGCAGAAACTAGCACAAAGTATAGCTAATATTAGTGTGTCAGAGAAAGTATCAGAGAGCAGCATCAAAGTCTGGTACAGAGTAAGTAAATTAACCTGAAGGGGAGTAACAGACCCTGGGAAAAAACAACACCACCACCAGACCATTCATCCAGCAGAGCCTGGTGACAAGTAACGGAGGACAGAACTAGAAAGTAGCAGCAGAATATCAGACAGAGCAGGACCTGGAACTGCCAAACCCAGGGATACCGAGCAGCATCTCAGCCAGACAGTAACCAAAGCTGGAGCAACGAGTTCAGCTACAGCCACGTCACACATGCTGAAGTACACCGCCGTTATAGACTTATATTCGATTTCAAAAGTCTGCATAAGAGAAACATTTCTCATACATCTATGGTGGCGAGGCTCTTTACTCAGAATCTAGATGTGTGAGAAGTCTCTATTATTTTGCAGACTTTTGAAATCTTCCAGGCGGTCACCTCAAAATTCACTCGAGGTCTACTGGTAGACCGCGATTTACCTCTTGCCCATCCCTGGTCTGAGAGTATTTGCAAGATTGTACGTAAACATTTCTTCCTTTTGGTAGCAGACGATCTATTGGTTCCTGTGGTCTCTAATGGCAATAGAAGTTCATATAGAAAGGCAAAAACCATAGCCAATTATGTGGCACCTTCACAAATCAATACTAGGAATAGTAATGAATCCAACAGTGTTTATTTGTCTTCCTGGTTAACACACAAGGGTATGTTTAAGTGCGGTAGATCTAGATGTAGACCCTGTGACTATATACAAATCACTGATTCTTTCAAGTCAACTGTGACACAAGATACCTACTCCATCTCTGGTTGTTTAAATTGCAAATGTGATTTTGTCATCTATTTGATTACCTGCTTGTCATGTTTGGTGCAATATGTTAGCCTAACGACGAGGGATGCCAATATAAGAATAAGAGAGCATCTATCAACTATATCAGCCGGAAAGGCGAAAACTCCATTGGTACAACATTTTGCATCCAAACATGAAACCAGACTGGATACATTTTCCTGGCTGATCATTGAAAGGGTAACGTTACCCAAGAGAGGATGGGATAGACTCAGGCTACTCGAGAGACAGGAGATGTTTTGGATCTTTAAGTTAAAAACTTGAGTACCATTTGGGTTGAACTCAGAGTATGATCTAATCCAGTGATTTGCAACCTTTTTTTTGCTGTGGCACACTTTTTTACATTAAAAAATCCTGCGGCACACCACCATCCCAAAATTTTACAAAATGACACATTGTAGCCTAATACAGGATATATATATATATATATATATATATATATACATACACACACACTGTACTGTGCTGTCATGCCATGCCTCCTACAAACTATACATGACATATTGAGATTCTTTTACAAACAATCATAATGATTGTCTGTGAATGAATGTCAATGTCATGGTTGTAAATGATACCTGATGAGCCTGTCACATACCTCCCAATATTTCAAAATTTGAAAGAGGGACACTCCTGCACTGTTGTCAATCTGCCTCAGCACACCTGAGGATCTCTCACGGCACACTGGTTGAAAAACACTGATCTAATCAACCACTGGCAATGATTTGCACTCCTGAGTCTCTCTACTGGCCTGGGTCTTGCATGCTTTCTTTCCTCTAGTTGACCATTTTTTGATCAACTATTACCTCCCCCCTCTTAATATATTAATATTGAATTTATATTTAATATCTATTATTCACCTATTACCATTGAATATATATACACAACTGAGCATTGCTCAGGTAGTTCTACATGTAATATGAATTGACTACTTTGGTTATATGTGTGTTTTACTATTTAGAGTGACATTTTGTGTATAACCATTATGGACATTGGTCGTTTTTTTAGATTGTATAAAAGACTAAGTGTAAATGATGATGTTTTTTATACATTAATTTGATTTGTCGGATTCATAAAGTCTATGGCTATATTTGGTATATTAGGTTTATATATTTTCATAGTAATGCGAATGTTATTGTTGTATTAATCGGTCAGTTTAATGGGGCTATACATATTCCCCTTTTAGGTACTATTACTTTAAATGGAGGTGTGCTTTTTTCAATTGTCTTTTAACCAATCACATTAATATTATGGGTTTATAAGGGTACTGTGAATCAGAAACCACAGGCTATGATTACGGCTTCTGCTGAAACGCGTAAGCCGTTTCTATTCACAGCACCTCTGTTTTTGCTGATGTTTTGGGCACTCTTTGTCTCCTGTTTTTAATGATGAATAAAGAGATATTTTTTTTTAACCCTGGACGGATCTTCTACTTCTTTTGTTGGAGATAGGTTTAAAGTCACGTTACCTAATTGTTAGTTGTGTGAGTTATTGGATTCCCAAGACACCCTTATTCAAAACTCTTGGTGGTGGCAGTAACGTTAATCTGGGGTGATGTAGGCAGGATTTCGGTGTTAATGTTGTGTCCCTTTAGGCCCTTGTAGAGGTAAAGGTGTAAACCAGAGGCTGAGTGCTATTAACCTCTTCATGCCCACACTCTTCACATAGTCACCGCTGGGCAGCTAGGCTTAGCCATTAATCTGAACATACAGATAAAAGAAAATAGCTGAATAAAATGGCACAAATTTTAAAATGATAAATAATGCATTTTAAGGGACATAAAACATATTGTAATTACAAGATTTTTTTTCTGTAGTCTTTAAAAAAAAAAAAAAATTACATACATATTACCAGGTGAGTATGCTTGTTTGCTGCAAATGTCCAAACTCCACCCAGAACTTGTCTTATTTGGAGGAGATAATCCAGACTTGATAGTGGAGTAGACATAGCCACTGTCATTGTGTTAGCAAAAGTTTCTGCACTGAGCACTTGCTATTCTCAAAAATAGGAAAACATAATTTTCAAACAAAATAAATAACAAACGTGTATTGCAAAGTAATTTTTATTGCACAAAATAAACATTACAATATCAAAAAGGGGATAATGTCCCTTTGAGATTCTCTAAAGGCAAAACCTAAAAACAAACCGAGAGACTAAATTGAGGTGAGTACATTGGAAGATTGCAGGTAACGCCTCTATGTATAACATTAGCCACTAAATGAAAGCATTTTATAAAATGAAACACTAAAATGGGTAATATTGTTAATATTAACATAACTTATAAAAATGAACATATGTTGTCCTATTTTTCCCAATTATTTATAAAAAAAATAGCAATACCAATTATTGTATTTATTAAGTTTTGTGGTAACTATTAATGTAATAATTA
Organism: Bombina bombina; assembly: GCF_027579735.1. Lineage (NCBI taxonomy): Eukaryota > Metazoa > Chordata > Amphibia > Anura > Bombinatoridae > Bombina > Bombina bombina. The sequence continues at coordinate 233,106,680 of NC_069499.1, forward strand.
AATTATATATTTTAGATTAGGTTTATATGAGGAAATACATTTCATTTTTCAATATTTTTTCTAATTATTTGCATTTACACCAACAGAAATTATTCAGTTTTTCTGTGGTCAGATAATGCTTGTTGAAAACAATTACAGTATATTGAATTATGGCTACATGTCCACTGTGTACAGAATTTTATAACATGGCCTTAGCACACTACATTAATCCACGTATGACTTACATTGCATTGCAGACGTTACTTCCTACCTAGAACAATGACGCCAGTTCCGTATGTCACAAATCCAACTCTCGCGACAATACTGCCCGAGATCTGCTTGCTCACCAAAGTGACGTCATGGCAGACGTTCGGCCATCTCTCCACAAGGCAGTCCTGCTCAATCGAGTTGCTGCACTATCGTTTCAGCACCCGTTGAATATGATAGTTTTGTGGTAGTCAGGGTCACGATTCTTATCACGTTCGCTTATAGAAGAGCCCCGATTACTTCCGCTCAGCTTAGCAGTCTTCTACAAGATCGGTGTGACTGTAAAACTGGTGATGATGGAGGCTCTAGTTCGATTACTCTGGCCTGGGTAATGGCGCCGCTCCCCCCCGCCATGGCTCCCTGTCTCCCTGCTCTCTCAGTGAGGGACAGTGGCTGCCGCCTACAGGAGCTGACAAGGCCCGGGCTCCTTGAGAATATACGCCCCGACGCACAGCCTCCTGCACTGGCCTCGGGCGGTGAGACCTGAGGTGAGGCCCGGGGAGTGGCGGGGGAGTCGAGTGCCTTACCAAAGCCGGAAAACCCCGACGGCCTTTACACGCGCTGCGTCACACAGGCCTGGGGAGAACCTAGGCACGGGATCATGCGGGGGTAGGGAGCGGTGTTTGCGGAGAGAGCGGCAGAGTTGTACGGAGGAGGAGGAGGGGGCTCAGTGGGAGGAACTTGCCGGACGTAGTCTTTCACATATGACTGGAACTGCACTATTATTATTCTGTACTAGTAACGTTTTTAGTTAAAAAAAAAAAAAAAAAAAACACCCAACAACCTCATATGGTGTCCGGTTATTTTATATATGCTTAGCTTTATGATGTCACGTATTTACGTCATGATGCATGTCATCACTAATATAAATGATCTGTTAACTCTTTAGTTGCCAGCGAGAGGTGCAGTTAGTTGAAGCCCATTCTGTTAAAAAAAATATATTTGCGTTACCAGTATTTATAAATGAGCAACATGTTAGCTCCGCTATAAAACACGATCGTGTGTATTGTAAACTTATTCTTAGTGACGGATTTCCAGTACTTTCTTAAAGTTAACTGGATACTAATAGATTAAACATAACCCAAACGTGAGTTTCCAAACGTTGCAGAATGCATGTTTGTAGGCAAGAGAAACTGACATCCAACTCACCGTGACATTCATACAGTTACATAAAGACATTATTGTATATTACGTGCAGTCAGATTCTATTTATTCGTCTTGTACATTAAAACACTATTTACATATACGTGTGACATTATGCAGAAGAGAATGTCATCTGTCAGGTTTTAGTTAAATAACCTATGCTGAGATGCAGCCAATGGCAATCTGTGACCTTACTATGAACTTTAGAATCTGAATTATTGATTATACAATCCTCTTATTGCTTATAAAATTAGTGGACACGTCAAATGTAAAACTATTTGTCAACATACATTATTTTCCTTACTGTTCCCTTGTCACATTATTAACCCCTAAACTACCTGAAACCCATGGTTAAAAACCCATAACAGCTAATAGCTCCTAAACCTCCACAAATTCAAAACAACTTTAACTGCCATCCCCCAAATCAAAACACACAACCACTATTAACCCCTAGCACTCTACAACAGGAAACAGTTTTATTACAGTTGACCACGTATCTGGCCTAAACCCAACACAAAACACCTAACTACTGGGAGCTAGCTGAACACATATGGTCAGTCTATGACGAGAGGCATAAATGTGTAGTCGCCAAAAATATAAAATCTTTCAAATTTACTTATTTTATATAATTAGCTTTTTTTTCCCCTGTGATCCTTTTTGAAAAGGTACGCTCAGGAGCAGCAGTGTACTACCGGGAGCTAGCTGCTGATTGGTGACAGTACTTATATGCTTCTTGTCATTTGGGTCAGCAGATGTGTTCAGCTAGCTCCCACTAGTGCATTGCTGCTCCTTCAACAAAGGATATCAAGAGAATAAAGCAAATTAGATAATATAAGCCAATTTGAAGTTGGTTAAAGGACCACAAAACTCACATTTTTTTCTTTCCTCATTCAGACAGCATACAAATTTAAACAACTTTCCATTATCAAATGTGCTTAAAGGGACACTGAACCCAATTTTTTTCTTTTGTGATTCAGATAGCGCATGCCATTTTAAGTAACTTTCTAATTTACTCCTATTATCAACTTTTCTTTGTTCTCTTGCTACCTTTATTTTAAAAAGAAGGCAGCTAAGCTTTTTTTTTTTCTTTTTTCTTTTCTTTTTTGGTTCAGTACTCTGGACAGCACTTTTTTATTGATAGATGGATTTATCCACCAATCAGCAAGAACAATCCAGGTTGTTCACCAAAAATGGGATGGCATCTAAACTTACATTCTTACATTTAAAATAAAGATGCCAAGAGAATGAAGACAATTTTATAATAGGAGAAAATTAGAAAGTTGTTTAAAATTCCATGCTCTATCTGAATCACAAAAGTAAACATTTGGGTTCAGTGTCCCTTTAATTTTCTTGGCATCCTTTGTAGAAGGAGCAGCAGTACACTACTGGGAGCAAGCTGAATGTATCAGGTGAGCCAATGACATGAGGCATATATGTGAATCAACAGATATCTCCCAGTAGTGTCTTGCTATTTCTGACCTTACCTTGATGTGCTTTTCAACAAAGGATACAACATGAATAAAGCAAATTATAAGTCAGACGTGGATTGGAAAGTTGCTTCAAATGGCACGTTTTATCCGAATCATGAAATCATTTTTTTGAGTTTCATGTCCCTTTAAAATTGCATGCTCTTTAAAAAATAATGACTTTACTATAACTTTAAGGAAATTACCATTTTTGTTCAACTGGAGTAAATATTATCTAGTGAAAAGCTTTATGAAGACAGAACTTTTAACATATGTTGATTTCAGCTATAGGCTGCTCCAGAAACATTTTGTCACAGAAAAAAAGAAAACAAACTGAAAAAAAAGTTAATTCAGCAGTGGTGTATAGCAGGACTCAGAATTTCCACTCGCCATTGGCGAGTGGAAATTTAACAGTGGCGAGTGAAAGTTAGTGAGTGAATGTAGGGCTACCTGCTACAAATATTATCTAAAGGCATATTCTATATCCATTAAAGGGCAAGGATATTATATTCCTCTAGGGCTATACGGACCCCATTAGTGCTTAGAATGTTACTTCTGAGAGGGTAAACAGGGGCAGAGAGAGATTAGAGAGGAAAATTGAAAGTGGAGAAAAAGATAGCATTAAGAAAGAGTGACAAGGAGAGAGAGTGTAAAGCGAGCAGAGTGCGCTGAGGAGGAGGTAAAAAGAGAAATTAAAAAGAGGAGGCAGTGGAGAAAGATAGATGAGAGATGATATTTAGAAAGCAATTTCCCAGGTCTTCTATTACCTAAAATGAATATCTGCACACTCTGCTCTCTCTCGGTTCAACAACTTCCTTTTTCTATCCAGCTGCTGTCTTCCCCAGAACCCTAGTTGATGTTGCCAACTGCTATGCACTTACTTTTGTTATTTTTTTTACTGTTTGTAGCATTATTTAAATGGACACGAAACCCAAAAATTTTCTTTCATGATTCAGATAGAGAATATATTTTTAAACAACTTTCTAATTTACTTCTATTATCTAATTTGTTTAATTCTCTTGGTATCATTTGTTGAAGGAGTAGCATCGCACTAATGGTTTCTAACTAAACAAATGGGTGAGCCAATCACAGTTGAGATATATATATATATATATATGCAGCCACCAATCAACAGCTAGAACCTAGGTTATCTGCTGCTCCTGAGCTTGTCTAGATAAACCTTTCAGCAAAGGATAACAAGAGAAGGAAGCAAATTAAACAATATAAGTAAACTGGAAAGTTGTTTAAAATTGTATTCTCTATCTGAATCATGAAAGAAAATTTTTGGGTTTCATGTCCCTTTAACCCCTTAATGACCGAGGACGTGCAGGGTACGTCCTCTTAAAAAAGTCACTTAACGACCAAGGACGTACCCTGCACGTCCTCGGTTTGGAAAGCAGCTGGAAGCTATCCTGATCACTTCCAGCTGTTTTCCGGTTATTGCAGGATGCCTCGATATTGAGGCATCCTGCAATAACATTTTTTACCCCTCCGGTGCAGAGAGCCACTCTGTGGCCCTCTCTGCACCGGACATCGATGGCCGCATTCGTTGGGAGGTGGGTGGGCGGCCATCGATGGCTTCTTAGTCAGAGAGGGGGGCGGGATCGCCGGGGGCGCGCGCGTGCATGGGGGGGTGGCGGGCGCGCGCGTGCATGGGGCGGGAGCAGGTGGGAACCGCTACACTACAAGTAAATTGTGAAAAAAATTAAAATAAACGTATTTTTTTAAAAGCATCTAAGGGATCAGGAAGGGGGGGGGTTGGTATTGGGGGGGGGGGGGAGCTACACTACAGAAAAGGGACATTTTTTTAAATTATAACAGCATATTTTTCACTAAAATGGGTACTGGCAGACAGCTGCCAGTACCCAAGATGGCGCACATTAAGTCAGAGGGGGAGGGTTAGAGAGCTGTTTGGTGGGGGCTCAGTGAGGTTGGGGGCTAAGGGGGATCCTACACATAAGCATATGTAAATATGCTTAAAAAAATGCACAAAAAAGCAAAAATTTTCCTTTTATTTTAGTACTGGCAGAGTTTCTGCCAGTACTTAAGATGGCGGGGACATTTGTGGGGTAGGGGAGGGAAGAGAGATGTTTGGGAGGGATCAGGGGGTCTGATGTTTCAGGTGGGAGGCTGATCTCTACACTAAAGCTAAAATTAACCCTGCAAGCTCCCTACAAGCTACCTAATTAACCCCTTCACTGCTAGCCATAATACACGTGTGATGCACAGCGCCATTTAGCAGCATTCTAATTACCAAAAAGCAACGCCAAAGTCATATATGTCTGCTATTTCTGAACAAAGGGGATCCCAGAGAAGCATTTACAACCATTTGTGCCATAATTGCACAAGCTGTTTGTAAATGATTTCAGTGAGAAACCTAAAATTGTGAAAAATTTAACGTTTTTTTTAATTTGATCGCATTTGGCGGTGAAATGGTGGCATGAAATATACCAAAATGGGCCTAGATCAATGCTTGGGGTTGTCTACTACACTACACTAAAGCTAAAAATACCACAAAAAGCTCCTTACATGCTTCCTAATTAACCCCTTCACTGCTGGGCATAATACACGTGTGGTGCGCAGTAGCATTTAGCGGCCTTCTAATTACCAAAAAGCAATGCCAAAGCCATATATGTCTGCTATTTCTGAACAAAGGGGATCCCAGAGAAGAATTTACAACCATTTATGCCATAATTGCACAAGCAGTTTGTAAATAATTTCAGTGAGAAACTGAAAGTTTGTGAAACAATTTGTGAAAAAGTGAACGATTTTTTGTATTTGATCGCATTTGGCGGTGAAATGGTGGCATGAAATATACCAAAATGGGCCTAGATCAATACTTTGGGATGTCTTTTAAAAAAAAAATATATACATGTCAATGGATATTCAGGGATTCCTGAAAGATATCAGTGTCCCAATGTAACTAGCGCTCATTTTGAAAATAGCAAAGTGCTACTTGTATTTATGGCCCTATAAGTTACAAAAAAAGCAAAGATGATGTAAACATTGGGTATTTCTAAACTCAGGACAAAATTTAGAAACTATTTAGCATGGGTGTTTTTTGGTGGTTGTAGATATGTAACAGATTTTGGGGTTCAAAGTTAGAAAAAGTGTGTTTTTTTCCATTTTTCCTCATATTTTATAATTTTTTTTATAGTAAATGATAAGATATGATGAAAATAATGGTATTTTTAGAAAGTCCATTTAATGGCGAGAAAAACTGTATATAATATGTGTGGGTACAGTAAATGAGTAAGAGGAAAATTTCAGCTAAAGACAAACACCGCAGAAATGTAAAAATAGCCTTGGTCCCAAACGGACAGAAAATGGAAAAGTGCTCTGGTCACTAAGGGGTTAATTTATAGTTTAACCCCTTAATGACCACAGCACTTTTCCATTTTCTGTCCGTTTGGGACCAGGGCTATTTTTACATTTCTGCTGTGTTTGTGTTTAGCTGTAATTTTCCTCTTACTCATTTACTGTACCCACACATATTATATACAGTTTTTCTCGCCATTAAATGGACTTTCTAAAGATACCATTATTTTCATCATATCTTATCATTTTATTTAAAATATGAGGAAAAAATTGAAAAAAACACACTTTTTCTAACTTTGACCCCCAAAATCTGTTACATGTCTACAACCACCAAAAAACACCCATGCTAAATAGTTTCTAAATTTTGTCCTGAGTTTAGAAATTCCCAATGTTTCCATGTTCTTTGCTTTTTTTGCAAGTTATAGGGCCATAAATACAAGTAGCACTTTGCTATTTCCAAACCACTTTTTTTTTTTTAAATTAGTGTTAGTTACATTGGAACACTGATATCTTTCAGGAATCCCTGAATATCCCTTGACATGTATATATATTTTTTTTAGAAGACATCCCAAAGTATTGATCTAGGTCCATTTTGGTATATTTCATGCCATTATTTCACCAGCAAATGCGATCAAATAAAAAAAATTGTTCACTTTTTCACAAACTTTTGGTTTCTCACTGAAATTATTTACAAACAGCTTGTGCAATTATGGCATAAATGGTTGTTAATTTTTCTCTGGGATCCCCTTTGTTCAGAAATAGCAGACATATATGTCTTTGACGTTGCTTTTTGGTAATTAGAAGGCCGCTAAATGCCACTGCGCACCACACGTGTATTATACCCAGCAGTGAAGGGGTTAATTAGGGAGCATGTAGGGAGCTTTTTGGGGTAATTTTAGCTTTAGTGTAGTAGACAACCCAAAGTATTGATCTAGGCCCATTTTGGTATATTTCATGCCACCATTTCACCGCCAAATGCAATCAAATAAAAAAAAGTTACATTTTTCCAAATTTTAGGTTTCTCACTGAAATCATTTACAGACATTTTGTGCAATTATGGCACAAATGGTTGTAAATGCTTCTCTGGGATCCCCTTTGTTCAGAAATAGCAGACATATATGACTTTGGTGTTGCTTTTTGGTAATTAGAAGGCCGCTAAATGCCACTACGCGCAACACGTGAATTATGCCCAGCAGTGAAGGGGTTAATTAGGTACCTTGTAGGCAGCTTGCAGGGTTAATTTTAGCTTTAGTGTAGAGATCAGCTTCCCACCTGACACATCAGACCCCCTGATCCCTCCCAAAGAGCTCTCTTCCGTCCCCCACCCCACAATTGTCCCCGCCATCTTAAGTCCTGGCAGAAAGTCTGCCAGTACTAAAATAAAAAGTATCTTTTTAAAATCTTTTTATAGCATATTTACATATGCTGCTGTGTAGTAGGATCCCCCCCCCCCCTTAGCCCCCAACCTCCCTGATTCCCCCAAAACAGCTCTCTAACCCTCCCCCTCTGTCTTATTGGGGGCCATCTTGGGTACTGACAGCTGTCTGCCAGTACCCAGTTTGCAAATAAAAATGTTTTTTTTTTCCTTCTGTAGTGTAGCTTCCCCCCCCCCCAAGACCAATCCCCCACCTGCTCCCAGATCCCTTATATTACTTTTATTAGGGATTTTATCCCCCCTTTCTCCCACTTATATAAAAAAAAAATTCTGTGGTGTAGCTGTTCCCACCCGCTCCTTCCCCGTGCATGGGCCCGCCGCCTCCCGTGCACGTGCGCCCCCCCCCGGCGATCCTGCCCCCCTGTCTGACTTAGATGCCATCAATGGCCGCCCACCCGCCTCCCACTTCAGCTCCCACCCACCAACGAATGAGGCCATCGATGTCCGGTGCAGAGAGGGCCACAGAGTGTCTCTCTCTGCACCGGAGGGGTAAAAATTGTTATTGCAGGATGCTTCGATATTGAGGCATCCTGCAATAACCGGAAAGCAGCTGGAAGTGATAAGGATCGCTTCCAGCTGCTTTCAAGGCGTCCTTGGTCGTTAAGTGACTTTTTTTTAGAGGACGTACCTTGCACGTCCTTGGTCGTTAAGGGGTTAAAAAAACAATATTACAAAATTTCTGCACAATAAGGTGTTTCACATTGGCTAAACATATGCAAAGAGGGCTTGGGTTAGTGTAGTGAGGTGTGGGCTGGTAGTGGGTGGGATCAAAGTGGCAAGTAACATTTTGCCTTGGCTAGTGGCTTAGCGCTTGAAATTTTGAGTCCTGGACTTTAGTATTATAGGAATATGATGACCTTCAACAAGATAGAGTGTCACTCCTTTAGAATGTTTTTTTTTTTTTTTCATGAAGTTCAGTAACTTGGTCTGTGGGTATTTAGTTTGCAAAGGTATAAATTAAAGTGATTTGAAAGTCAAAATTAAACTTGCATGAGTCAGAAACATATATTGAATAGCAAATGTACGTATTCTCATCAACAACAATGCAGTACTGGGAGCTAGCTGATGTTTGGTAGCTACACACATTTCTTTCTTGTCATTGGCTCACCAGATGTGTTCTGGTAGCTTCCTGTAGTGCATTGCTGCACTGGAGCTGACTTTAACTATGTGTTAATCCATTTGCAGGAGCTAAACACATAGTTATATGCACACAACAGTGCAATAATAATGTGCTTTAACATGTTAGAGCTTTTTGTTTTTTTTGTATTTAAATCCCTTTAATCTTTTTACTATGAGTTTCAGTCCTGAACAAATAGAAATTTCAGATTGTAGTAGGTTGGAGGCATACCTAGGTAGGCCCATGAGCAGCAGTGCACTACTGGGAGATGGTAGCTGATTGGTGGCTGCTAGACAAGTGGTTTATCTCTTTGTGTTCCTAGATGTGCATTCACCATTCATTTAAGCAAATCAGAAATCAGGCTACAGGTAGCAGTTATTTGGCCAGATTTATTCATTTGAAGTGCAACTTACACACATCTGTGCATATCCAGATCTTTATGTGGCTCTGAAAAGAGCCAAATGCTGCTACCTGCGGCCCAATTTGTCATTCGTTTAGATATACAAATGCACAACTCTAGCAGCCACCAATCATCTGACTGCTCTCAGTAGTGCATTGCTGATCCAAATGCACGTGTAGTGGCTGCACATTCATGGCCTCTTGCTACCTGATGTGTTCAGCTAGCTCCCAGTAGTAAATTGCTGCTCCTTTAAGGTTACTAAAAGAATGAAGCATATTGGATAATAAAAATAAATTAGAAAGTTTTTTAACCCCCTTAAGGGCCAAGTTTTTTCCCAGTTTTTGTGCTTAAGACACAAGCAGTTTTGTCATTTTTACTCGGTTTCACCTTCATTGTCGACTCTCTAGTGCACCCATAGATATTATACAACATTTTTAACAGGCAAGCAAGCCCATCTAGTGATGCCCTATATGGGTATATGAAATAACAATAAATAGGAATGTAATTATGAAAAATAGGGACAAAATGCAAAAAAACTTGTTTTTTTGCAGTTTTCTTTATAACAATTTATACAGAACTAGTGTAGCTAAAAAAATAAACCTTCCAAATAAAGTCATTATGTTGTCATAATTTTAGGAATATTCCATATGTCTGTTTTTCAAAGTAATTTATAGCAAACATAGACCAAATACTACAAAGATGGATTTATTGGTTTAAAGTGATTGTAAATCCTAGCGATTGTGAAATGTTAGGATTTACTATTGAAATAAATAAAGGGGACTTTCATTCATGAAGTATAAAATACTTAAAGGACCAGCCACCACAGTAGATTTGCATAATCAACAAATGCAAGATAACAAGACAATGCAATAGGACTTAGTCTGATCTTCAAATGAGTAGTAGATTTTTTTTCTGACAATTTTTAAAAGTTATGTCTTTTTCCACTCCCCCTGTACCATGTGACAGCCCTCAGCCAATCACAAATGCATACACATACCATGTGACAGCAATCAGACATTCACAAATGCATACACGCTTATTCTTGCACCTGCTCAGTAGGAGCTGGTGACTCAAATTTTAAATATAAAAAGACTGTGCACATTTTGTTAATGGAAGTAAATTGGAAAGTTGTTTAACCTTTTAACGACGTTATGCTGTTCTATTCCGTCATAATTACACTGGGCTTTAGAGCCGTTATGACGGAATAGAACGTCATAACCAACGGCTGTCCTGAAGCATTCTGCGTTTCCTGGATTTGATCGCGGTCTGGAGGGCGTTCCTAGGGTTATATGGACGCCCCCCAGACCCGATCCAATAATTTCATTTTGTCTACATTTGAACAGTTGTTCCGATGTAGACACTTTAACCCTGGCAGGAGAGGGTTAAAATTGCATGCGCTATCTGAATAATGAAAGTTTAATTTTGATTGAGTGTCCCTTTAATTCTGAAAGCTCCTTTATTTGTTGGAAGCGTTCGCCGCACTGAGCTGCTCAGGCAGCCCACAGCAGAACGCTTTTTGCTGTGAGGTGACGTTTCCTCCTTAGCAAATAGTCGTGCCTTCCAACTGGCACCAAGCCGGATAACCCACACGGCTATTAGCTAAGAGGTGGAAACGTCACCTCTCGGCAAAATAGCGTTCTGCCGTGGGCTGTCTGAACAGCTCAGTGCGGCAAACGCTTCCAAAAAATAAAGGAGCTTTCAGCAAAGCCCCCCTTGTAAACCTCATTCCCCAAGGTTCACTTGGGGTGATGTCAGTGGATCGGCGGGGCGCCCCCTTGAACCCGCCTAGACAGAGGCAAAAAGATCGTATTCACAGAGGGTAAGCGCGGCGTAGCGGCGTCCGGAACCGGCAACAGAGAGTAAAGTCCTCCAATGAGAGAAGCTGACAGAGTGCCGTAGCCAGCGATTATCTCACATCGCTGATAATGAACCAAAAACAGGAGGGCAAAATGGCAGGCACTGCAAAAACCAAGTCGGCGCCACTCAAAAAGGTAAAAAATAGAAAAACTTTAATTGAAAAATATATAAAATACAATACACATAAGAGAGGCTGAACACAGATACAGGGGGGGACAAGACAAACAAGCCTGACGCGTTTCGCGCCCTCTAGTGGCGCTTATTCATAGAGCCTATGAATAAGCGCCACTAGAGGGCGCGAAACGCGTCAGGATTGTGTGTCTTGTCCCCCCCTGTATCTGTGTTCAGCCTTTCTTATGTGTATTGTATTTTATATATTTTTCAATTAAAGTTTTTCTATTTTTCACCTTTTTGAGTGGCGCTGACTTGGTTTTTGCAGTGCCTGCCATTTTGCCCTCCTGTTTTTGGCAAAAAGATAGTGATTTTTTTAAATTCAGTTTTGTGGTGGAGCGCATTCGCAGTGCTTCCATTATTGCTAAGATTTGTATAAGAATGCAGGACCGTTGCGATCGGAATGTGGTGACGTACTCCTTCACATGGTTGTCAAGGCATTTGCGCTCAAACAGCTGATTATACGTCACCGGAAGTAATGCGGTTCTGTATTCTTATCAGGTCTTGGAAAACTTTAAAACAAAAGTCCCATTTATTTGTTCCATTTGTAAATTCTACCTTTTCACAAACGCTAGGATTTACAATCACTTTAACACTAAAATTTGCCATGCTTAAACTGTAAGCTAAATAGCGGTCACCCATTTCAAACCTGTTATACAAAAGTATATATTTGTAGCATTTAGACACCTCAAGGTATTTATCTAGAAGTATTTTGATACTAGCTGTCACAGTGATTACATGACCATAGGCCACTTTTTTTGTGCATCACTGGACTGCCTCAATCCTTAAAGGGACAGTCTAGGCCAAAATAAACTTTCATGATTCAGATAGAGCATGTAATTTTAAACAATTTTCCAATTTACTTTTATCACCAATTTTGCTTTGTTCTCTTGGTATTCTTAGTTAAAAGCTTAACCTAGGAGGTTCATATGCTAATTTCTTAGACCTTGAAGCCCACCTCTTTCAGATTGCATTTTAACAGTTTTTCACCACTAGAGGGTGTTAGTTCACATATTTCATATAGATAACACTGCTCGTGCACGTGAAGTAATCTGGGAGCAGGCACTGATTGGCTAGACTGCAAGTCTGTCAAGAACTGAAAAAAGGGGCAGTTTGCAGAGGCTTAGATACAAGATAATCACAGAGGTTAAAAGTATATTATAACTGTGTTGGTTATGCAAAACTGGGAAATGGGTAATAAAGGGATTATCTATCTTTTAAAACAATAAAAATTCTGGTGTAGACTGTCCCTTTAAGCATCCAGTGATTCTCCACTGAGCCTGATACTAGCATGCACTGGGCTTGTTAGTATCCATGCTCTATTTCAGGTATACAATCACTGTGACTGGCTGTCATAGTGATCGTATACGCAATAACTGTCATTTTTGACAGTTACTGTACAGCTGCTGGCTAGCTTAAGATGCAGGCATCCAGCAACAGCATGATATACACACTGATCTCATGAATGGATGCACCCCATTGACAAGCATAGGATCAAAGGGACACCCTGGCCTTGCAAAAGCTATCCTGGGGTGTCCTCCATTCCTGCAGTGCATCACTCCTGAGGCATGCATAAATAGTGCTGGTGTGCCAACATGACAGGCAGAGGCGTGCTAAATCCCAGGACATCAGCACTATACAGGGTACAGCGCTGGTCCTTAAAGGTAACGTCTACTCCAGAATTTATATTGTTTAAAAAGATAGATTATCCCTTTATTACCCATTCCTCAGTTTTGCATAACTGACACAACTATATTAATATACTTTTTACCTCTGTGATTACCTTGTATCTAAGCCTCTGCAGACAGCCCCTTATCTTAGTTCCTTTGATAACTTGCATTTTAGCCATAAATATCTCCACGGAGGTGAGCACAATGTTATCTATTTGGCACACATAAACTAGCACTGTCTAGCTGTGAAGTACTGTCAAAATGCACTGAGATAAGAGGCAGCCTTCAAGAGATTAGAAATTAGCATATGAGCCTACCTAGATTTAGGTTTCAACAAAGAATACCAAGAGAACAAAGCAAATTTGATGATAAAAGTAAATTGGAAAGATGTTTAAAATTGCATGCCCTATCTGAATCATAAAAGTTTAATTTTGAATAGACTGTCCTTTTTAAGGGCTAAACGGGTGAAAAACATTTATATGTAAAATTGTGTAGCGATATCATTTCCGTTAAGGATGAAACACTATTATAGCTTGAAAAAAATAATGTGATGTCAGAGCCACTTAAAGGGGAAGCAGCATCTTGTAAATCAAAATACTGGTGACTTTTTATAAGTGGTACCAACAATAAATCCTAGTGAGGTTAAAGGGACACTGAACCCAAAAAGTTTCTTTTGTGATTCAGATAGAGCATGCAGTTGTTAACAACTTTCTAATTTACTCCTATTATCACATTTTCTTCATTCTCTTGGTATGTTTATTTGAAAAGCAAGAATGTAAGTTTAGATGCCGGCCCATTTTTGGTGAACAATCTGGGTTGTCCTTTCTAATTGGACAGCACCAATAAACATATGCTGTCCATAGGTCTGAACCAAAAATTAGCTGACTCCTTAGCTTAGATTCCCTTTTTTTCCAAATAAAGATAGCAAGAGAACGAAGAAAATTTGATAATAGAAGTAAATAAGAAAGTTGTTTTAAATTGCATGCTCTATTTGAATCATGAAAGAGAAAATTTGGGTTCAGTATCCCTTTAAGGTTTTACTTTATGCAGTAAAGTTTTTTGAAGCATTTCCTGACCTTGGTTACCATGAATTGTGCTGTATAACCCACCAATTTTACACTGTTGATGTTGCAACTTCCTAAATAACTTACAAAAATTACTTCACTTTTCATGAAGTTTAAAATCAAGCACGTAAGACATTTAGATTTTGCTACTATCTGCTCTTGTGTAGTTTAATTTATAAAATTCTAGTATCTGTGCTAAACTCGCTCCATTCTCCATTGCTTTGTGCTGTTAGTAATAAAAAAATACAAAGTTACATGCTCTAATCCATTATAGCATGTCATTTAAGACTTGAGCCAACACTACAGGGTTAAACATACAGAGAACTGATTGGGACTCACAGAGCACTGCTGGTTCAGAGTGGAAAACGCTGCTGATCCAATCACAAGCGTTTGTCGCACGAATCAGATGTGGAACCAGCACTGCTGATTGGTTAATCAGTGTTTTTTCCTCTTGGGACCAGCAGTGCTCTGAGGGTCCAGAGCAGTATTTCTGTGTGTTAAACCCCATTTGCAGTTAATAAACACACAGTAATATTTGGTTGATAGTCTTAAAATAACCTAATCTAACAGATTATAGCATGTCATTTTTTGACTAGTTTTGGCTTTTTAAGCATGGAAATGGACTTCTATAACATAAGAGCAGTAGTCTGCATATACAAAGCCTTCCTTGGTTTTTGATACTTGTATCAATTCTTTATATTTTGTTAGTTACCAGTAGCATAAATTGACCCTACATTTTATGTAACATGCATGAAATTAAATTTAAAATGTTTTTTTGTGGTGTGCTTTTACCCTACTTTGGAAAAATTGCTGAATTTGACACCCAAGCCAAAGTCCCTTTGTTCAAAGTTGAATCTGCAGTATTATTTTTGTGTGGCCTTGTGGCATGATTTAGCACACTATTTTTCATTTCCCTTTCATTTTATCATCTTGTGAAAACATCTGTTAATACAAAGCAATACTATTCAATTTTTTGGCCATTCCTTGAAATGTTACATAAAAAATATTCAGGTTGCCCTTGCAGGCTATGTTACAGACATATCTTTAATTTATTTTCAGGAATTTTGCTGGTGAGTCTTAAAGGGACACTGAACCCAAATTTTTTTTTTCGTGATTCAGAAAGAGCATGCAATTTTAAGCAACTTTCTAATTTACTCCTACTATCAAATTGTCTTCATTCTCTTGGTATCTTTATTTGAAAAGCAAGAATGTAAGTTTAGAAGCCGGACCATTTTTCGTGAACAACAATTATTATTATTATTATTTTTTATTTATAAAGCGCCAACAGATTCCGCAGCGCTGCCCATGGGTACAAGGATAAAAGTACAATGGAGAAACAATACAATAAAAGACAAAATTATTATTATTATACTTTATTTATGAAGCGCCAACATATTCTGCAGCGCTGTCCATGGATACAATTCATTTAAATAAAACAATACAAGACTTGTAAGAGACAGGACAAAATTTACAAACACATACAGGAGGGATTGAGGGCCCTATTCCCGTGGGAACTTACTATCTAGAAGACAAATACAGGGGGAATTGAGGGCCATATTTCCATGGGAACTTACAATCTAGATGTGTAGGAGGATGGGAAACAGGAGGTGGGGACTGCAAAGGTGAGAATGATATTAGTGAGGAGATAGATGAGGGCAGCCGTTAGGTTAGTGAAGTTCATTTGTTAATTAGTCGGGTTATAGGCTTCCCTGAACAAAAAGGTCTTTAGGGAATGTTTAAAGGAGGAGAGGTTAGAGGAGAGTCTGACAGCTCAAGGAAGTGCGTTCCCGAGGGTTGGTGCCGCACGAGAGAAGTCCTGTAGTCTAGCATGAGAGGAGGTGATGGTAGAAGAGGCAAGGAGTAGATCGTTGTCGGATCTTAGGGGTCGGGCTGGAGTATATTTGTTGATGAGTGAGGACAGGTATGGGGGGGGCTGCATTGGTAAGGGCTTTGTAGATCAGAGTGAGAATTTTTTATTTAATTCTGCTGTGAATGGGGAGCCAGTGAAGGGACTCACAGAGGGCTGCAGCGGATACAGAGTCGGGAGAGGTGGATTAGCCTAGCAGAGGCATTTAGGATGGATTGAAGGGGGGAGAGAGGAAGGCCAGTTAGGTTGTTACAGTAGTCAAGCCGGGAAATTATCACGGAATGGATTAGCTGTTTAGCAGTTTCAGCACTCAGAAAAGGACGAATTTTGGAGATACTGCGTAGGTGGTTGCGACAGGATGAAGAGAGCGATTGGATGGGGGGTATGAAGGACAGATTGGAGTCAAGTGTAACTCCTAGGCAGCGGCCTTGGGGTGATGGGGAGATAGTGGTGTCACCAACAGTAATAGTAAAGTTAGAAACTGGAGTAGAATTAGATGGTGGGATTAGAAGAAGCTCAGTCTTTTGGACATGTTGATTTTTAGGTGGTGAGAGGCCATCCAGGAAGAAATGCCAGATAAGCAGTTGCTGATGTGGGAAAGGACAGAAGGAGAGCGTGCAGGGTTGGATAGGTAGATCTGAGTATCATCAGCATAGAGGTGATAGTTAAAGCCATAACTATTGATAAATTTTCCCAGTGAGGAAGTATAAATAGAGAAGAGTAGAGGGCCTAGTACAGAGCCTTGAGGTACTCCAACAGACAGAGGAAATGGAGAGGAGTCGTCGCCAGCTAATGAGACAGAAAATGACCTATTAGAGAGATAAGAGTGGATCCAGGAGAGGGCAATGCCACAGTGCACAAGGGAGCTGAGAGTCCGTAGGAGGAGGGGATGGTCAACAGTGTCAAAGACAGCAGACAGGTCAAGTAAGATAAGTATAGAATAGTGGCCATTGTTTTTAGCAGAAAGAAGATCGTTCGTAACCTTGGTGAGGGCAGTCTCAGTTGAGTGCTGGGGACGGAAGCCAGATTGCAGGGGGCCAAGCAATGAGTTGGAGGACAAGAAGTGTGTTAGGCGATCGAAAACTAGTTTTTCCAGGACTTTAGAAGCTAGCGGAAGTAATGATATAGGGCAGTAATTTGCAGGAGAATTGGGGTCGAGGGAGGGTTTTTTTGAGGATGGGGGTGACCTTTGCATGTTTGAAGGATGATGGAAATGAATCAGTAGTAAGGGATCGGTTGAATATGTGAGTAAGAGCTGGGGTGAGGGTAGAGGACAGAGAAGGTATTAGATGTGAAGGGATAGGGTCAAGGGGGCAGGTAGTAAGGTGTGAGGAAGACAATAGGGAACTCACTTCATTCTCAGTGGTTGGGGGGAAGGTACTGAGAGTGTTGGAGGGGGTGACCGGGGGTGGAGATGGAAGGTTGCAGTCTTGTGGTGGGATGTTACTTAGGATGGTAAGTGTTTTGTTAAATAGTAGTCTGCCAAGTCTTGAGCACTAAAGTCAGATGAAGGGGGTGGTGCAGGTGGATAGAGGAGAATGTTGAAAGTGGAGAAGAGACTTTAGGGTTTGAGGAGTGAGAAGATATGAGAGAAGAGAAGTAGTTTTGCTTAGCTAAGTGAAGGGCAGAGGAGTAAGAATACAGAATGAACTTATAGTGTAGGAAATCGTATTCAGAGCGAGATTTCCTCCATGCACGTTCAGCAGCTCGGGAGCATTTTTGTAGATAGCGTGTTTGCTGAGAGTGCCAGGGCTGGATATGACGACGTGGGGTTTTGCGTATTTGTGGAGGAGCAAGGGTGTTGAGTGCAGAGGAAAGAGTATTGTTATAGTGATTTGTAGCAAGGTCAGGGCAAGATACCGTGGAAGTGTGGAGAAGGCGTTTTTGAATAAGGTTAGAAAGTTGGAAAGGATCAACAGTGTGCAGGTTTCTACAGGTGCGGAGGCGGGGGGGAGAAATAAGTTTAGCATGTACATTGAGATTATATGAGATGGGAAATGGGCGACTGGTGACATTAGAAGGGGAGCAGAGGTAGGAGAATACCAGATCTGGGTTGTTCTTGCTGATTGGTGGATAAATTAACCCACCAATAAACAAGTGCTGTCCAATGTACTGAACCAAAAATTGTCTGGCTCCTTAGCTTAGATGCCTTTTTTTCAAATAAAGATAGCAAGAGAACGAAGAAAAAATGATAATAGGAGTAAATTAAAAAGTTGCTTAAAATGGCATGCTCTATCTGAATCACAAAAGAAAAAAATTGGGTTCAATGTCCCTTTAATGTGATGGTAAACTCTCCCCTTTATAAAATCAGATCCGGAAAATGATATTTTAGATGGAGTTTCATTCATCAGTTGTAATAAAGATGCGCTATAACTTTTTAATATAGATATGAAATTTCATATCTTTATTACAACTGATGAATGAAACTCCATCCAAAATATCACTAACATTCAGTAGAGGATATTCACTTACTGCAACTTAAAGGGACACTGAACCCAAATTTTTTCTTTCGTGATTCAGATAGAGCATGCAATTTTAAGCAACTTTCTAATTTACTCCTATTATCAATGTTTCGTCGTTCTCTTGCTATCTTTATTTGAAAAAGAAGGCATCTAAGCTTTTATCTTGGTTCAGAACTCTGGGCAGCAGTTTTTGATTGGTGCATGAATTTATCCACCAATCAGCAAGGGCAACCTAGATTGTTCACCAAAAATGGGCCGGCATCTAAACTTACATTCTTGCATTTCAAATAAAGATACCAAGAGAATAAAGAACATTTGATAATAGGAGTAAATTAGAAAGTTGCTTAAAATGTTATGCTCTATCTGAATCACAAAAGAAAATTTTTGGGTTCAGTGTCCCTTTAAAGTGATTGTGAGCTCTTGTTTTTAAAAAGGGGGAGAGTTCACAATCACTTTAAGTTGCAGTTACATTTATATTTAGATAGAACAACTTAATTAGTAGTTTCTGCTAAATTACAAGGTTTCATTTGCATCTGTATTTTTAGTTCTATTTAATAGATCTGTGTAATTACAGGTATTATGTTGCAAATCTTTCTCAGGGTTATCATCTGGAATAAGTTGCTATGGATGCAGGTCACATACTGCTGTCTAGGGCAGAGCTTCAGAAACCCTTGGAGCCACTGCTTCTACGCAAGGTTTCTCTTATTCTTCTGTATTCTTGGTGACTCATAAGTTTTTCTATCCTGTATATAATTTAAAGGGACAGCAAATACATTGAGATTGTTATGATATTCATAGTAAAACAACTTTGTAATATAATTTAATTACTTATTTTGTACCTTTTTCATGTAATTGTGAATTTTCTATTTTGCATAGCTGAAAAAGCATACTGCAGACTTCGCAAGGCTAACCCTGCTACATGTCTTTTCCTAATATGCTTTAGTTAGAGGTGTCGACAAATCTGTTTAAAATCTAGGAGCCATTAAGAATATTTAGTAGCCAGACAATGGTGTTTGTTTCCAGATATATGGAGAATAACCACAAAAAAAATAGGATCCAGGGTAAAATTCTAGGAGCCAGTGACTCCCTGGATCTTGTGTTTGTCAACCTTTGCTTTAGTGGGCAACAACTGCAAAACAATGCACTTTATACTGAAACAATGACAGTGGCTAGCCTTGTCTGCAAGTAACATAAATGGTGGGTGGACTATTGAAAAACAATTGCAGCAAATAAGAGTTTTTTTATTTGTTTTGCCTAACATGTTGTTCTATAGCAAGACAACAAATCTTTTGTAATTACATGGTGTTAAGTGTCCCTTTAACATAACACCATGGCTTTCGTGTTTGTTGAGAATGCCTTTGCAGCATCAATTTCAACACTGGCTTGCATTATAGAATCTCTTGCCCTCTGGGCAATTTGCTCATGGCGTAGTATATCTTTCTGTGACTTTTCATACTTTGAGCTTCCAAAATTAGAACAGAAATTATTGTAAAGACAGATTAGTGTGATGTTTTAGACTAGGCCTCGAGAAACATTAAAGGGACACTGAACACAATTTTTTTCTTTTGTGATTCAGATAGAGCATGCAATTTTAAACAACTTTCTAATTTACTCCTATTATCAATTTTTCTTCGTTCTCTTGCTTTTTTTTTTTTTGGTTCAGAACAATGGAAAGCACTTGTTTATTGGTAGGTGAATTTACCCACCAATCAGCAAGAACAACACAGTGAGAACATGGGCAAAAAGACCAAGAAAGAATACACGAATAGCACTCATGTAGTCATCTGACACAAGATGTGTATATGTATGTAGAAAGATAGAATACCAAATGGTAAGCGGAGTACGCTTGGATAATTAAAACATAACTTTTATTAAATACGCAAAAAACAGGAGATAAAATAAAGGGATGTGCAATTAAAAACAATAGCTACCTGGGGCGTGATACAAATTCAAAGTTATTATGTAGTTTGGGTATTAATAACTTGGACTCTATTATGTGATAAAACACTGCAATATTGGGGATAACCAATATATCTTATGTTGATCTTATTAGTACAGTAGTTAGTTATCCCAAGGTTTATGCACCATATATTTCTTACAGGGAAAAGGATATATGGCCAATAATATTTAAGTTTTACCCAAATTAACTTGTTAACAAAATATATTTGAGGTTATATTGAGCACATGAATGTAAAAAGAGCAAGAGTCATTAATTCAGCGGTCAATGTGATTGGTGCATACTTTAAGTATTCATGTTTGTCTGTTCAATATCTCACAGACTAAAACATTATACCTTGACATATCATAAAGGTTAGATTTCTAACCATATATGTAAAAATGATTAGATGAACAGCTATCTCTTAATTTGTAGTAATTACTAAATACAGACAGTATCTCTTAGTCTATAGTAATTGCTAAATACAGCTAATATTTGTTGGTTTGTGAGAATTCCAAAGAATATTGGTTCTATTTGCATATGCTGATAAGCTTGCCGACAAATACAAGTAACCTCATATTACTTAGTATTAATTCTATTGAGCCAAATTTAAGATAATAGTATTAGCCCGCCAGCATGTGATTTAATATTCACAAATAAACCACTATTGGTATGACTTATTGTAGGAATTCATTGATTTGCTGTATAGTAAGTGCCATCTGATGTATAAGAGAACATCGTTTAATGCTGTGTTTTTCTATATTGCTTATTTCAGTATAATACTGTTTTTAGAAACAGCATCTGCTTATGCTCAGTTAGTGTGCAGCATACATGATTAAATTTCTAACCAATAACTTTATGGTTTGCTCCTGTAGCATTGGTGAATCAAATCAGTCATTACTATACACGTTAAACACAATGATATTCAACCGATATCTATGCTTGCACTAAGTTTACAAAACAGCATGTGCTTGCATTGAGTAAATATACAGCAGGTGCGATTAAATTACCAGCCGGCTTCTGTGTAACTTGCCTCTATAGTGTTAGTGAATCGTTTCTATAAGAGCTATACAAGTTTATCACAGCTGGTCTAGATAGATATATGGGCTTATACAACAGGGTTAAATGTTTGTCTATAGTTAGACACCCTGATATTTAGCGTGTAATATATCTTTGTATAAATATTAGCTAGCTGGTACTTAGCTGCTATAGTTATGCATTTGGATTACGCTGCTGCTTGAGTTTGTACCTTAGTGCTAAATCTAGATCTGTTATATTAACAGGCTTTGGTTAGCAAAATATTTTACAATTAGTGATTTGCCCTTCTTTGTGCTCTCTGTATAAAATTACCGTTAACAAGATTTTACAAATGTCATTGTTCAGTTCAACATTGTCTGATAAGCCTCTCCTGCATAGTTACAATAGTAATAAAGTTAAATAGTTGCATGTAAGTGCCTGAGAGCATTACTGCTGAACAAATAAATCGGCAACGAGTGTCACCCCAGGTTAAACTAGCCCTAACAAACAGAGGAGCTCCCTGACTCCTCACCATTGCCCTAACATGTTTCACCAAAAATGGGCCGGCATCTAAACTTACATTCTTGCATTTCAAATAAAGATATCAAGAGAATAAAAAGAATTTGGTAATAGGAGTAAATTAGAAAGTTGCTTAAAATTACTTGCTCTATCTGAATCACGATAGGAAAAAATTGGGTTCAGTGTCCCTTTAATAATGCAAACTGATTTAAAGGGACAGTGTTCTGTAAAATTTTCTTGCATTTAATGTATCCTCAGTGATCTATTTTACCCGGTGGAGTATAATTAACAGTTTGCAAATAGCTCCTTTTATTTTGTCATTTGAAATATCTGCTTTAGCTGTTAAAGCTACCAGATATACAGAACATTTCAGTACTTCATTAATGGCTATGTAAAAAGCAGAAAAAAAATCAGCCTCCGAGTGGTTGGTGGGGGAGGGGGGGTATAGTAAGGTACTAAAATGTTCATTTTCAATTCTTAGAGATAAGGAAACCTTTGTATTTATATAAAATGATAAATAATGGATTATGTTCTCCCTGCAGGTTGAGCCCATTTTAATAGGTTATGGTTTCAAATAACAAGACAGCTATTTCTCCTGTTAAGTGTGGTCAGTCCACGGGTCATCATTACTTCTGGGATATTAACTCCTCCCCAACAGGAAGTGCAAGAGGATTCACCCAGCAGAGCTGCTATATAGCTCCTCCCCTCTACGTCACCCCCAGTCATTCTCTTGCACCCAACGAATAGATAGGATGTGTGAGAGGACTGTGGTGATTATACTTAGTTTTATACCTTCAATCAAAAGTTTGTTATTTTATAATAGCACCGGAGTGTGTTATTCCTTCTCTGGTAGAATTTGAAGAAGAATCTACCTGAGTTTTTTCTATGATTTTAGCCGGCGTAGTTAAGATCATATTGCTGTTTCTCGGCCATCTGAGGAGAGGTAAACTTCAGATCAGGGGACAGCGGGCAGATTAATCTGCAAGAGGTATGTAGCAGCTTATTATTTTCTGACAATGGAATTGATGAGAAAATTCTGCCATACCGATATAATGTAAACTCAGCCTTAAATGCAGTAGCAGCAACTGGTATCAGGCTGTCATGTATGTATATTTTACACTTCAGTATTCTGGGGAATGGCACTTCACTGGAATTATACTGTATGCATAAGACTTTAGCCTAATTTGCAGGGACTAGCAACAGGCTTTTTAATAACACTTAATTTATTTATGTTAAACGTTTTTTGCTGGCATGTAAAATCGTTTAATTTTCTGAGGTACTGGGTGAAAAAATGTTTTGGGCACTATTTTTTCCACTTGGCAGTCGTTTTTATTTAATTTATGACAGTTTACTGATCTCTCTCACTGTTGTGTATGAGGGGGAGGGGCCTTTTTTGGCGCTTTTGCTACGCATCAAAAAATCCAGTCAGAAGTTTATTGTCTTCCCTGCATGATCCGGTTCATCTCTACAGAACTCAGGGGTCTTCAAAACTTGTTTTGAGGGAGGTAATCACTCACAGCAGAGCTGTGAGATTGTAGTTGACTGTGATAAAAAACGTTTATTTCTGTATTTTTTTTCTGCTATCAGGGTTAGTTATCCTTTGCTAATGGGAGCATTCCTTGGCTAAAAGTGTGTTTCTTACAAAGATTTGATGCTATAACTTTTCAGTTTATCAATTTTCAACTGTCATAACTTTTTCTGTGCTTCTTATAGGCACAGTACGTTTTCATATTATAGTAAATTACTTGAAAAGTATTTCCAAGTTGCTAGTTTATTTGTTAGTGTGTTAAACATGTCTGATTCAGAGGAAGATATCTGTGCTATATGTGCTAAAGCCAAAGTGGAGCCCAATAGAAATTTATGTACTAACTGCATTGATGCTACTTTAAATAAGAGTCAATCTGTACAAATTGAACATATTTCACCAAACAACGAGGGGAGAGTTATGCCGACTAACTCGCCTCACGTGTCAGTACCTGCATCTCCCGCTCGGGAGGTGCGTGATATTGTAGCGCCGAGTACATCTGGGCGGCCATTACAAATCACATTACAGGATATGGCTACTGTTATGACTGAAGTTTTGGCTAAATTACCAGAACTAAGAGGTAAGCGTGATCACTCTGGGGTGAGAACAGAGTGCGCTGATAATATTAGGGCCATGTCAGACACTGCGTCACAATTTGCAGAACATGAGGACGGAGAGCTTCATTCTGCGGGTGACGGTTCTGATCCAAACAGACTGGATTCAGATATTTCAAATTTTAAATTTAAGCTGGAAAACCTCTGTGTATTACTAGGGGAGGTGTTAGCGGCTCTGAATGATTGTAACACAGTTGCAATACCAGAGAAATTGTGTAGGTTGGATAAATATTTTGCGGTACCGTCGAGTACTGACGTTTTTCCTATACCTAAGAGACTTACTGAAATTGTTACTAAGGAGTGGGATAGACCCGGTGTGCCGTTCTCACCCCCTCCAATATTTAGAAAGATGTTTCCAATAGACGCCACCACACGGGACTTATGGCAAACGGTCCCTAAGGTGGAGGGAGCAGTTTCTACTTTAGCTAAGCGTACCACTATCCCAGTGGAGGATAGCTGTGCCTTTTCAGATCCAATGGATAAAAAGTTAGAGGGTTACCTTAAGAAAATGTTTGTTCAACAAGGTTTTATATTGCAACCTCTTGCATGCATTGCGCCTGTCACGGCTGCAGCAGCATTTTGGTTTGAGTCTCTGGAAGAGACACTTGAATCAGCTCCATTAGATGAGATTACACACAAGCTTAAAGCCCTTAAGTTAGCTAACTCATTTATTTCGGATGCCGTAGTACATTTAACTAAACTTACGGCTAAGAATTCCGGATTCGCCATTCAGGCGCGCAGAGCACTGTGGCTAAAATCCTGGTCAGCTGATGTTACTTCTAAATCGCTTAATATTCCTTTCAAAGGGCAGACCTTATTCGGGCCCGGGTTGAAAGAAATTATCGCTGACATTACAGGAGGTAAAGGCCATGCCCTGCCTCAAGACAGAGCCAAACCTAAGGCTAGACAGTCTAATTTTCGTTCCTTTCGTAATTTCAAAGCAGGAGCAGCATCAACTTCCTCTGCACCAAAACAGGAAGGAGCTGTTGCTCGCTACAGACAAGGCTGGAGACCTAACCAGTCCTGGAACAAGGGCAAGCAGGCCAGGAAACCTGCTGCTGCCCCTAAGACAGCATGAATTGAGGGCCCCCGATCCGGGAACGGATCTAGTGGTGGGCAGACTTTCTCTCTTCGCCCAGGCTTGGGCAAGAGATGTCCAGGATCCCTGGGCGTTAGAGATCATATCTCAGGGATACCTTCTGGACTTCAAATCCTCTCCCCCAAGAGGGAGATTTCATCTGTCAAGGTTGTCAACTAACCAAATAAAGAAAGAGGCGTTTCTACTCTGCGTACAAGATCTTTTATTAATGGGAGTGATCCATCCGGTTCTGCGGTCGGAACAAGGACAAGGGTTTTACTCAAATCTGTTTGTGGTTCCCAAAAAAGAGGGAACTTTCAGGCCAATCTTGGATTTAAAGATCCTAAACAAATTCCTAAGAGTTCCATCGTTCAAAATGGAAACTATTCGGACAATTTTACCCATGATCCAAAAGGGTCAGTACATGACCACAGTGGATTTAAAGGATGCTTACCTTCACATACCGATTCACAAAGATCATTACCGGTATCTAAGGTTTGCCTTTCTAGACAGGCATTACCAGTTTGTAGCTCTTCCATTCGGATTGGCTACGGCTCCAAGGATCTTCACAAAGGTTCTGGGTGCTCTTCTGGCGGTACTAAGACCGCGAGGAATTTCGGTAGCTCCGTACCTAGACGACATTCTGATCCAAGCTTCAAGCTTTCAAACTGCCAAGTCTCATACAGAGTTAGTACTGGCATTTCTAAGGTCGCATGGATGGAAGGTGAACGAAAAGAAGAGTTCTCTCTTTCCACTCACAAGAGTTCCCTTCTTGGGGACTCTTATAGATTCTGTAGAAATGAAGATTTACCTGACAGAAGACAGGTTAACAAAGCTTCAAAATGCATGCCGTGTCCTTCATTCCATTCAACACCTGTCAGTAGCTCAATGCATGGAGGTGATCGGCTTAATGGTAGCGGCAATGGACATAGTACCCTTTGCACGCCTACATCTCAGACCGCTGCAATTGTGCATGCTAAGTCAGTGGAATGGGGATTACTCAGACTTGTCCCCTACTCTGAATCTGGATCAAGAGACCAGAAATTCTCTTCTATGGTGGCTTTCTCGGCCACATCTGTCCAGGGGGATGCCATTCAGCAGGCCGGACTGGACAATTGTAACAACAGACGCCAGCCTACTAGGTTGGGGCGCTGTCTGGAATTCTCTGAAGGCTCAGGGACAATGGAATCAGGAGGAGAGTCTCCTACCAATAAACATTCTGGAATTGAGAGCAGTTCTCAATGCCCTTCTGGCTTGGCCCCAGTTAACAACTCGGGGGTTCATCAGGTTTCAGTCGGATAACATCACGACTGTAGCTTACATCAACCATCAGGGAGGGACAAGAAGCTCCCTAGCAATGATGGAAGTATCAAAGATAATTCGCTGGGCAGAGTCTCACTCTTGCCACCTATCAGCAATCCACATCCCGGGAGTGGAGAACTGGGAGGCGGATTTCCTAAGTCGTCAGACTTTTCATCCGGGGGAGTGGGAACTTCATCCGGAGGTCTTTGCCCAAATACTTCGACGTTGGGGCAAACCAGAGATAGATCTCATGGCGTCTCGACAGAACGCCAAGCTTCCTCGTTACGGGTCCAGATCCAGGGATCCGGGAGCGGTTCTGATAGATGCTTTGACAGCACCTTGGACCTTCGGGATGGCTTATGTGTTTCCACCCTTCCCGATGCTTCCTCGATTGATTGCCAGAATCAAACAGGAGAGAGCATCCGTGATTCTAATAGCGCCTGCATGGCCACGCAGGACTTGGTATGCAGATCTAGTGGACATGTCATCCTGTCCACCTTGGTCTCTACCTCTGAAACAGGACCTTCTGATCCAGGGTCCCTTCAAACATCAAAATCTAATTTCTCTGAAGCTGACTGCTTGGAAATTGAACGCTTGATTTTATCAAAACGTGGTTTTTCTGAGTCAGTTATTGATACCTTAATACAGGCTAGGAAGCCTGTTACCAGAAAGATTTACCATAAGATATGGCGCAAATACTTATATTGGTGCGAATCCAAGAGTTACTCATGGAGTAAGGTTAGGATTCCGAGGATATTGTCTTTTCTACAAGAAGGTTTAGAAAAGGGTTTATCCGCTAGTTCTTTAAAGGGACAGATTTCAGCTCTGTCCATTCTTTTACACAAACGTCTGTCAGAAGTTCCGGACGTTCAAGCTTTTTGTCAGGCTTTAGCTAGGATCAAGCCTGTGTTTAAAACTGTTGCTCCACCATGGAGTTTGAACTTAGTTCTTAATGTTTTACAGGGTGTTCCGTTTGAACCCCTTCATTCCATTGATATCAAGCTGTTATCTTGGAAAGTTCTGTTTTTAATGGCGATTTCCTCGGCTCGAAGAGTCTCTCTGAGTTATCTGCCTTACATTGTGATTCTCCTTATCTGATTTTTCATTCAGACAAGGTAGTTCTGCGTACTAAACCTGGGTTCCTACCTAAGGTGGTCACTAACAGGAATATCAATCAAGAGATTGTGGTTCCATCTTTGTGTCCTAATCCTTCTTCGAAGAAGGAACGTCTGCTACACAATCTAGATGTAGTCCGTGCCCTGAAATTTTATCTACAGGCAACTAAGGATTTTCGACAAACGTCTTCCCTGTTTGTCGTTTATTCTGGTCAGAGGAGAGGTCAAAAAGCTTCGGCTACCTCTCTCTCTTTTTGGCTTCGTAGCATAATACGGTTAGCCTATGAGACTGCTGGACAGCAGCCTCCTGAAAGAATTACAGCACATTCTACTAGAGCTGTGGCTTCCACTTGGGCCTTTAAGAATGAGGCTTCTGTTGAACAGATTTGCAAGGCTGCAACTTGGTCTTCTCTTCATACTTTTTCCAAATTTTACAAATTTGACACTTTTGCTTCTTCGGAGGCTGTTTTTGGGAGAAAGGTTCTTCAGGCAGTGGTTCCTTCCGTATAAAGAGCCTGCCTGTCCCTCCCGTCATCCGTGTACTTTAGCTTTGGTATTGGTATCCCAGAAGTAATGATGACCCGTGGACTGACCACACTTAACAGGAGAAAACAAAATTTATGCTTACCTGATAAATTCCTTTCTCCTGTAAGGTGGTCAGTCCACGGCCCGCCCTGTTTTTTATGGCAGGTAAAATATTTTTGAATTATACTCCAGTCACCACTACACCCTTTGGCTTCTCCTTTCTCGTTGGTCCTTGGTCGAATGACTGGAGGTGACGTAGAGGGGAGGAGCTATATAGCAGCTCTGCTGGGTGAATCCTCTTGCACTTCCTGTTGGGGAGGAGTTAATATCCCAGAAGTAATGATGACCCGTGGACTGACCACACTACAGGAGAAAGGAATTTATCAGGTAAGCATAAATTTTGTTTTTATATCCACTAAATATTCCTAAAGGAACAATTTCACATATATTTAATACTCTGCAATTGGTATAAAATGTGATTGATAACATGTTAAGGGAAAACCAGTTTTACAGTACACTATCGCTTTAAGCTTTAATTTTCCCAGAAAAAAAGCACAAAACCCATTGGTGCCAGTAAGTTACTAGTTATTCACCATCTTGCTTTCCAGTAAGACACACACATGATGATGAAGTGATTTAACCCCTTGAATGCAAAGAAATGTGGAGTGCTGAGTTAATCCTATTTTATTAGACAGGACCCATTCAATTATTTTTCATAACATGCTTACAAAGATTATTTTCTCTTTAATCAGTAGTCTTAAAATACACCAAATTTATTTACGTGTGCACTCTGTGTTAAAAATATCTTGCTTGCTAAAGCCTTAGGGTTTCTCAGAGTTTCAGTTCCACAAGGCACTCACAAAGGCCCTGATAGTCAATGGTTCTCCAGCTTGGAGAGAAATTGCAGTTTAGACTTCACATGGACTGAACTCACGGAATATTCAATAGAAAAAGGGCGGAACTCTCCAGCACTGCGAGATCTCTCTCATGAAGGAGAGACGAGCCCAGTGCGATACAACACTGCGTGATATGAGAGTGTTGTTACACTTCTGTGTTATTTTAACATATTAGGATCATATGCATATTCTGTTTCTATGTATGTATGTATGTATATATATATATATATATATATATATATATATATATATATATATATATATATATATATATATATATATACAAATTGCATTGCACCTTGAATTTTCTGCATTGTAAACTAAAACAGACACTTTCAGAAAGTGGGTGGGAGAGGGCAGTCCCCTGGGCTGAACAGGGGAGTTGTATGTCTGAAGCTCTCACACCAGTCTTGTGAAATTTTATAAGCATTTTAAACAAACAGGTCTTACTGATTTGTCTCGCCAGCTGTATGCAGGTGAAGTTTGCTCAAATTTCACAATATACTTTTTTTTAACTAACAGAAAAGTAATATATTCTAAAATATAAACAAAAGCAACTTAAAGGGACAGCCAAGTCCAAAAAAACTTTCATGATTTAAATGGGGAATGTAATTTAAAACAACTTTCCAATGTACTTTTATCACCAATTTTGCTTTGTTCTCTTAGTATTCTTAGTTGAAAGCTAAACCTAGGAGGTTCATATGCTAATTTCTTAGACCTTGAAGAATGCCTCTAATCTGAATGCATTTTGACCACTAGAGGGCATTTGTTCATGGGTTTCATATAGATAACATTGAGCACATGCATGCGAAGTTACCCTGGAGTGAGCACTGATTGGCTAAAATGCAAGTCTGTCAAAAGAACTGAAATAAGGAGGCAGTTTGCAGAAGCTTAGATACAAGGTAGGTAATCACAGAGGTAAAACGTGTATTTCTATAACTGTATTGGTTATGCAAAACTGGGGAATGGGTAATAAAGGGATTATCTTTCTTTTTAAACAACAAAAATTCTGGTGTTGACTGTCCCTTTTACATTTTAGTGAAAACATTTCAGTTTAATTTGGAATTGATGCAAATGGAGCCTTTATATCAGCCCCATGGGTTCTCCAGTTACCTTCTCTCTCCCATGTGAAATTTGGTATCCCTGAAAATCTCATTATTTTCTATGGAAGGCATCTCTCATCTGTCTGGGATTTTCAGGTTCCTCCCCTTTTCTTACTCAATTCAATGAGTTCTGCTTCTGTGAAGTCTGCTCTATCATCAGAATTTGTAAAATCACAATCCTAAATACGCTGCTGTACACAAAATAAAATACAAAATAGTGCAAAGTTTAAATGTAATAAAATGTAATCTGAAGTGTAAAGTGATGTAAAATAGAAAGCACAAAGTGTAAATGCAGCAGATCTGCCATGTCATGCAATGCTGTATTGCACTGGGCTTGTTTCTCCTATACATACAGCAAAGTAAAGCAAAATCTGCCTTTATTAAAATTTCACTAGGGATCTCGCAGTGCTGGAGGATCATTTTAGAATATCTCGCCTGAGCAGAGAGATTTTGAATATCAGGGCCAAAGTGTGTCACAATAAGAAAATATTTAGCAAATTACAGCTTGCTTTGTTTTGTGACCTGTGTTTGACATACCACTACATCTTTAGTGGAGAAGCAGAATGCACACTTATGCTTGTGATAAAGATGCTGGTGGTATGGATTCTTATTGGTTGTGCTGTCTGATGAAAAAAACATGCAATAAAAGAGTTTATGAGGAGAGTCAATGGCAAACTGTAAATATACTCTCATTGTGGACAAGAGATTCATAAAATGGGATCATTAAGGACAATTAAAGGGACTTGATACTCAAATGTTGAAGCACTTGAAAGTGATGCAGCATAACTGTAAAAAGCAGAATATACTCTGAGTACCTCTATTTAAAAAAGATAGATATTTTACCTCAAACTTTCCTCAGTAGCCACATCCTACTGTAACGGTACTTAAAGCAGCCAATCAGGATGCTGTTCCCAGGACTTGCAAGGGAGCATGCATCTGGCATGTGTATGCACATTTATGTAATTTTCCTCCTCAGTTTTAAGGGACAATCAACACCAAAATTGTTTTTGTTTAAAAAAAGATAGATAATGCCTTTCTCCAACATAGGTGTGTCCGGTCCACGGCGTCATCCTTACTTGTGGGATATTCTCTTCCCCAACAGGAAATGGCAAAGAGCCCAGCAAAGCTGGTCACATGATCCCTCCCAGGCTCCGCCTACCCCAGTCATTCTCTTTGCCGTTGTACAGGCAACATCTCCACGGAGATGGCTTAGAGTTTTTTAGTGTTTAACTGTAGTTTTTCATTATTCAATCAAGAGTTTGTTATTTTCAAATAGTGCTGGTACGTACTATTTACTCAGAAACAGAAAAGAGATGAAGAATTCTGTTTGTATGAGGAAAATGATTTTAGCAACCGTAACTAAAATCCATGGCTGTTCCACACAGGACTGTTGAGAGCATTAACTTCAGTTGGGGGAACAGTTTGCAGTCCTTTGCTGCTTGAGGTATGACACATTCTAACAAGACGATGTAATGCTGGAAGCTGTCATTTTCCCTATGGGATCCGGTAAGCCATGTTTATTACGATTGTAAATAAGGGCTTCACAAGGGCTTATTTAGACTGTAGACATTTTTTGGGCTAAATCGATTGATATTAACACTTATTTAGCCTTGAGGAATCATTTATTCTGGGTATTTTGATATAATAATATCGGCAGGCACTGTTTTAGACACCTTATTCTTTAGGGGCTTTCCCAAAGCATAGGCAGAGTCTCATTTTCGCGCCGGTGTTGCGCACTTGTTTTTGAGAGGCATGGCATGCAGTCGCATGTGAGAGGAGCTCTGATACTTTTAAAAGACTTCTGAAGGCATCATTTGGTATCGTATTCCCCTTGGGTTTGGTTGGGTCTCAGCAAAGCAGATACCAGGGACTGTAAAGGGGTTAAAGCTTAAAACGGCTCCGGTTCCGTTATTTTAAGGGTTAAAGCTTCCAAAATTGGTGTGCAATATTTTCAAGGCTTTAAGACACTGTGGTGAAAGTTTGGTGAATTTTGAACAATTCCTTCATGTTTTTTCGCAATTGCAGTAATAAAGTGTGTTCAGTTTAAAATTTAAAGTGACAGTAACGGTTTTATTTCAAAACGTTTTTTGTACTTTGTTATCAAGTTTATGCCTGTTTAACATGTCTGAACTACCAGATAGACTGTGTTCTGAATGTGGGGAAGCCAGAATTCCTATTCATTTAAATAAATGTGATTTATGTGATAATGACAATGATGCCCAAGATGATTCCTCAAGTGAGGGGAGTAAGCATGGTACTGCATCATTCCCTCCTTCGTCTACACGAGTCTTGCCCACTCAGGAGGCCCCTAGTACATCTAGCGCGCCAATACTCCTTACTATGCAACAATTAACGGCTGTAATGGATAATTCTGTCAAAAACATTTTAGCCAAAATGAACCCTTGTCAGCGTAAGCGTGGATGCTCTGTTTTAGTTACTGAAGAGCATGACGACGCTGATATTAATATCTCTGAAGGGCCCCTAACCCAATTTGAGGGAGCCAGGGAGGTTTTGTCTGAGGGAGAAATTACTGATTTAGGGAACATTTCTCAGCAGGCTGAATCTGATGTGATTACTTTTAAATTTAAATTGGAACATCTCCGCATTTTGCTTAAGGAGGTATTATCCACTTTGGATGATTGTGAAAATTTGGTCATCCCAGAGAAACTATGTAAAATGGACAAGTTCCTAGAGGTGCCGGGGCTCCCAGAAGCTTTTCCTATACCCAAGCGGGTGGCGGACATTGTTAATAAAGAATGGGAAAGGCCCGGTATTCCTTTCGTCCCTCCCCCCATATTTAAAAAATTGTTTCCTATGGTCGACCCCAGAAAGGACTTATGGCAGTCAGTCCCCAAGGTCGAGGGAGCGGTTTCTACTTTAAACAAACGCACCACTATTCCCATAGAGGATAGTTGTGCTTTCAAAGATCCTATGGATAAAAAATTAGAAGGTTTGCTTAAAAAGATGTTTGTTCAGCAGGGTTACCTTCTACAACCCATTTCATGCATTGTCCCTGTCACTACAGCCGCATATTTCTGGTTTGATGAACTGATTAAGGTGCTTGATAGTGACTCTCCTCCTTATGAGGAGATTATGGACAGAGTCAATGCTCTCAAATTGGCTAATTCTTTCACTCTAGACGCCTCTTTGCAATTGGCTAAGTTAGCGGCTAAGAATTCTGGGTTTGCTATTGTGGCGCGCAGAGCGCTTTGGTTAAAATCTTGGTCGGCTGACGCGTCTTCCAAGAACAAGCTACTAAACATTCCTTTCAAGGGGAAAACGCTGTTTGGTCCTGACTTGAAAGAGATTATCTCTGATATCACTGGGGGTAAGGGTCATGCCCTTCCTCAGGATCGGCCTTTCAAGGCAAAAAATAGACCTAATTTTCGTCCCTTTCGTAAAAACGGACCAGCCCAAGGTGCTACGTCCTCTAAGCAAGAGGGTAATACTTCTCAGGCCAAGCCAGCTTGGAGACCAATGCAAGGCTGGAACAAGGGAAAGCAGGCAAAGAAACCTGCCACTGCTACCAAGACAGCATGAAATATCGGCCCCCGATCCGGGACCGGATCTGGTGGGGGGCAGACTCTCTCTCTTCGCTCAGGCTTGGGCAAGAGATGTTCTGGATCCTTGGGCGCTAGAAATAGTCTCCCAGGGTTATCTTCTGGAATTCAAGGGACTTCCCCCAAGGGGAAGGTTCCACAGGTCTCAGTTGTCTTCAGACCACATAAAAAGACAGGCGTTCTTACATTGTGTAGAAGACCTGTTAAAAATGGGAGTGATCCATCCTGTTCCATTGAGAGAACAAGGGATGGGGTTCTACTCCAATCTGTTCATAGTTCCCAAAAAAGAGGGAACATTCAGACCAATCCTAGATCTCAAGATCTTAAACAAATTTCTCAAGGTCCCATCTTTCAAGATGGAAACCATTCGAACTATCCTTCCTTCCATCCAGGAAGGTCAATTCATGACCACGGTGGATTTAAAGGATGCGTATCTACATATTCCTATCCACAAGGAACATCATCGGTTCCTAAGGTTTACATTCCTGGACAAACATTACCAGTTCGTGGCGCTTCCTTTCGGATTAGCCACTGCTCCAAGGATTTTCACAAAGGTACTAGGGTCCCTTCTAGCTGTGCTAAGACCAAGGGGCATTGCAGTAGTACCTTACCTGGACGACATTCTGATTCAAGCGTCGTCCCTCCCTCGAGCAAAGGCTCACACGGACATCGTCCTGGCCTTTCTCAGATCGCACGGCTGGAAAGTGAACGTGGAAAAGAGTTCTCTATCCCCGTCAACAAGGGTTCCCTTCTTGGGAACAATTATAGACTCCTCAGAAATGAGGATTTTTCTAACAGAGGCCAGAAAGACAAAGCTTCTGGACTCTTGTCGAATACTTCATTCCGTTCCTCTTCCTTCCGTAGCTCAGTGCATGGAAGTGATCGGGTTGATGGTAGCGGCAATGGACATAGTTCCTTTTGCGCGCATTCATCTAAGACCATTACAACTGTGCATGCTCAGTCAGTGGAATGGGGACTATACAGACTTGTCTCCAAAGATACAAGTAAATCAGAGGACCAGAGACTCACTCCGTTGGTGGCTGTCCCTGGACAACCTGTCACGAGGGATGACATTCCACAGACCAGAGTGGGTCATTGTCACGACCGACGCCAGTCTGATGGGCTGGGGCGCGGTCTGGGGATCCCTGAAAGCTCAGGGTCTTTGGTCTCGGGAAGAATCTCTTCTACCGATAAATATTCTGGAACTGAGAGCGATATTCAATGCTCTCAAGGCTTGGCCTCAGCTAGCGAGGACCAAGTTCATACGGTTTCAATCAGACAACATGACGACTGTTGCGTACATCAACCATCAGGGGGGAACAAGGAGTTCCCTAGCGATGGAAGAAGTGACCAAGATTATTCTATGGGCGGAGTCTCACTCCTGCCACCTGTCTGCTATCCACATCCCGGGAGTGGAAAATTGGGAAGCGGATTTTCTGAGTCGTCAGACATTGCATCCGGGGGAGTGGGAACTCCATCCGGAAATCTTTGCCCAAGTCACGCAACTTTGGGGCATTCCAGACATGGATCTGATGGCCTCTCGTCAGAACTTCAAAGTTCCTTGCTACGGGTCCAGATCCAGGGATCCCAAGGCGGCTCTAGTGGATGCACTAGTAGCACCTTGGACCTTCAAACTAGCTTATGTGTTCCCGCCGTTTCCTCTCATCCCCAGGCTGGTAGCCAGGATCAATCAGGAGAGGGCGTCGGTGATCTTGATAGCTCCTGCGTGGCCACGCAGGACTTGGTATGCAGATCTGGTGAATATGTCATCGGCTCCACCTTGGAAGCTACCTTTGAGACGAGACCTTCTTGTTCAGGGTCCGTTCGAACATCCGAATCTGGTTTCACTCCAGCTGACTGCTTGGAGATTGAACGCTTGATTTTATCGAAGCGAGGTTTCTCAGATTCTGTTATCGATACTCTTGTTCAGGCCAGAAAGCCTGTAACTAGAAAGATTTACCACAAAATTTGGAAAAAATATATCTGTTGGTGTGAATCTAAAGGATTCCCTTGGGACAAGGTTAAGATTCCTAGGATTCTATCCTTCCTTCAAGAAGGATTGGAAAAAGGATTATCGGCAAGTTCCCTGAAGGGACAGATTTCTGCCTTGTCGGTGTTACTTCACAAAAAACTGGCAGCTGTGCCAGATGTTCAAGCCTTTGTTCAGGCTCTGGTTAGAATCAAGCCTGTTTACAAACCTTTGACTCCTCCTTGGAGTCTCAATTTAGTTCTTTCAGTTCTTCAGGGGGTTCCGTTTGAACCCTTACATTCCGTTGATATTAAGTTATTATCTTGGAAAGTTTTGTTTTTAGTTGCAATTTCTTCTGCTAGAAGAGTTTCAGAATTATCTGCTCTGCAGTGTTCTCCTCCTTATCTGGTGTTCCATGCAGATAAGGTGGTTTTACGTACTAAACCTGGTTTTCTTCCAAAAGTTGTTTCTAACAAAAACATTAACCAGGAGATTATCGTACCTTCTCTGTGTCCGAAACCAGTTTCAAAGAAGGAACGCTTGTTGCACAATTTGGATGTTGTTCGCGCTCTAAAATTCTATTTAGATGCTACAAAGGATTTTAGACAAACATCTTCCCTGTTTGTTGTTTATTCAGGTAAAAGGAGAGGTCAAAAAGCAACTTCTACCTCTCTCTCTTTTTGGATTAAAAGCATCATCAGATTGGCTTACGAGACTGCCGGACGGCAGCCTCCCGAAAGAATCACGGCTCATTCCACTAGGGCTGTGGCTTCCACATGGGCCTTCAAGAACGAGGCTTCTGTTGATCAGATATGTAGGGCAGCGACTTGGTCTTCACTGCACACTTTTACCAAATTTTACAAGTTTGATACTTTTGCTTCTTCTGAGGCTATTTTTGGGAGAAAGGTTTTGCAAGCCGTGGTGCCTTCCATTTAGGTGACCTGATTTGCTCCCTCCCTTCATCCGTGTCCTAAAGCTTTGGTATTGGTTCCCACAAGTAAGGATGACGCCGTGGACCGGACACACCTATGTTGGAGAAAACAGAATTTATGTTTACCTGATAAATTTCTTTCTCCAACGGTGTGTCCGGTCCACGGCCCGCCCTGGTTTTTTAATCAGGTCTGATAATTTATTTTCTTTAACTACAGTCACCACGGTACCATATGGTTTCTCCTATGCTATTATTCCTCCTTAACGTCGGTCGAATGACTGGGGTAGGCGGAGCCTGGGAGGGATCATGTGACCAGCTTTGCTGGGCTCTTTGCCATTTCCTGTTGGGGAAGAGAATATCCCACAAGTAAGGATGACGCCGTGGACCGGACACACCGTTGGAGAAAGAAATTTATCAGGTAAACATAAATTCTGTTTTTACTGCCCATTCCCTAGCATTGCACAATCAACATTGTTATATTAATATACTTTATAACATTTAAATTTCTAAATTTCTGCCTGTTTCTAAGCCACAACAGACAGCCTTTTATCACATGCTTTTTTATTAGTTTTTCACAAAAGGAGACTGCTAGTTCATGTGGACCATATAGGTAACATTGCACTCACGAATGTGGGTTGTGCACAACAGCACTAATTGGCTAAAATGCAAGTCAATCGATAATAAATAAAACGTCATGCGATAAGGTGGCTG
Organism: Bombina bombina; assembly: GCF_027579735.1. Lineage (NCBI taxonomy): Eukaryota > Metazoa > Chordata > Amphibia > Anura > Bombinatoridae > Bombina > Bombina bombina. Next base: position 233,143,697 of record NC_069499.1, read on the forward strand.
TTAGAAGAGTTTTAGATACAAGGTAATCACAGAGGTAAAAAGTATATTACTATAACCATGTTGGCTGTACAAAACTGGGGAATGGGTAATAAAGGGATTATCTATCTATTTAAACAATAACAATTTGGAGTTGACTAACCTTGCAAGATTTCAGTGAAATGTCATGAGATCTCAGTAAAGCAAAGTGTGACATTGGCACTGAAGCTGATTAGCTATTGTTTTATTTATTTACAACATGCATCTCACAGAAGTTACAGCAAATCTGTTCAAACAGCACTTACTTTTGTTAACTAAAGAAATTTTGAGGTAAAATATTTTCCTTTGTTACCTAGAGATGTTCAGGTGATATTTTCTATATATCACCTGAATATCTTTATAGTTACAGTGGTTTTCCATATGGGTATTATGTCCCTTTAAGGCAAGTAGCATGAGCTTTTAAAATAGAAAAAGTAACAGAAAACACATTGTAAGTATTTTTGGTTGTGTTGCTATTGCGTTACATATCAGCTACGTCTAAACATTAAAACAAAAAAAAACCCCACTTGCCTTGTTTGGATAAGCCATTCTGGCTTGAGTCTGTAAACAACAAGGCTAGCCATGGTCATTGTGTTAGAATAAAGTGCATTGTTTTCAGCCAAAGCCAGTTAGAGAAAGATACGTTGCAAGGTTACCTTGTGAAGTCTACAGTGTGAATTTACAGCACCGGGAATTAGACAATTTTCAGAGATATATTACACAAAAAAGGGGGCACAATAAATAATGAAAGTATATTGCAAAGTTGTTTTATGACATAAAACTAAAAATGTTTAATTTAAATCTCAAGGCGTTTACTTTCCCTTTAAACCCTTTTGTAGAGAACGCTATGTGTTTAACCCATGCAAAGGGTTTCTGTTTAAATCCCTTTCAGGCCTGTGGTGGTTGTATTCTAAACAATACTAAGTACAGGTAGCCCTCAGTTTACGCCAGGGTTAGGTTCCAGAAGGAATGGTTGTAAATCGAAACCGTTGTAAATTGAAACCCAGTTTATAATGTAAGTCAATGGGAAGTGAGGGAGTTAGGTTCCAGGCCCCTCTCAAAATTGGCATAAGTAACACATAATACATTATTTTTAAAGCTTTAACATTAAGACTTTAAATGCTAAACAGCATTATAAACCTAATAAAATAATCACACAACACAGAATATATAATTAAACTAAGTTAAATGAACAAAAACATTTGCTAAACAGCATTATAAACCTAATAAAATAATCACACAACACAGACTTTACTTGCATTTTTCTGCAAACAGTTCTTTCTATGCATTCCAATCTGGACTGATTTATAGACCGGAAGATCTTGTTCCTTTCCAAGCTGCTCGATAGCTCAGGTCTGGTTAAACTGATTAATTTCAGCTTGCTTGGCTTGCATATCTTTGCTGCAACACAACAGGCGGACAGCTCCACCTACTGGCTATTTTAATCAATGCACTGCTTCTCAATGCTTTTCAATAGCAGTCACATGACTGGAAAAAAAAGGTTGTTATTCTTAAACGGTGCAAATTGATAGGTCCAGTATAGGACCTATCAAATTGTAGTAGACATGGGATGCTTTTTATATGGTTTTATATATATAAGAAAACAAAAAGTTAGTAGCCAGTATTTTGATGGCTCACTGGCTCAAAAAGATATTGTCATGCCTTATCTTGTCTGTTTTTTTTTCTTCTAGTTCCTTTTGTTATGTTTATTATAATGTGCATGTTTCTACAGCCGTGTGCTCCACGTGGCTCGTGCCCTGTATGAGGAGAGGCTGGGTCTATGGCCTCAGAGCTGGGAGTCGCAGAGGATGGCTGCTCTACGGACCTGGCAAAGCCCCTCTATCTTCAGTATTTGGAGCGAGCCCTACGACTGGACCATTTTCTTCGCCAGACGTCTGCTATATTCAACAGAAACATCTCTAGGTACTGCTGTGCTTTCAAATGTCTTTAGAGTCTAAAAGTTATTGTGCGCACATGCATTTAAAGGACTTTAACATTAAATGCACATCTATTGTTGTCCCCCCCCCCAAATATATATATATATATATATATATATATTTATATATATATACATATACATATATACAAAGCTTACACATTTCAGCGATAAGAGAAATTATTGTAAAAGCATTTTCTGGGATCCCCTTTGTTCAGAAATAGCAGACATGCGTGACTTTGCCATTGTTTTTTGGCAATTAGATGCAGCTAATTGCAGCTGCACACCACACTTGAAATTCCTGGCAGTGAAAGGGTTAGGGTTAACCAGTTAGCTTGTAATATTAATTTTATCTGTAGTGTGGAGATTGCCCTTCCACCTGCCACCCCCCACCCCTAATCACTCCCAAACAGCTCTCTTCCCTCCCCCCTTTATTGGTCACCACCATTTTAGATATTGGCAGACAGTCTGCCAGTATGCTAAAAGAAAGAGACAATGGCACTTCCAAATGGTATCTGAATTTGAAGTATTATCAATTTATTTATTTTATTTTATTTGAGGTTGTTTGCTGTATACCAAGAGAAAATTGATATGTATAGTGGTAGTTGGTCACTGCTTAGCACTCCATACCATTGTTCCACTATAAAGATATGACTTTTATGATCCCCTATTTTGGGAAACACAATAAAATTAAAACGTAACTTTATTAAAATTACATATTAAAAATGGGAAGTGAGGAGCGTGTCTAGGCAGCGACCAAGATGGCCGCAGAAAAAAGGAGCTTGCAGTGAAGTCTGAGATAATTGCCTTGTTTCTCAAGACCCTAGCAGCATCTATAAACTTTTGCTACAGATTTGAACATTTTACATACCAGTGCACTCAATATCTCAATATATTCTGTGTACATGACCTATGAGCCCTTCTCTGGACTGCTACGATCTCTGGCGGCAGCTTATCCACTGATCACCCTCCCCCGGTAAGCGGGCCTACATCAACTGCTGTTTCATGTTGTACAGACAACGCTGGAGGCATGGGATCTATCATACAATTACATCTACAGAAACTAAGCGATTCACTAGATGTACACTTTATTCAGCTCTCTCAATATATTTTGTTTTGGAGATAAACAGGTCAACTATAAGAACAAATAGGGCGACTCATCTTCCACTATTACAGAGACGGTGGAACTGGTCTCTGGAGAACTTTGCAAACTGGTGGCCCAGTGCCAAATATTGCTGGAGGTAGACACCATGGAAAATCTCACTCTTGCCACGTATGAGAGCACAGATCCCTTCGCAGAGAGCAAGAAGACTTCGCCATCTAATTAACTGAAAGTTTGTGGACATAACTGCACACTCGCCCTCTTTAATTTCAGCCAGAACAAGATTGTGCAGGAGCTATAGTACACATTAGGGCGATCTCCCAGTTATAAACTGAAAGCCAGGTCTGGAGTGTTGTCATGTCACATCGGAAACCTTATCTTTCTATATGCCCAATGTTTGCATATGTTCTTTATTCCCATAGAGCACTTAGTTGGTCAACAGACATTTTACCGATATCTGACCACATGACTGATGCTGGAGAGAATCATGGTTCAGACCAACTGAACCTGCTGAACTCTCAATTTACATATTTACCAACATCCTTGCTTGTACAGTTAGTAATAATTGTTAAGCGCCATGCAAATCTTTGTGGGTTACATACAAGTTTAACGGTTGTTATCTGGAGGCGCTATATCCTCTTAAAATATTAATCTTATTTTCAGTAGATCTCACATTACTTGGTATATTTTTTGTATCTGAGCATTTGATCCTTCACTCCCGAGCCCTTTAAAAGCTGTCTTGCTGAATGTATTGTACAAGTCTTAGTTTCATGGATTCTCTGACCTAGTATATGCATCTATATATCTAGAATTTTTCTTCATTTTTTTGTTAATGCAGAATATACATTTCATACAGGTTAATCACTAGGACTGTTGGTAACAAAATGTATTTTCAAGGTACAATAATAACCCCCATAGAAAACTAGCACATGTTATGTGATAACCCTATTGGTCTTATAAAATTTTTGCTTACTTCTTAAGTGAGATTGGTCGACTCCGCTATCGGCGGCCGAGATGGCGGTGTTAGGCTCTCCTCCTCCCAATAGCAATATTTAATTTTTTTTTATTTTTATCAATTTAGTAGAGCGAGACGTCCACTTTTTTTTTTTTTGTGGGGGGGGGGTTCAGAATAATATCTATCCAATACTAATGTAGATCTAACTAATAAATAATTGTAAATAGACTTACAAGTAAGAGTAGGTAACTTAAATCTGTGAGGAAAATTTCCACCAATGCCCTTGCAGAATCAGAGCTGAATAGTTTTTATTTAGAAAAAATGTTTTTCTCCATTCATACACTAAAGTTTATTAAATCAAAATTTAACCACACATACATTTAGCAGAAGCTAAAAATTAAAAACACTCCACCTAGGTTGAGCTGAGATTTTTAAATTAGTCTGAAATCAGTATCAAAGGTATCTAGCAGCAAAAATTATAGTTATAAGCTAAGCCCTTACAATCCGAGGGCTAGTTTAAATTTAAATTTTTACAAATTATTAAAGCTGCATTGTACCAGACCAACGAAGGTGAGCAAGTTAAAAGAAAAGGGAAAGACAAAGCTTATCCCAGAGGACCCCTGACGTACGTTTCACAAAAAACGCTTACCTTATATCAAGGTTTCATCCACACCTTTCTAGAGGATCAGATTTACTTTTAGAATTTCAGGTACCAAAGTTTATCTAAGCCCTATAGTGTTTTACCTTAAATTCTTATTATCTAATGGTAAATAAATGCCCTTATATGTCCCTAGCTCCCTTTTTACTTGGGAATCTATCATCATTGCTACTCTCTATAACTTGCTAAGCATACAAGCTCATATTATGATATCATAAATTAAGAGATTATTTATCCCATGTGCATTGTACTTCCACGTGAGCAACTTCAGATGCTAAAGCACTAATTGTATAAACAACTTTAGCTATGATATTCAATAATCCTTTTAAGCTACAGATACTAGTGAACCTATTCAATCAGTGGTCCAAGAGTGACCGTTTATGTTAGTTGAGACCCTCCCCTGTGTCATACTTCCTTGTCTGGGTACAAGAGTGACCCTGTTTAGGTTGGGAGGCGTTATAATCCTACATAAAATTAGATCTAATAATAATCTGTCCATTTATACATGTGATACAAAAAATGTAACCTCTCATAATTAATAGTGTGTTTCGGCTTACGATTGGCTATTATAACGTATCACTCTAACAGGCAGCAATTCATGATCCAGAGGTTCTAGTATTAAGCTATCATATAACCTAAAAAGAGAGATCATATTATTTTTTGCACTTTAAGTTTTGCATTGTTATTAGAGACAACATGGTTTGTTATATTTTCTGATAATCTTATTTGTTGTCTTCAGATTCGTCAAACAGGAGATATTATATGTTTAGGTTTATATTATGTTTGACATGGCCGTTTGATCGTTTCTTATTTGTATTCTATATGTATACTAACACAAAGTGAATGTTATTTTACGAAATACCTCAATAAAAAAACTTTGATTTTAAAAGAAAAAATTAAAGTTAAAAACTTAAAAGAAAATTATGGAAATTGTTAGCACAGTAATTCCACAATATAACCATGTACAATAATATGTGGGAGATAGGAGTCATACGCCTGACTGATTCTAGCCTGCTTACTAACTCACTATTAGGTGAACAACACTTGTATATTTACCATAATTGTACCATATAATATCAAGTGGGTTATTTATTTATTTCAACACATAAATATATACAGTTGTGCTCAAAAGATTGAGAAAATATGACTGATCGTGCCAAAAAATTGTCTTTTATTGAAGGATAGTGATCATATGAAGCGATTTATTATCACATAGTTGTTTGGCTCCTTTTTTAAATCATAATGATAACAGAAATCGCCCAAATGGCACTGATCAAAAGTTTACATACCCTTGGATGTTTGATCTTGGCTTGTTGCAGACACACAAGGTGACACACATAGGTTAAAATGGCAATTAAAGGTTAATCTCTGACATCTGTGGCTTTTTAAATTGCAATTAGTGTCTGTGTATAAATAGTCAATGAGTTTGTTCGCTCTCAAGTGGATGCACTGAGCAGGCTAGATACTGAGCCATGGGGAGCAGAAAAGAACTGTCAAAAGACCTGTGTAACAAGGTAATGGAACTTTATTAAGATGGAAAAGGATATAAAAAGATATCCAAAAGCCTTGAAAATGCAAGTCAGTATTGTTCAATCACTTACTATGAAGTGGAAAATTCTCTTGATACCAAGAAAGATTTTAGCCACAACTGCCAGAAGAATTGTTCGGGATACAAAGAAAAACCCACAGGTAACCTCAGGAGAAATACAAGCTGCTCTGGAAAAATACGGTGTGATTGTTTCAAGGAGAAGATACGAAAATACTTGAACTAAAATGAGCGGCATGGTCGAGTTGCCAGAAAGAAGCCTTTACTGCTCCAATGCCACAAAAAAGCCTGGTTACAATATACCCAACAGCACCTTTAAATACCTCACAGCTTCTGGCACACTGTAACTTAGAGTGACAAGACCAAAATAGAGCTTTATGGTCACAACCATAAGCGCTATGCTCGGAGAGGGGTCAACAAGTCCTATAGGGAAAAGAATACCATCCCCACTATGAATCATGGTGGTGGCTCACTGATGTTTTGGGGATGTGTGAGCGCTAAAGGCACAGGAAATCTTGTGAAAATTTATGGCAAGATGAATGCAGCATGTTATCAGAAAATACTGGCAGACAATTTGCTTTCTTCAGCACGAAAGCTGCACATGGGATGCTCTTGGACTTTCCAGCATGACAATGACCCTAAGCACAAGGCCAAGTTCACCCTCCAGTGGTTACAGAAGAAAAAGGTGAAGGGTCTGGAGTGGGCATCACTGTCTTCTGAACTTAATATAATCAAGCCACTCTGGGGAGATCTCAAACGTGTGGTTCATGCAAGACAACCAAAGACTTTGCATGACCCGGAGGCATTTTGCCAAGACGAATGAGCAGCTATTCCACCTGCAAGAATTCAGGACCTCATAGACAACTATTACAAAAGACTGCACGCTTTTATTGATGTTAAAGGAGGCAATACACGGCAGGTGTTCTCCCTAACAATTTCAGTGACCACTGCTTAGTGTACTGAATGCGCAAAATAAAGGCTACTAAATCCTCTCCCAAGGTTAAAATCACCAGGTCCTTCAAAAAATGTAATATTCAATCATTTCTAAATTACATCAAGAACCTCCCCTGGCACAGATTAAACCTAATCCCAGATCTAGACTCTGCAGTTGAATTCTTTCAGTCTGAACTCCTACAAGTTTGGAATTTACATGCCCTGCTGCGTAAGGTGAGAGTAAAAGGAGCACACTTGAATTGGATCACAGCTGACCTCATTCAAATGTACCAATTTCGGGATTCATTGTGGTCAAAGTTCAAGCATACTGGCTCTATGAATGATCACTGTGTATATAGACAATGGTGAAATATATGCACTAAACAAACAAAATTGGCTAAGGCCCAATATTTCTGTGAAAATCTGAACAATAACATATCTAACCCTAGAAAGTTTTGGAAACTCATAAATAACTTACAAAATCCACCAATCCACTCCCAACCCTCCACTGTCAATGTGGATAACCAAAACCTGCAACTCCCTTAGAAGTAGCAAATGCCTTTAACAATTATTTTGTCGGATGCTCCACCACCCTGATTGACAAACTAATAAATGGCACGCATCCTGAAGCTACAAATGTGGATCAGGCCCCATTAAACAGCAAAGACCCAATATAGAGAAGTTCAATTTTAGACCTGTACCCATCAATGTTGTTAAGAAACACCTTAATAATCTATAAATGAAAAACCAGTCTGCACCTGATCAAATCCCAGCAATGCTGTTGAAGGTCAGTGCGCCGGCAATTGCTAAGCCTGTCACAACCCTAATTAACGAATCCTTGGTGTCTGGATACATACCTAAACTCTGGAAAACTGCAAGAGTAGTGCCTATTCATAAAAGTGGGGAGTTAAAGGGACATTATACACTCATTTTTTCTTTGCATAGATGTTTTGTAGATGATCTATTTATATAGCCCATAAAGTTTTTTTTTTAAATAAATGTATAGTTTTGCTTATTTTTAAATAACATTGCTCTGATTTTAAGACTCCTAACCAAGCCCTAAAGTTTTATGTGAATACTGTCAGCTACCTTCTCCAGGTTGCTCCTGTTTGTGTAAAGGGTCTTTTCATATGCAAAAGAAGGGGGGGGGGTGTCTTATTTGCCACTTGCAGTGGGCTTTCCAGCTACCTTTTCAACAGAGCCAAACTGACAGCTTCTAAGTAAGTTTTTAAACAATTTTATACTGGATTTTTATATCAGTATCTGTGCATCTTATTCTTTATAGTAGTGTCTATTACATGCAGTTATATGAAAATGAGTGTATACTGTCCCTTTAACCTTGGTTTCTACCTATCGCCCTATATCATTGCTCCCAGTATTGTCAAAAATCTTAGAAAAATGCGTCCATACGCAATTATGCGAGTATTACCAATTTTCTAACTATCTGACCCCTGATCAATCAGGTTTTCGACCGAATAACTCCACTACAACTGCCCTCCTAAAAGTTTGCAACGACATCCAAACTGGCATGGAGCAAGGAGACCTAACTGGAGCTATTTTCCTTGATTTTGCTAAGGCTTTTGGCACAGTGGACCACGACATACTACTGCTCAAACTAAAAAACTCTGGTATTGCTGATCATCCGTTAACCTGGTTTAGATCATATGTATCGGATCGATCACAGTATGTCTCTGTTTCCAACAGTGACTCCCTCCCTCTCCCTGTCACGTGTGGTGTTCCCCAAGGTTTCATTCTCGGCCCCCTACTATTCACATTATTTATAAATGATTTGCCTTATGTCTGCAAATCCTCAACTGTACACATGTACGCAGACGACACAGTAATCTATGCAAACAAATCTGATCTGCCACAGCTTGAAGCAGTGCTCCAAGACCAGTTCACAGAGGTAGAAAAGTGGATCTCAAAAAACAAACTCTTCCTAAACACTGACAAAACTGTCACAATGATCTTTGGAACTGGGCCTAAATTACACAAATTACAAAATTCCCATCTACGCATCAAAACAAAATCCAATTGCACGCTGACCGCAGTCCACTCTTTCAAATACTTGGGTATGTTCTTAGACCCTAATCTATCTTTTGGCCTCCACATAGAAAAACTTTCATCTAAACTTTATCCAAAATTAGATGTCCTGTACAGAAACAAATCTTGCCTCAGCCCTACAGTAAAGGAAAAGATTGTACAGCATGGATTATGGGGACGTAGTATACGCACCTGCACCGCAAACTCACCTTAATAAACTTAATACATTGTATAACTCGTTCTGCCGCTTTGTGCTACAATGTAACTACAAGACCCACCATTGTGACATGCTAAAAGAACTAAACTGGCTGACGCTGGAATCCAGACGCACCCTCCATCTTTCCTGCCTTGTGTTTAAGTGCCTTTCTGGAAAGATCCCACCCTACCTGAGCAGAATGCTCTCCCCGGCTATTCCCACCTCCTATAACCTCCGATCCACTACCAGCACATTATTTAGCTTGCCTCAATACAAAAAGAAAGCAGCTCGATCCTCCTTTTCCTACCGAGCGCCACAGTTATGGAATGACCTCCTGCACACTTTCAAACCTTCCCCAAGCCTAATATCCTTTAAGAGATCCCTCTCTACATATCTCAAAACAGAATGCACCTGTCATGGTTGATTATATATTTCTTACCTGTTTTATGTAAAATATTTGCATCTATTGTGTATTATTATTTTTGAATTTTATTGTACCCTATTGTATCAATGCAATGTTTTGTGGACCCAGGACATATTTGAAAACAAGAGAAATCTCAATGTATCCTTCCTGGTAAAATATTTTATAAATAAATAAATAAATAAATTAAGAACTAAGGTTATTCAGACTCATGACAGGGGTCATTTTTTTTTTATTATTTGTTGCCATTGTTTTGTTTTAAGAATTTGTCATTCTGTTATGACCTACAGTTTATTAGGAATCCTATAAGAAATAAATAAAATGTGTTTTGCCTGCTCACTCATGTTTTTTAAAAAAAAAATGGTACATAAAATACCAATTATCAAAGGGTATTCAAACTTTTGAGCACAACTGTGTGCATGTATATAAATATTGTGTTACTACCCAGCAGCCTAGAATCAGACAGGTGTATGACTACTATCTCCCACATATTATTGTACATGGTTATATTGTGTAATTAGTGTGCTAGTCATATAAACATAATTTTCTTTTAAAATTTTCCCTTCCAGTTTTAAATATTTAATTTCAAAAAAGTTATGTTTTAATTTTGTTGTGTTTCCCAAAATAGGGGATCATAATATCCATATCTTTATAGTGGAACAATGGTATGGAGGGCTAAGCAGTATACACTTTAGTGGCCAACTACCACTATACATATCGAGTCTGCCAGCATGTATTTTAGGGATTTAAAAAAAAAAAAAAAAACTCCCACTACTCCCGCCATCTTTGCTACTAGCTGCTTGTCTGCCAGTAACAAGTTATAAGTATTTTTTCATTATTATTTTTTCTATTTATTATTTTGGTTTTCTGTAGTGTAGCGGACCCCTTTTCCCCTCCAAGATCGCTTATTTTTTTGCAGTGTAGGGCCCCCCTCCCTCCCTCTCATCTTAGCATTATCCTAGGGCTCCATCCCTCCCCCTCCTTTCATTCACATTTTTCTGCAGTGTAGGGAACCCTGCCCCTCCATCCCTCCTCCTTTGCAGGTCTGATCCACCCGCTTTCCTCCTCCTCTCCCAAATAAACATCCTTAACAAAATAATGATTTTCTTTCATGTAATTAGCAAGAGTCCATGAGCTAGTGACGTATGGGATATACATTCCTACCAGGAGGGGCAAAGTTTCCCAAACCTCAAAATGCCTATAAATACACCCCTCACCACACCCACAAATCAGTTTTACAAACTTTGCCTCCTATGGAGGTGGTGAAGTAAGTTTGTGCTAGATTCTACGTTGATATGCGCTCCGCAACAGGTTGGAGCCCGATTTTCCTCTCAGCGTGCAGTGAATGTCAGAGGGATGTGAGGAGAGTATTGCCTATTTGAATGCAATGATCTCCTTCTACGGGGTCTATTTCATAGGTTCTCTGTTATCGGTCGTAGAGATTCATCTCTTACCTCCCTTTTCAGATCGACGATATACTCTTATATATATATACCATTACCTCTGCTGATTTTCGTTTCAGTACTGGTTTGGCTTTCTACAACATGTAGACGAGTGTCCTGGGGTAAGTAAGTCTTATTTTCTGTGACACTCTAAGCTATGGTTGGGCGCTTTTTTTGTAAAGTTCTAAATATATGTATTCAAACATTTATTTGCCTTGACTCAGGATGTTCAACATTCCTTATTTTCAGACAGTCAGTTTCATATTTGGGATAATGCATTTGAATCAATCATTTTTTCTTACCTTAAAAAAATTTGACTTTTTCCCTGTGGGCTGTTAGGCTCGCGGGGGCTGAAAATGCTTCATTTTATTGCGTCATTCTTGGCGCAGACTTTTTTGGCGCAAAAAATCTTTTCTGTTTCCGGCGTCATACGTGTCGCCGGAAGTTGCGTCATTTTTTGACGTTCTTTTGCGCCAAAAATGTCGGCGTTCCGGATGTGGCGTCATTTTTGGTGCCAAAAGCATTTAGGCGCCAAATAATGTGGGCGTCTTATTTGGCGCTAAAAAAATATGGGCGTCGCTTTTGTCTCCACATTATTTAAGTCTCATTTTTCATTGCTTCTGGTTGCTAGAAGCTTGTTCTTTGGCATTTTTTCCCATTCCTGAAACTGTCATTTAAGGAATTTGATCAATTTTGCTTTATATGTTGTTTTTTCTCTTACATATTGCAAGATGTCTCATGTTGCATCTGAGTCAGAAGATACTTCAGGAAAACCGCTGCCTGGTGCTGGAACTACCAAAGCTAAGTGTATCTGCTATAAACTTTTGGTAGCTGTTCCTCCAGCTGTTGTTTGTATTAAATGTCATGACAAACTTGTTAATGCAGAAAATATTTCCTTTAGTAAAATACCATTACCTGTTGCAGTTCCACAGAGTGTTCCTGATAACATAAGAGATTTTGTTTCTGAATCTATTAAGAAGGCTATGTCTGTTATTCCTCCTTCTAGTAAACATAAAAAGTCTTTTAAAACTTCTCTTTATCCAGATGAATTTTTAAATGAACATCATCATTCTGATTCTAATGATTCTTCTGGTTCAGAGGATTCTGTTTCAGAGGTTGATGCTGATAAATCTTCATATTTATTTAAAATGGAATTTATTCGTTCTTTACTTAAAGAAGTCCTAATTGCATTCGAAATTGAGGATTCTGGTCCTCTTGATACTAAATCTAAACGTTTAGACAAGGTCTTTAAATCTCCTGTAGTTATTCCAGAAGTTTTTCCTGTACCTGGTGCTATTTCTGAAGTAATTTCCAGGGAATGGAATAATTTGGGTAATTCATTTACTCCTTCTAAACGTTTTAAGCAATTATATCCTGGCTATCTCTACCCTTGCTAAACGTACTACTATTCCTACGGCAGATGGTACTTCCTTTAAGGATCCTTTAGATAGGAAAATTGAATCCTTTCTAAGAAAAGCTTATTTGTGTTCAGGTAATCTTCTTAGACCTGCTATATCTTTGGCGGATGTTGCTGCAGCTTCAACTTTTTGGTTGGAAACTTTAGCGCAACAAGTAACAGATCATGATTCTCATAACATTATTATTCTTCTTCAACATGCTAATAATTTTATCTGTGATGCCATTTTTGATATTATCAGAGTTGATGTCAGGTTTATGTCTCTAGCTATTTTAGCTAGAAGAGTTTTATGGCTTAAAACTTGGAATGCTGATATGTCTTCTAAATCGACTCTACTTTCCCTTTCTTTCCAGGGTAATAAATTATTTGGTTCTCAGTTGGATTCTATTATCTCAACTGTTACTGGTGGGAAAGGAACTTTTTTACCACAGGATAAAAAATCTAAGGGTAGAAACAGGGCTAATAATCGTTTTCGTTCCTTTCGTTTCAACCAAAGAACAAAAGCCTGATCCTTCATCCTCAGGAGCATTTTCAGTTTGGAAACCATCTCCAGTCTGGAATAAATCCAAGCCTTCTAGAAAAGCAAAGCCAGCTTCTAAGTCCACATGAAGGTGCGGCCCTCATTCCAGCTCAGCTGGTAGGGGGCAGATTACGTTTTTTCAAAGAAATTTGGATCAATTCTGTTCACAATCTTTGGATTCAGAACATTATTTCAGAAGGGTACAGAATTGGTTTCAAGATAAGACCTCCTGCAAAGAGATTCTTTCTTTCCCGTATCCCAGTAAACCCAGCGAAAGCTCAAGCATTTCTGAAATGTGTTTCAGATCTAGAGTTGGCTGGAGTAATTATGCCAGTTCCAGTTCTGGAACAGGGGCTGGGGTTTTATTCGAATCTCTTCATTGTACCAAAGAAGGAGAATTCCTTCAGACCAGTTCTGGATCTAAAAATATTGAATCGTTATGTAAGGATACCAACATTCAAAATGGTAACTGTAAGGACTATCCTGCCTTTTGTTCAGCAAGGGCATTATATGTCTACAATAGATTTACAGGATGCATATCTGCATATTCCGATTCATCCAGCTCACTATCAGTTTCTGAGATTCTCTTTCCTAGACAAGCATTACCAGTTTGTGGCTCTGCCATTTGGCCTAGCAACAGCTCCAAGAATTTTTACAAAGGTTCTCGGTGCCCTTCTATCTGTAATCAGAAAACAGGGTATTGTGGTATTTCCTTATTTGGACGATATCTTGGTACTTGCTCAGTCTTCACATTTAGCAGAATTTCATACGAATCGACTTTTGTTGTTTCTTCAAAATCATGGTTGGAGGATCAATTCACTAAAAAGTTCATTGATTCCTCAGACAAGGGTAACCTTTTTGGGTTTCCAGATAGATTCAGTGTCCATGACTCTGTCTTTGACAGACAAGAGACGTCTAAAATTGATTTCAGCTTGTCGAAACCTTCAGTCACAATCATTCCCTTCGGTAGCCTTATGCATGGAAATTCTAGGTCTTATGACTGCTGCATCGGACGCGATCCCCTTTGCTCGTTTTCACATGCAACCTCTTCAGCTCTGTATGCTGAACCAATGGTGCAGGGATTACACAAAGATATCTCAATTAATATCTTTAAAACCGATTGTACGACACTCTCTGACGTGGTGGACAGATCACCATCGTTTAGTTCAGGGGGCTTCTTTTGTTCTTCCGACCTGGACTGTAATTTCAACAGATGCGAGTCTTACAGGTTGGGGAGCTGTGTGGGGGTCTCTGACAGCACAAGGGGTTTGGGAATCTCAGGAGGTGAGATTACCGATCAATATTTTGGAACTCCGTGCAATTTTCAGAGCTCTTCAGTCTTGGCCTCTTCTGAAGAGAGAATCGTCCATTTGTTTTCAGACAGACAATGTCACAACTGTGGCATACATCAATCATCAAGGAGGGACTCACAGTCCTCTGGCTATGAAAGAAGTATCTCGAATTCTGGTTTGGGCGGAATCCAGCTCCTGTCTAATCTCTGCGGTTCATATTCCAGGAATAGACAATTGGGAAGCGGATTATCTCAGTCGCCAAACGTTGCATCCGGGCGAATGGTCTCTTCACCCAGAGGTATTTCTTCAGATTGTTCAAATGTGGGAACTTCCAGAAATAGATCTGATGGCTTCTCATCTAAACAAGAAACTTCCCAGGTATCTGTCCAGATCCCGGGATCCTCAGGCGGGGGCAGTGGATGCATTATCACTTCCTTGGAAGTATCATCCTGCCTATATCTTTCCGCCTCTAGTTCTTCTTCCAAGAGTAATCTCCAAGATTCTGAAGGAATGCTCGTTTGTTCTGCTGGTAGCTCCAGCATGGCCTCACAGGTTTTGGTATGCGGATCTTGTCCGGATGGCCTCTTGCCAACCGTGGACTCTTCCGTTAAGACCAGACCTTCTGTCGCAAGGTCCTTTTTTCCATCAGGATCTCAAATCCTTAAATTTAAAGGTATGGAGATTGAACGCTTGATTCTTGGTCAAAGAGGTTTCTCTGACTCTGTGATTAATACTATGTTATAGGTTCGTAAATCTGTATCTAGAGAGATATATTATAGAGTCTGGAAGACTTATATTTCTTGGTGTCTTTCTCATCATTTCAAAATTCCGAGAATTTTACAGTTTCTTCAGGATGGTTTAGATAAAGGTTTGTCCGCAAGTTCCTTGAAAGGTCAAATCTCTGCTCTTTCTGTTCTTTTTCACAGAAAGATTGCTAATCTTCCTGATATTCATTGTTTTGTACAAGCCTTGGTTCGTATAAAACCTGTCATTAAGTCAATTTCTCCTCCTTGGAGTTTGAATTTGGTTCTGGGGGATCTTCAAGCTCCTCCGTTTGAACCTATGCATTCATTGGACATTAAATTACTTTCTTGGAAAGTTTTGTTCCTTTGACCATCTCTTCTGCCAGAAGAGTCTCTGAATTGTCTGCTCTTTCTTGTGAGTCTCCTTTTCTGATTTTTCATCAGGATAAGGCAGTGTTGCGAACTTCTTTTGAATTTTTACCTAAGGTTGTGAATTCCAACAACATTAGTAGAGAAATTGTAGTTCCTTCATTATGCCCTAATCCTAAGAATTCTAAGGAGAAATCATTGCATTCTTTGGATGTTGTTAGAGCTTTGAAATATTATGTTGAAGCTACTAAGACTTTCCGAAAGACTTCTTGTCTATTTGTTATCTTTTCTGGTTCTAGAAAAGGCCAGAAAGCTTCTGCCATTTCTTTGGCATCTTGGTTGAAATTTTAATTCATCATGCCTATGTTGAGTCGGGTAAAACTCCGCCTCAGAGGATTACAGCTCATTCTACTAGGTCAGTTTCTACTTCCTGGGCGTTTAGGAATGAAGCTTCGGTTGATCAGATTTGCAAAGCAGCAACTTGGTCTTCTTTGCATACTTTTACTAAATTCTACCATTTTGATGTGTTTTCTTCTTCTGAAGCAGTTTTTGGTAGAAAAGTACTTCAGGCAGCTGTTTCAGTTTGAATCTTCTGCTTATGTTTTCATTTAAAATTTATTTTTTGGGTGTGGATTATTTTCAGCAGGAATTGGCTGTCTTTATTTTATCCCTCCCTCTCTAGTGACTCTTGCGTGGAAAGATCCACATCTTGGGTAGTCATTATCCCATACGTCACTAGCTCATGGACTCTTGCTAATTACATGAAAGAAAACATAATTTATGTAAGAACTTACCTGATAAATTCATTTCTTTCATATTAGCAAGAGTCCATGAGGCCCACCCTTTTTTGTGGTGGTTATGATTTTTTTGTATAAAGCACAATTATTCCAATTCCTTATTTTTTATGCTTTCGCACTTTTTTCTTATCACCCCACTTCTTGGCTATTCGTTAAACTGATTTGTGGGTGTGGTGAGGGGTGTATTTATAGGCATTTTAAGGTTTGGGAAACTTTGCCCCTCCTGGTAGGAATGTATATCCCATACGTCACTAGCTCATGGACTCTTGCTAATATGAAAGAAATGAATTTATCAGGTAAGTTCTTACATAAATTATGTTTTGTAGTATCCTTTTAACATCTACTGATGTTTTGTATGTTTAGTATACAGATACACACAAACTATAGATATGCAAAAAAATAAAAAAATAATACATACAGAGTATAGACACATACACACAGTGTACTATATATCTTCCTATTGATGTTAAAATGAAATAGGGGAAAGATTATGCTGCTTTTTATTTATGAACTAAATTATCCTTTATTTGTAGTGATGAAAGTGATGATGAATTGGATGCGACCCCCCTAGTTCCAGAGTCTGAAGATCCTTCCACACAAGTGAAGGAGGAACCTATGTCTCCTTTGCTTGGGGAGCCTCCAGGACAAGGGAACTCCTGTCTGCTACCGACTCACTCAATCAATGGAGTGCTGCAACTAGGTAGATATAAGATGATTTCATCTTCTTTTGTACTAGGGCCTTACGGTAATAAACCCAGGTATGGAATTTACAAAGCCCGATACTCAGGATATGAAGAATTGGGGCATTATATATATTTTTTCCTCTTGGCATTGGAGGGGCAAGTAAATTGCAGGGCTTTTGTCTACCACTTTACTGTCCAGGCTGCACTTTTTAAAATCAATTTCTTTTTTCAAAATTAAGATATTATTGTTCCACTCTCTACTATCCCACTTAAAAAGCTGATCTACTGTCTTAAATAACAGGGAGACATGACACCTCCAGACACATTCCCCCTTAAAACACACCCCTCAAACACCCTTACACACACACACCCCAGATAATCTCCCACCTTTTCTGACACACTCCTCAGCATGCACATCCACAGAAAAACATGTCTCAATGTCCCAAACATAGTAATATCAGTGGAAACGTGCATCAGGAGAGATTAGCGTTTTACACATGAGCTGCAGATCATTTTAAAATGGTGGCTCATTGGCATCTAGAGTACACAAATTGAGGCTTATGCTTCGATATAAAGAGCAAATTTTCAAGGATGACATGTTAACATATCAGGAGCAAAATCAAATTAACAATGGCTAGAAAACCGCTTTCGCAGGGTTAAAATAATGGGACTTAGTTGTTGTGCTGCTGCTGAGGTATGTTCTCAATGCTGCTGTCTTGATTTCAAGTGAGATGATAAGTTAATAACAGCATTTTTTTTTGTGTAAAGTATTTTTCAAGTGCAACAAGTAGATTGGGTAGTCATTGTTGTCCCTTAGATTAGTGCATTAAAGGGACCCTAAACCCATTTTTTTTTCTTGCAGATAGAGCATGCAATTTTAAGCAACTTTCTTATTCACTCCTATTATCAATTTTTCTTCGTTCTCTTGCTATCTTTTAAAAAAAGCAGAAATGTGATTCATAGGAGCTGGTTCATTTTTGGTTGAGAACCTGAGTTATTCTTGCTTATTGGTGGGTAAATGTAAGCCTCCAATAAGCAAGTGCTATCCATGGTGCTGAACCTAAAATAGGCTGTCTGCTAAGATTTACATTCTTGCTTTTAAAATAAAGATAGCAAAAGAACAAAGAGAAATTGATATTAGGAGTTAATTAGAAAGATGATTAAAATGCCATGCTCTATTTGAATCATGAAAGAAAACAATTGGGTTCAGTGTCCCTTTTAAAAAAAATCCAAACCCTATCTACCTATCACCATTTAAATGTATTTGTTTTATTTTCTCCACAGAACCAAAGATTGAGAGAGGGAGCTTATACAACTTCTCAAAGCTAAAAAAAAGTAGAAAATGGTTAAAGGTGAGAACCAAATCGAAATTAAACGTGGTTATTTAAAATTATGGTGTATATCATTTTTTAAATTCTATTAGAATTTCTATTGTTTTATAATCCTGCCTATTGTGGGAAATAGCTGGTGTTGTTTTTATGTTCAGCCTACAGACATACACAAACAATAGATATGTGAAAGAAAATACAAATACAGAAAGAATACAGACATATATTCACAGATATACACATACCCATGTGACATGTTTTTGTATTTGTCACATGTGGACTTTCTTATTCTCTGGTAACAGTGTATGTATTTGTGTGTATGTATGTTTATATAGTAATATAATGTGGAAAAATAGCACTGTAGTTTACTACTTGGGAAACAGTCAAATTTGTTACTCGTCCATTGCAATTTCTTACTCGTTCTGGACTAGTGGTTTAGACATTTTGCAGCATTTTGAAACTGAGATTGCTTTCTGGACTCTCTAGGGAGTGTAGGGCAAGGTACAATTGATGCACATAAGCAAGAGGTGTTTACTGTCAACATTTTTCTTTCATGATTCAGACAGAGAATACAATTTTAAACAACATTCCAATTTACTTCTATTATATAATTTGCTTCATTCTTTAGATAGCCTTCGTTGAAGAAATAGCAATGCACATGGGTGAGCCAATCACACGAGGCATCTATGTGCAGCCACTAATCAGCAGCTACTGACCCTATTTTAGATATGCTTTTCAACAAAGGATATCAAGAGAATAAAGCAAATTAGATTCTAGAAGTAAATTGGAAAGTTGTTTAAAATGTATATGCTCTATCTGAATCATGAAAGAAAATACTGCGTTTCACGTCCCTTTAAATTAAAGTTAAAAATCCAGTAAGTGCAAAAAAATAAAAATATATATAAACAAATCATGTCATGGAAAGCTTCAACAAGTAAATAGAAGGGCTGTGCAAAATAATGAAAGCTATTTTTCCTCAGTTGTTTATAGTAAATTCTTATATAAAATCCCCCAGCAAATGTTTTATATGCATTGAACTGGTGATAGCTGGATGTTAAAGGCACAGTCAAATTTTCTGTGAGCTAAAAGTTTGAATTAAACTCCATCTAAAATATCACTAACATTCCGGATCTGATTTTAAAAAGACTTTACCATCCCTTTAATACTCTAAAGCTAGGCTTGGTATACTCACATGTTCTCTGGTCCTTGGTCTTCTGTGCTTTTTGTATTTTTATTTGGTAAACTTTCCTTTTTCTTTGTATTGATGTATATTGCAGTGTGCATTGATTAGCTTTCTTTATGCTGAAATCTGATTTTACTAGTAGGATATTTAAAGTGAAAGTAAATCCCAGCGTTTTGCAAACGCTAGGATTTACTATTGAAACAGATAAAGGGCACTTTCATTCATGAAGTATAAGATACTTCATGTAGAAAGCTCCTTTATTTTATTCAATCGATTGCCGCTCTTAGCTCCTACAGCAGCCCACGGCTAAAAAATGTTTTGGCTAAGAGGTGACGTTTCCACCTCTTAGCCAATAGCCGTGCGGTAAATCCTCTTAGCCAAATTTTTTTTTAGCCATGCGCTGCTGTAGGAGCTAAGAGCGGCGATCAGTTGAATCAAATAAAGGAGCTTTCTACATAAAGTATCTTATACTTCATGAATGAAAGTGCCCTTTATTTGTTTCAATAGTAAATCCTAGGATTTACTTTCACTTTAATGCTATTTTTCTCTTGTTAAGTGTATCCAGTCCACGGATCATCCATTACTGGTGGGATATTCTCCTTCCCAACAGGAAGTTGCAAGAGGATCACCCACAGCAGAGCTGCTATATAGCTCCTCCCCTAACTGCCATATCTAGTCATTCTCTTGCAACTCTCAACAAAGATGGACGTAGTAAGAGGAGAGTGGTGTATTATAGTTAGTTTCTTATCTTCAATCAAAAGTTTGTTATTTTTAAATGGTACCGGAGTGTACTGTTTTATCAAAGGCAGCATTAGAAGAAGAATCTGCCTGTGATTTCTATGATCTTAGCAGAAGTAACTAAGATCCATTGCCGTTCTCACATATTCTGAGGAGTGAGGTAACTTCAGAGAGGGAATGGCGTGCAGGTTTTCCTGCAATAAGGTATGTGCAGTAAACATATTTCTAGGGATGGAACTTGCTACAAAAATGCTGCTGATACCGGATTAATGTAAATTAAGCCTAAATGCAGTGATTTAATAGCGACTGGTATCAGGATTATTAACAGAGATACATACTCTTATAAAAGTGTAATATAAAACGTTTGCTGGCATGTTTAATCATTTTTATATATGCTTTGGTGATAAAACTTATTGGGGCCTAGTTTTTTCCACATGGCTGGCTTTATTTTGCCTAGAAACAGAGGCTTTCCACTGTTATAGTATAAAAGTTACAGTTGGTGCAGTTAAAATTACAAACTGTGACATTCAGCTCCCCTCAGCAGTCCCCTGCATGCTATAGGACATCTCTGATGGGCTCAAAAGGCTTCAAAAGTAGGAGCTGTGGCAGTTGTAATGACTCTTTATAAAACATATTTTTCGTTTTGTTAATCTGTTTTTTGTATTAAGGGGTTAATCATCCATTTGCAAGTGGGTGCAATGCTCTGCTAACTTGTTACATACACTGTAAAAACTTTGTTAGTGTAACTGCCTTTTTTCACTGTTATTTCAAATTTTGCCAAAATTTGTTTCTCTTAAAGGCACAGTAACGTTTTTTATATTGCTTGTTAACTTTGTTTAAAGTGTTTTCCAAGCTTGCTAGTCTCATTGCTAGTCTGTACAAACATGTCTGACACAGAGGAAACTACTTGTTCATTATGTTTAAAAGCCATGGTGGAGCCCCATAGGAAAATGTGTACTAAATGTATTGATTTCACCTTAAACAGTAAAGATCAGTCTTTATCTATAAAAGAATTGTCACCAGAGGGGTCTGTCGAGGGGGAAGTTATGCCGACTAACTCTCCCCACGTGTCGGACCCTTCGCCTCCCGCTCGAGGGACGCACGCTAATATGGCGCCAAGTACATCAGGGATGCCCATAGCGATTACTTTGCAGGACATGGCTGCAATCATGAATAATACCCTGTCACAGGTATTAGCCAGATTGCCTGAATTGAGAGGCAAGCGCGATAGCTCTGGGGTTAGACGAGATACAGATCGCGTAGATGCTGTAAGAGCCATGTCTGATACTGCGTCACAATATGCAGAACCTGAGAACGGAGAGCTTCAGTCTGTGGGTAACGTCTCTGAATCGGGGAGACCTGATTCAGAGATTTCTAATTTTAAATTTAAGCTTGAGAACTTCCGTGTGTTACTTGGGGAGGTATTAGCTGCTCTGAATAACTGTGACACAATTTCAGTGCCAGAGAAATTGTGTAGGCTGGATAAATACTATGCAGTGCCGGTGAGTACTGATATTTTTCCAATACCTAAAAGGCTTACAGAAATTATTAGTAAGGAGTGGGATAGACCCGGTGTGCCCTTTTCCCCACCTCCTATATTTAGAAAAATGTTTCCAATAGATGCCACTACACGGGACTTATGGCAGACAGTCCCTAAGGTGGAGGGAGCAGTTTCTACTTTAGCAAAGCGTACCACTATCCCGGTTGAGGACAGTTGTGCTTTTTCAGATCCAATGGATAAAAAATTAGAGGGTTACCTTAAGAAAATGTTTATTCAACAAGGTTTTTATTTTACAGCCCCTTGCATGCATTGCGCCTGTCACTGCTGCGGCGGCGTTCTGGTTTGAGGCCCTGGAAGAGGCCATCCATACAGCTCCATTGACTGAAATTATTGACAAGCTTAGAACACTTAAGCTAGCTAACTCATTTGTTTCTGATGCCATTGTTCATTTGACTAAACTAACGGCTAAGAATTCCGGATTCGCCATCCAGGCGCGTAGGGCGCTATGGCTTAATTCCTGGTCAGCTGATGTGACTTCAAAGTCTAAATTACTTAACATTCCTTTCAAGGGGCAGACCTTATTCGGGCCTGGTTTGAAAGAAATTATTGCTGACATTACTGGAGGTAAGGGTCATACCCTTCCTCAGGACAGGGCCAAATCAAGGGCCAAACAGTCTAATTTTCGTGCCTTTCGAAATTTCAAGGCAGGTGCAGGATCAGCTCCCTCTACTTCAAAACAAGAGGGAACTTTTCCTCAATCTAAGCAGGCCTGGAAACCTACCCAGTCCTGGAACAAGGGCAAGCAGGCCGAAAGCCTGCTACTGCCTCCAAGACAGCATGAAGGAGCGGCCCCCTATCCGACAACGGATCTAGTAGGGGGCAGACTCTCTCTCTTTGCCCAGGCGTGGGCAAGAGATGTTCAGGATCCCTGGGCGTTGGAGATCATATCTCAGGGATATCTTCTGGACTTCAAAGCTTCTCCCCCACAAGGGAGATTTCACCTTTCAAGATTATCTGCAAACCAGATAAAGAAAGAGGCATTCCTAAGCTGCGTGCAAGACCTCCTTGTAATGGGAGTGATCCATCCAGTTCCGCGGACGGAACAAGGACAGGGGTTTTATTCAAATCTGTTTGTGATTCCCAAAAAAGAGGGAACCTTCAGACCAATTTTGGATCTAAAGATCCTAAACAAATTCCTCAGAGTTCCATCATTCAAGATGGAAACTATTCGAACCATTTTACCCATGATCCAAGAGGGTCAGTACATGACCACAGTGGACTTAAAGGATGCCTACCTTCGCATTCTGATCCACAAGAATCATCATCGGTTCCTGAGGTTTGCCTTTCTAGACAGGCATTACCAGTTTGTAGCTCTTCCATTCGGGTTGGCTACAGCCCCAAGAATTTTTATAAAGGTTCTGGGCTCACTTCTGGCGGTTCTAAGACCGCGAGGCATAGCGGTGGCTCCTTACCTAGACGACATCCTGATACAGGCGTCAAGCTTTCAAATTGCCAAGTCTCATACAGAGATAGTTCTGGCATTTCTGAGGTTGCATGGGTGGAAAGTGAACAAAGAAAAGAGTTCTCTATCTCCTCTCACAAGGGTTTCATTCCTAGGGACTCTGATAGATTCTATAGAAATGAAAATTTACCTGACGGAGTCCAGGTTATCAAAACTTCTAAATGCTTGCCGTGTTCTTCACTCCATTCCGCGCCCCACGGTGGCTCAGTGCCTGGAAGTAATCGGCTTAATGGTAGCGGCGATGGACATAGTGCCATTTGCGCGCCTGCATCTCAGACCGCTGCAATTATGCATGCTCAGTCAGTGGAATGGGGATTACACAGATTTGTCCCCTCTACTAAATCTGGATCAGGAAACCAGATATTCTCTTCTCTGGTGGTTATCTCGGGTCCATCTGTTCAAAGGTATGACCTTTCGCAGGCCAGATTGGACCATTGTAACAACAGACGCCAGCCTTCTAGGTTGGGGTGCAGTCTGGAACTCCCTGAAGGCTCAGGGTTCATGGACTCAGGAGGAGAAACTCCTCCCAATAAATATTCTAGAGTTAAGAGCAATATTCAATGCTCTTCTAGCTTGGCCTCAGTTAGCAACACTGAGGTTCATCAGATTTCAGTCGGACAACATCACGACTGTGGCTTACATCATCCATCAAGGGGGGACCAGGAGTTCCCTAGCGATGTCAGAAGTCTCCAAGATAATTCGCTGGGCAGAGACTCACTCTTGCCACCTATCAGCGATCCATATCCCAGGGGTAGAGAACTGGGAGGCGGATTTTCTAAGTCGTCAGACTTTTCATCCGGGGGAGTGGGAACTCCATCCGGAGGTGTTTGCTCAATTTGTTCTCCGTTGGGGCAAACCAGAACTGGATCTCATGGCGTCTCGCCAGAACGCCAAGCTTCCTTGTTACGGATCCAGGTCCAGGGACCCAGAAGCGGCACTGATAGATGCTCTAGCAGCGCCTTGGTTCTTCAACCTGGCCTATGTGTTTCCACCGTTTCCTCTGCTCCCTCGTCTGATTGCCAAAATCAAACAAGAGAGAGCATCGGTGATATTGATAGCGCCTGCGTGGCCACGCAGGACCTGGTATGCAGACCTAGTGGACATGTCATCCTTTCCACCATGGACTCTGCCTCTGAGACAAGACCTTCTAATACAAGGTCCTTTCATTCATCCGAATCTACTTTCTCTGAGACTGACTGCATGGAGATTGAACGCTTGATCCTATCAAAGTGTGGCTTCTCCGAGTCAGTAATTGATACCTTAATACAGGCACGGAAGCCTGTCACCAGCAAAATTTACCACAAGATTTGGCGTAAATATCTTCATTGGTGTGAATCCAAGAATTACTCATGGAGTAGGGTTAGGATTCCTAGGATATTGTCCTTCCTCCAAGAGGGTTTGGACAAAGGACTATCAGCTAGTTCTTTAAAGGGACAGATTTCTGCTCTGTCTATTCTTTTACACAAGCGTCTGGCAGAAGTTCCAGACGTTCAGGCATTTTGTCAGACTTTAGTTAGGATTAAGCCTGTGTTTAAACCTGTTGCTCCCCCATGGAGCTTAAACTTGGTTCTTAAAGTTCTTCAAGGGGTTCCGTTTGAACCCCTTCATTCTATTGATATCAAACTTCTATCATGGAAAGTTCTTTTTCTGATGGCTATTTCCTCGGCTCGAAGAGTCTCGGAGTTATCTGCCTTACATTGTGATTCTCCTTATCTGATCTTTCATTCAGATAAAGTAGTTCTGCGTACAAAACCTGGGTTTTTACCTAAGGTGGTTTCAATCAAGAGATTGTTGTTCCATCATTATGCCCTAATTCTTCTTCAAAGAAGGAACATCTTTTGCATAATCTAGACGTAGTCCGTGCATTGAAGTTTTACTTGCAGGCTACTAAAGATTTTCGCCAAACATCTCACCTGTTTGTTATTTACTCTGGACAGAGGAGAGGTCAAAAGGCCTCGGCAACCTCTCTTTCTTTTTGGCTTCGGAGTATAATCCGTTTAGCATATGAGACTGCTGGACAGCAGCCCCCTGAAAGAATTACAGCTCATTCTACTAGAGCTGTGGCTTCCACCTGGGCCTTTAAAAATTAGGCCTCTGTTGAACAGATTTGCAAGGCTGCGACTTGGTCTTCGCTTCATACCTTTTCAAAATTTTACACATTTGATACTTTTGCTTCTTCGGAGGCTGTTTTTGGGAGAAAGGTTCTACAGGCAGTGGTTCCTTCCGTTTAAGTTCCTGTCTTGTCCCTCCCATCATCCGTGTACTTAAGCTTTGGTATTGGTATCCCACCAGTAATGGATGATCCGTGGACTGGATACACTTAACAAGAGAAAACATAATTTATGCTTACCTGATAAATTTATTTCTCTTGTAGTGTATCCAGTCCACGGCCCGCCCTGTCCTTTTAAGGCAGGTCTAAATTTTAATTAAACTTCAGTCACCACTGCACCCTATGGTTTCTCCTTTCTCTGCTTTTTTCGGTCGAATGACTGGATATGACAGTTAGGGGAGGAGCTATATAGCAGCTCTGCTGTGGGTGATCCTCTTGCAACTTCCTGTTGGGAAGGAGAATATCCCACCAGTAATGGATGATCCGTGGACTGGATACACTACAAGAGAAATACATTTATCAGGTAAGCATAAATTATGTTATTCATTGATTGCATGGGAGGTTTACATTGGCTACTAAGTTCTGCTTCCTATTTGATTTTAATATCTTTATACATTTGGGGCCTTTTACAAATTATGGACAATTTGAATAATATAATAATATATTTCTAGTGCTACAAAAGAACAGGACTTTGTCAGAATGAATAGGAAGGGAAATATATATAGTGATCAATTATGATGGAATAACATAGAGCAAGACAGGACATATCCTTGGGGACAGGGAGCCATAGAACTCTACTTCTGGCTACTAATTTTTTTTGGTTTCTACTATTTACAAAATTACAAAATCATCCCATGTTTCCTACAATTTGATAGGTTCTATACTGGGGATCTGTTTATATATATATATATATATATATATATATATATATATATATATATATATATATATATATATATATATATATATATATGTTTTTAAACAGAAGACAGGCACTTTCTATTGCAGTGTTGTTGAGATTACCTTCTTATATTATAACATTCTGCTATCCAAAGCACAAAATACACTGCTATTGAGAGATATAACATACTTTTTTTTTTTTTAACCTGACAACTTTATTCTGAAAGATTTTATATTCCTTCTATCAACAGAACATCCTGCTGAGTGAAGACTCTAGTGATACAGACTCCCAAAGTGATGATGAGGAGGAGTATTCACTTTCTAAAGAGGAGCTGCATGACATGCTGAGATTGCACAAGTACAAAAAACTACATCAAAGCAAGTATCACAAGGATAAGGAGGTGAGGGTGCCAGGATGTGTCACATTTTAACTACTTTACCATGATCAGAAGAAATCACACAAGCTCATAATTCATTGGCTTTCCTCTTCTGTTTGATTGGTTCTTGCATTTCGTATAGGAAATATCTCCTTTTTTATCACTATATTTCCCTTCTACTTATTTGAAGAATGATTTACTGTCTGCAAAATAACGATCCTTTCGGTAATTTCATAGCATAAATGTTTTTGTAACTTGTCTCTTTAGCAAAGAAAATTCTTTAATGTATATAGCATTTATGTTATATACTCACTCCTGCTTTGCCACAGTGTTTTAAAGCCAAAATGTTTTTGATCAACTCACCCTCCAGTCAGAATAAAGATCAATATGAGTTTACCCAGAATTCTCAGAGAAGCGCAGACCATGGGGTAGATTTATCATACCCCGGGCGGACATGATTCGCTATAGCGAATCATGTCCGCCCTGCATCGCTGAATGTCAACAGCATAAGCTGTCGGCATTTAACATTGCACAAGCAGTTCTGGTGAATTGCTTGTTCAATGCAGCCCCCTGCAGATTTGTGGCCAATCGGCCGCTAGCAGGGGGTGTCAATCAACCCGATCGTATTCGATCGGATTGATGTCCGCAGCCTCAGAGGAGGTGAATGAGTTAAGGAACAGCGGTCTTTAGACCGCTGCTTCTTAACTCTTGTTTCCGGTCCCCTTCGGGCCGTGATAAATCGGCCCCTATTATCTGTTTTGCACTGTTTCTGCTCAGTCTGTTATTTTTGGGTTGCTGTTTATGTGCTATACAAGCAGTTAGAATGTATAGATTGTTTAAGAATACTATATTTAGAATTATGTTTAGATGCCAACTTTTTTCTCAACATATTGGTATTCACAGTTGTCTGGAATAGGGTCAACCATCTTAAATCACAAAAAACTGTCAAACACAGTCTTATGAGTGTTTTTCTTGTTTTTCAGCTGCAGCAGTATCAGTATTATAGTGCTGGCCTACTTTCTACATATGATCCATACTATGAGCAACAAAAGCACTTTCTTGGGCCCAAAAAGAAAAAAATAAAAGAAGAGAAGAAATTTAAAGGTGAATTTTGCTCTTTTACACTTGACTGTTGGTTACAATATGTTTAATGGTATGCAAAAAAAAAAAAAAGGGTCGTTAAACACAAACATAAATTACCACCAGTGGTTCTACTTTGTGTGGAAATAAATTTATCTATCACTAAGTATAGATTTGTTCTTAGTGTGAATTAATCAAATACCACTTTTGCAACTTTTGAAGACTTGTGTATAGTGCAGTGTAGTATGGTTGAAGAGCACTATACTTTAGAATTGTTTCTCCCTTTTCATCAGCCAAACTAAAAAAAGTGAAGAAGAGGAGACGGAGAGAAGAGGAACTGTCTGAGGATGAGCTGCCAAGGCGGCACCACCACACAAAATTGTTTGCAAAGTTCTCCCATGATGCGCCAACACCGATTGGCAAGAAAAAGCACTTGACACTGGAACAGCTGAATGCTCGAAGAAGGAAAGTCTGGCTTACAATTGTCAAGAAAGAGTTGCCAAAGGTGAGAATTAGAAACATTGGTGTTCTCATAGTAAACTGGAAACCGTGGGCGAATTTGGTTAAATAAGCTTTTTTTTTTTAAATGGGGGCTCATATAAATAAATATAATTTCCTTGCCTTTCCTTTTGTCTTTTAGAGCAATTTTGACCTGTCAGTGAAAGTATGAATTCATTGCGTAGTAAATTCATTTCTTTTTAATTTACAAAACTAAGGGGGGAAAAATAATGTATGAAATTTTCAGTTCAATATCATGACATAACCTCTTCTAAAAAAAAATACGAGCGTGCAGAAAATCCCAATTTAAATTTCTTTACAATTACTGGGTTTAACTGCTTATTTAACATGGTCTGTTTATGTGGATCTTTTTTTTATTTTTTTAATTCATATTCCAGGCCTACAAGCAAAAAGTGTCAGCCCGCAACTTGTTGTTAACAAATAGCAAAAAGGTGAGCAATTATTTATGTTTTTTTAAACACTTGTTTCTCCAACATAGGTGTGTCCGGTCCACGGCGTCATCCTTACTTGTGGGATATTCTCTTCCCCAACAGGAAATGGCAAAGAGCCCAGCAAAGCTGGTCACATGATCCCTCCTAGGCTCCGCCTACCCCAGTCATTCTCTTTGCCGTTGTACAGGCAACATCTCCACGGAGATGGCTTAGAGTTTTTTAGTGTTTAACTGTAGTTTTTCATTATTCAATCAAGAGTTTGTTATTTTCAAATAGTGCTGGTACGTACTATTTACTCAGAAACAGAAAAGAGATGAAGAATTCTGTTTGTATGAGGAAAATGATTTTAGCAACCGTAACTAAAATCCATGGCTGTTCCACACAGGACTGTTGAGAGCATTAACTTCAGTTGGGGGAACAGTTTGCAGTCCTTTGCTGCTTGAGGTATGACACATTCTAACAAGACGATGTAATGCTGGAAGCTGTCATTTTCCCTATGGGATCCGGTAAGCCATGTTTATTACGATTGTAAATAAGGGCTTCACAAGGGCTTATTTAGACTGTAGACATTTTTTGGGCTAAATCGATTGATATTAACACTTATTTAGCCTTGAGGAATCATTTATTCTGGGTATTTTGATATAATTATATCGGCAGGCACTGTTTTAGACACCTTATTCTTTAGGGGCTTTCCCAAAGCATAGGCAGAGTCTCATTTTCGCGCCGGTGTTGCGCACTTGTTTTTGAGCATGCAGTCGCATGTGAGAGGAGCTCTGATACTGATAAAAGACTTCTGAAGGCATCATTTGGTATCGTATTCCCCTTGGGTTTGGTTGGGTCTCAGCAAAGCAGATACCAGGGACTGTAAAGGGGTTAAAGCTTAAAACGGCTCCGGTTCCGTTATTTTAAGGGTTAAAGCTTCCAAAATTGGTGTGCAATATTTTCAAGGCTTTAAGACACTGTGGTGAAAGTTTGGTGAATTTTGAACAATTCCTTCATGTTTTTTCGCAATTGCAGTAATAAAGTGTGTTCAGTTTAAAATTTAAAGTGACAGTAACGGTTTTATTTCAAAACGTTTTTTGTACTTTCTTATCAAGTTTATGCCTGTTTAACATGTCTGAACTACCAGATAGACTGTGTTCTGAATGTGGGGAAGCCAGAATTCCTATTCATTTAAATAAATGTGATTTATGTGATAATGACAATGATGCCCAAGATGATTCCTCAAGTGAGGGGAGTAAGCATGGTACTGCATCATTCCCTCCTTCGTCTACACGAGTCTTGCCCACTCAGGAGGCCCCTAGTACATCTAGCGCGCCAATACTCCTTACTATGCAACAATTAACGGCTGTAATGGATAATTCTGTCAAAAACATTTTAGCCAAAATGAACCCTTGTCAGCGTAAGCGTGGATGCTCTGTTTTAGTTACTGAAGAGCATGACGACGCTGATATTAATATCTCTGAAGGGCCCCTAACCCAATCTGAGGGAGCCAGGGAGGTTTTGTCTGAGGGAGACGGAATCTGATGTGATTACTTTTAAATTTAAATTGGAACATCTCCGCATTTTGCTTAAGGAGGTATTATCCACTCTGGATGATTGTGAAAATTTGGTCATCCCAGAGAAACTATGTAAAATGGACAAGTTCCTAGAGGTGCCGGGGCTCCCAGAAGCTTTTCCTATACCCAAGCGGGTGGCGGACATTGTTAATAAAGAATGGGAAAGGCCCGGTATTCCTTTCGTCCCTCCCCCCATATTTAAAAAATTGTTTCCTATGGTCGACCCCAGAAAGGACTTATGGCAGTCAGTCCCCAAGGTCGAGGGAGCGGTTTCTACTTTAAACAAACGCACCACTATTCCCATAGAGGATAGTTGTGCTTTCAAAGATCCTATGGATAAAAAATTAGAAGGTTTGCTTAAAAAGATGTTTGTTCAGCAGGGTTACCTTCTACAACCCATTTCATGCATTGTCCCTGTCACTACAGCCGCATATTTCTGGTTTGATGAACTGATTAAGGTGCTCGATAGTGACTCTCCTCCTTATGAGGAGATTATGGACAGAGTCAATGCTCTCAAATTGGCTAATTCTTTCACTCTAGACGCCTCTTTGCAATTGGCTAAGTTAGCGGCTAAGAATTCTGGGTTTGCTATTGTGGCGCGCAGAGCGCTTTGGTTGAAATCTTGGTCGGCTGATGCGTCTTCCAAGAACAAGCTACTAAACATTCCTTTCAAGGGGAAAACGCTGTTTGGTCCTGACTTGAAAGAGATTATCTCTGATATCACTGGGGGTAAGGGCCATGCCCTTCCTCAGGATCGGCCTTTCAAGGCAAAAAATAGACCTAATTTTCGTCCCTTTCGTAAAAACGGACCAGCCCAAGGTGCTACGTCCTCTAAGCAAGAGGGTAATACTTCTCAGGCCAAGCCAGCTTGGAGACCAATGCAAGGCTGGAACAAGGGAAAGCAGGCAAAGAAACCTGCCACTGCTACCAAGACAGCATGAAATATCGGCCCCCGATCCGGGACCGGATCTGGTGGGGGGCAGACTCTCTCTCTTCGCTCAGGCTTGGGCAAGAGATGTTCTGGATCCTTGGGCGCTAGAAATAGTCTCCCAGGGTTATCTTCTGGAATTCAAGGGACTTCCCCCAAGGGGAAGGTTCCACAGGTCTCAGTTGTCTTCAGACCACATAAAAAGACAGGCGTTCTTACATTGTGTAGAAGACCTGTTAAAAATGGGAGTGATTCATCCTGTTCCATTGAGAGAACAAGGGATGGGGTTCTACTCCAATCTGTTCATAGTTCCCAAAAAAGAGGGAACGTTCAGACCGATCCTAGATCTCAAGATCTTAAACAAATTTCTCAAGGTCCCATCTTTCAAGATGGAAACCATTCGAACTATCCTTCCTTCCATCCAGGAAGGTCAATTCATGACCACGGTGGATTTAAAGGATGCGTATCTACATATTCCTATCCACAAGGAACATCATCGGTTCCTAAGGTTTGCATTCCTGGACAAACATTACCAGTTCGTGGCGCTTCCTTTCGGATTAGCCACTGCTCCAAGGATTTTCACAAAGGTACTAGGGTCCCTTCTAGCTGTGCTAAGACCAAGGGGCATTGCAGTTGTACCTTACCTGGACGACATTCTGATTCAAGCGTCGTCCCTCCCTCGAGCAAAGGCTCACACGGACATCGTCCTGGCCTTTCTCAGATCGCACGGCTGGAAAGTGAACGTGGAAAAGAGTTCTCTATCCCCGTCAACAAGGGTTCCCTTCTTGGGAACAATTATAGACTCCTCAGAAATGAGGATTTTTCTAACAGAGGCCAGAAAGACAAAGCTTCTGGACTCTTGTCGAATACTTCATTCCGTTCCTCTTCCTTCCGTAGCTCAGTGCATGGAAGTGATCGGGTTGATGGTAGCGACAATGGACATAGTTCCTTTTGCGCGCATTCATCTAAGACCATTACAACTGTGCATGCTCAGTCAGTGGAATGGGGACTATACAGACTTGTCTCCAAGGATACAAGTAAATCAGAGGACCAGAGACTCACTCCGTTGGTGGCTGTCCCTGGACAACCTGTCACGAGGGATGACATTCCACAGACCAGAGTGGGTCATTGTCACGACCGACGCCAGTCTGATGGGCTGGGGCGCGGTCTGGGGATCCCTGAAAGCTCAGGGTCTTTGGTCTCGGGAAGAATCTCTTCTACCGATAAATATTCTGGAACTGAGAGCGATATTCAAGGCTCTCAAGGCTTGGCCTCAGCTAGCGGGGACCAAGTTCATACGGTTTCAATCAGACAACATGACGACTGTTGCGTACATCAACCATCAGGGGGGAACAAGGAGTTCCCTAGCGATGGAAGAAGTGACCAAGATTATTCTATGGGCGGAGTCTCACTCCTGCCACCTGTCTGCTATCCACATCCCGGGAGTGGAAAATTGGGAAGCGGATTTTCTGAGTCGTCAGACATTGCATCCGGGGGAGTGGGAACTCCATCCGGAAATCTTTGCCCAAGTCACTCAACTTTGGGGCATTCCAGACATGGATCTGATGGCCTCTCGTCAGAACTTCAAAGTTCCTTGCTACGGGTCCAGATCCAGGGATCCCAAGGCGGCTCTAGTGGATGCACTAGTAGCACCTTGGACCTTCAAACTAGCTTATGTGTTCCCGCCGTTTCCTCTCATCCCCAGGCTGGTAGCCAGGATCAATCAGGAGAGGGCGTCGGTGATCTTGATAGCTCCTGCGTGGCCACGCAGGACTTGGTATGCAGATCTGGTGAATATGTCATCGGCTCCACCTTGGAAGCTACCTTTGAGACGAGACCTTCTTGTTCAGGGTCCGTTCGAACATCCGAATCTGGTTTCACTCCAGCTGACTGCTTGGAGATTGAACGCTTGATTTTATCGAAGCGA
Organism: Bombina bombina; assembly: GCF_027579735.1. Lineage (NCBI taxonomy): Eukaryota > Metazoa > Chordata > Amphibia > Anura > Bombinatoridae > Bombina > Bombina bombina. The sequence goes on from NC_069499.1 coordinate 233,176,868, forward strand.
GGTTTCTCAGATTCTGTTATCGATACTCTTGTTCAGGCCAGAAAGCCTGTAACTAGAAAGATTTACCACAAAATTTGGAAAAAATATATCTGTTGGTGTGAATCTAAAGGATTCCCTTGGGACAAGGTTAAGATTCCTAGGATTCTATCCTTCCTTCAAGAAGGATTGGAAAAAGGATTATCGGCAAGTTCCCTGAAGGGACAGATTTCTGCCTTGTCGGTGTTACTTCACAAAAAACTGGCAGCTGTGCCAGATGTTCAAGCCTTTGTTCAGGCTCTGGTTAGAATCAAGCCTGTTTACAAACCTTTGACTCCTCCTTGGAGTCTCAATCTAGTTCTTTCAGTTCTTCAGGGGGTTCCGTTTGAACCCTTACATTCCGTTGATATTAAGTTATTATCTTGGAAAGTTTTGTTTTTAGTTGCAATTTCTTCTGCTAGAAGAGTTTCAGAGTTATCTGCTCTGCAGTGTTCTCCTCCTTATCTGGTGTTCCATGCAGATAAGGTGGTTTTACGTACTAAACCTGGTTTTCTTCCAAAAGTTGTTTCTAACAAAAACATTAACCAGGAGATTATCGTACCTTCTCTGTGTCCGAAACCAGTTTCAAAGAAGGAACGCTTGTTGCACAATTTGGATGTTGTTCGCGCTCTAAAATTCTATTTAGATGCTACAAAGGATTTTAGACAAACATCTTCCCTGTTTGTTGTTTATTCAGGTAAAAGGAGAGGTCAAAAAGCAACTTCTACCTCTCTCTCTTTTTGGATTAAAAGCATCATCAGATTGGCTTACGAGACTGCCGGACGGCAGCCTCCCGAAAGAATCACGGCTCATTCCACTAGGGCTGTGGCTTCCACATGGGCCTTCAAGAACGAGGCTTCTGTTGATCAGATATGTAGGGCAGCGACTTGGTCTTCACTGCACACTTTTACCAAATTTTACAAGTTTGATACTTTTGCTTCTTCTGAGGCTATTTTTGGGAGAAAGGTTTTGCAAGCCGTGGTGCCTTCCATTTAGGTGACCTGATTTGCTCCCTCCCTTCATCCGTGTCCTAAAGCTTTGGTATTGGTTCCCACAAGTAAGGATGACGCCGTGGACCGGACACACCTATGTTGGAGAAAACAGAATTTATGTTTACCTGATAAATTTCTTTCTCCAACGGTGTGTCCGGTCCACGGCCCGCCCTGGTTTTTTAATCAGGTCTGATAATTTATTTTCTTTAACTACAGTCACCACGGTACCATATGGTTTCTCCTATGCTATTATTCCTCCTTAACGTCGGTCGAATGACTGGGGTAGGCGGAGCCTAGGAGGGATCATGTGACCAGCTTTGCTGGGCTCTTTGCCATTTCCTGTTGGGGAAGAGAATATCCCACAAGTAAGGATGACGCCGTGGACCGGACACACCGTTGGAGAAAGAAATTTATCAGGTAAACATAAATTCTGTTTTTTTTTACCTTGTACTGTGTAATATTTTATTTTAAATGCCATGACGTGGTAAATATTTATAATAAATATAATCTCATTTATCGCATTATTATTATTTTATTCTATGATGGCACTCAAATGTATTTTAAAATTTTTGAGGGACTCGTCAGCAAGTTATGTATGTTCTTTCTCATCATATTAGTTATAAGAAAGCACAATAATTTAGCTAGCTGATCAATACATTTACACCAAAATAGTTGCGTTCTGTTCTCTTCCTTAGGGCTTAATCTGTATTGATCTTCAATATTATTAAGTTAGAATATTTATAATCCAGTAGCATTTAATTGATGCCCATTCCTTCTTTCCAGCTGGCTCACCAGTGCATGCGAGAAGTGCGACGTGCAGCCATCCAGGCACAAAAGAATTGTAAGGAGACTCTGCCTCGGGCACGGAGGTTGACCAAAGAAATGCTTCTGTACTGGAAAAAATATGACAAAGTGGAGAAAGAACATCGCAAGAGAGCAGAGAAAGAAGCCTTGGAACAGCGCAAACTAGACGAGGAAATGAGAGAGGTCTGTACTCAAATTAATATGGTGTCTAATTTACATCTGAAAGCAGAACAGTACTGGGCTGTCATGATTTGATTGGCGTGAATGTTTGGTACTGTACTGAAGTGAAGTGTGTACGCGCACAGACTGATTGCACCTTGTGCATTGCCTTCCCGCTTTGATACCCTTCCCTTGTCTAATTTTACCAGGCAAAGAGGCAACAGCGAAAATTAAACTTCCTGATAACCCAGACTGAGCTGTATGCTCATTTTGTCAGTCGCAAGAGAGAATCTGGACCAGATGGTGTTCAAGAAGAAATCTTACGCAAACTGGACGATGACTCATCCCAGCAAATTGGAGTGGGAGGAGTTTATTCAAATACGACTCAGGAAGATTATGGTAATGCACAGCTATTTTATGGTGAAGTGATTGGCTATGTTGCAGTATGTAATACCTTCTTCAAAGCCAGAATTGCCTTTTTTCCCTTTGTTGGCTACTCTTTTATATTGCAGTATGGACTACATCACAATCCAGTTAAAGCTATTGTAACATAGCAAGTTTTTATAAACTGTAATGAAGACTTTTTGTTTGTAGTATCAGTTGTTTATATAGTAATTATTTTAGTTTACCTTTGTCAAATTAGAGATAACATATCACATTTCTCCAACATAGGTGTGTCCGGTCCACGGCGTCATCCTTACTTGTGGGATATTCTCTTCCCCAACAGGAAATGGCAAAGAGCCCAGCAAAGCTGGTCACATGATCCCTCCTAGGCTCCGCCTACCCCAGTCATTCTCTTTGCCGTTGTACAGGCAACATCTCCACGGAGATGGCTTAGAGTTTTTTAGTGTTTAACTGTAGTTTTTATTATTCAATCAAGAGTTTGTTATTTTAAAATAGTGCTGGTATGTACTATTTACTCTGAAACAGAAAAGAGATGAAGATTTCTGTTTGTAAGAGGAAAATGATTTTAGCAACCGTTACTAAAATCGATGGCTGTTCCACACAGGACTGTTGAGAGGAATTAACTTCAGTTGGGGGAACAGTGAGCAGACTTTTGCTGCTTGAGGTATGACACATTCTAACAAGACGATGTAATGCTGGAAGCTGTCATTTTCCCTATGGGATCCGGTAAGCCATTTTTATTACAGACAGTAAATAAGGGCTTCACAAGGGCTTTTTAAGACTGTAGACATTTTCTGGGCTAAATCGATTCATATATAAACATATTTAGCCTTGAGGAATCATTTTAATCTGGGTATTTTGTAAAATAATATCGGCAGGCACTGTTTTGGACACCTTATTCTCTAGGGGCTTTCCCTAATCATAGGCAGAGCCTCATTTTCGCGCCGGTATTGCGCACTTGTTTTTGAGAAGCATGACATGCAGTCGCATGTGTGAGGAGCTCTGATACATAGAAAAGACTTTCTGAAGGCGTCATTTGGTATCGTATTCCCCTTTGGGCTTGGTTGGGTCTCAGCAAAGCAGATACCAGGGACTGTAAAGGGGTTAAAGATAAAAACGGCTCCGGTTCCGTTATTTTAAGGGTTAAAGCTTCCAAATTTGGTGTGCAATACTTTTAAGGCTTTAAGACACTGTGGTGAAATTTTGGTGAATTTTGAACAATTCCTTCATATTTTTTCGCAATTGCAGTAATAAAGTGTGTTCAGTTTAAAATTTAAAGTGACAGTAACGGTTTTATTTTAAAACGTTTTTTGTACTTTGTTATCAAGTTTATGCCTGTTTAACATGTCTGAACTACCAGATAGACTGTGTTCTGAATGTGGGGAAGCCAAGGTTCCTTCTCATTTAAATAGATGTGATTTATGTGACACAAAATTTAGAGAAAATGATGCCCAAGATGATTCCTCAAGTGAGGGGAGTAAGCATGGTACTGCATCATCTCCTCCTTCGTCTACACCAGTCTTGCCCACTCAGGAGGCCCCTAGTACATCTAGCGCGCCAATACTCCTTACTATGCAACAATTAACGGCTGTAATGGATAATTCTATCAAAAACATTTTAGCCAAAATGCCCACTTATCAGCGTAAGCGTGACTGCTCTGTTTTAGAAAATACTGAAGAGCATGAGGACGCTGATGATATTGGTTCTGAAGTGCCCCTACACCAGTCTGAGGGGGCCAGGGAGGTTTTGTCTGAGGGAGAAATTTCAGATTCAGGGAAAATTTCTCAACAAGCTGAACCTGATGTGATTACATTTAAATTTAAGTTGGAACATCTCCGCGCTCTGCTTAAGGAGGTGTTATCCACTCTGGATGATTGTGAGAATTTGATCATCCCAGAGAAACTATGTAAAATGGACAAGTTCCTAGAGGTCCCGGGGCCCCCAGAAGCTTTTCCTATACCCAAGCGGGTGGCGGACATTGTAAATAAAGAATGGGAAAGGCCCGGTATACCTTTCGTCCCTCCCCCCATATTTAAAGAATTGTTTCCTATGGTCGACCCCAGAAAGGACTTATGGCAGACAGTCCCCAAGGTCGAGGGGGCGGTTTCTACTTTAAACAAACGCACCACTATACCCATAGAAGATAGTTGTGCTTTCAAAGATCCTATGGATAAAAAATTAGAAGGTTTGCTTAAAAAGATGTTTGTTCAGCAAGGTTACCTTCTACAACCAATTTCATGCATTGTCCCTGTCACTACAGCCGCGTGTTTCTGGTTCGATGAGCTAGAAAAGGCGATCACTAGTGATTCTCCTCCTTATGAGGAGATTATGGACAGAATCCGTGCTCTCAAATTGGCTAATTCTTTCACCCTAGACGCCACTTTGCAATTGGCTAGGTTAGCGGCGAAGAATTCTGGGTTTGCTATTGTGGCGCGCAGAGCGCTTTGGTTGAAATCTTGGTCAGCGGATGCGTCTTCCAAGAACAAATTGCTTAACATTCCTTTCAAGGGGAAAACGCTGTTTGGCCCTGACTTGAAAGAGATTATCTCGGATATCACTGGGGGTAAGGGCCACGCCCTTCCTCAGGATAGGTCTTTCAAGGCCAAAAATAAACCTAATTTTCGTCCCTTTCGTAGAAACGGACCAGCCCCAAGTGCTACGTCCTCTAAGCAAGAGGGTAATACTTCTCAAGCCAAGCCAGCCTGGAGACCAATGCAAGGCTGGAACAAGGGAAAGCAGGCCAAGAAACCTGCCACTGCTACCAAGACAGCATGAAATGTTGGCCCCCGATCCGGGACCGGATCTGGTGGGGGGCAGACTCTCTCTCTTCGCTCAGGCTTGGGCAAGAGATGTTCTGGATCCTTGGGCACTAGAAATAGTCTCCCAAGGTTATCTTCTGGAATTCAAGGGGCTTCCCCCAAGGGGGAGGTTCCACAGGTCTCAATTGTCTTCAGACCACATAAAGAGACAGGCATTCTTACATTGTGTAGAAGACCTGTTAAAAATGGGAGTGATTCATCCTGTTCCATTAGGAGAACAAGGGATGGGGTTCTACTCCAATCTGTTCGTAGTTCCCAAAAAAGAGGGAACGTTCAGACCAATCTTAGATCTCAAGATCCTAAACAAGTTTCTCAAGGTTCCATCGTTCAAAATGGAAACCATTCGAACAATTCTTCCTTCCATCCAGGAAGGTCAATTCATGACCACGGTGGATTTAAAGGATGCGTATCTACATATTCCTATCCACAAGGAACATCATCGGTTCCTAAGGTTCGCATTCCTGGACAAGCATTACCAGTTCGTGGCACTTCCTTTCGGATTAGCCACTGCTCCAAGGATTTTCACAAAGGTACTAGGGTCCCTTCTAGCGGTGCTAAGACCAAGGGGCATTGCAGTAGTACCTTACTTGGACGACATTCTGATTCAAGCGTCGTCCCTTCCTCAAGCAAAGGCTCACACGGACATAGTCCTGGCCTTTCTCAGATCTCACGGATGGAAAGTGAACGTAGAAAAGAGTTCTCTATCTCCGTCAACAAGGGTTCCCTTCTTGGGAACAATAATAGACTCCTTAGAAATGAGGATTTTACTGACAGAGGCCAGAAAAACAAAACTTCTAAACTCTTGTCAAATACTTCATTCCGTTCCTCTTCCTTCCATAGCGCAGTGCATGGAAGTAATAGGTTTGATGGTAGCGGCAATGGACATAGTTCCTTTTGCGCGCATTCATCTAAGACCATTACAACTGTGCATGCTCAGTCAGTGGAATGGGGACTATACAGACTTGTCTCCGACGATACAAGTAAATCAGAGGACCAGAGATTCACTCCGTTGGTGGCTGTCCCTGGACAACCTGTCACAAGGGATGAACTTCCGCAGACCAGAGTGGGTCATTGTCACGACCGACGCCAGTCTGATGGGCTGGGGCGCGGTCTGGGGACCCCTGAAAGCTCAGGGTCTTTGGTCTCGGGAAGAATCTCTTCTACCGATAAATATTCTGGAACTGAGGGCGATACTCAATGCTCTCAAGGCTTGGCCTCAGCTAGCAAAGGCCAAGTTCATACGGTTTAAATCAGACAACATGACGACTGTTGCGTACATCAACCATCAGGGGGGAACAAGGAGTTCCCTGGCGATGGAAGAAGTGACCAAAATCATTCAATGGGCGGAGACTCACTCCTGCCACCTGTCTGCAATCCACATCCCAGGAGTGGAAAATTGGGAAGCGGATTTTCTGAGTCGTCAGACATTACATCCGGGGGAGTGGGAACTCCATCCGGAAATCTTTGCCCAAATTACTCAACTGTGGGGCATTCCAGACATGGATCTGATGGCCTCTCGTCAGAACTTCAAGGTTCCTTGCTACGGGTCCAGATCCAGGGATCCCAAGGCGACTCTAGTAGATGCACTAGTAGCACCTTGGACCTTCAAACTAGCTTATGTATTCCCGCCGTTTCCTCTCATCCCCAGGCTGGTAGCCAGGATCAATCAGGAGAGGGCATCGGTGATCTTGATAGCTCCTGCGTGGCCACGCAGGACTTGGTATGCAGATCTGGTGAATATGTCATCGGCTCCACCATGGAAGCTACCTTTGAGACGAGACCTTCTTGTTCAAGGTCCGTTCGAACATCCGAATCTGGTCTCACTCCAACTGACTGCTTGGAGATTGAACGCTTGATCTTATCAAAACGAGGGTTCTCAGATTCTGTTATTGATACTCTTGTTCAGGCCAGAAAGCCTGTAACTAGAAAAATTTACCACAAAATATGGAAAAAATATATCTGTTGGTGTGAATCTAAAGGATTCCCTTGGGACAAGGTAAAAATTCCTAAGATTCTATCCTTTCTTCAAGAAGGATTGGAGAAAGGATTATCTGCAAGTTCCTTGAAGGGACAGATTTCTGCCTTGTCTGTGTTTCTTCACAAAAAGCTGGCAGCTGTGCCAGATGTTCAAGCCTTTGTTCAGGCTCTGGTTAGAATCAAGCCTGTTTACAAACCTTTGACTCCTCCTTGGAGTCTCAACTTAGTTCTTTCAGTTCTTCAGGGGGTTCCGTTTGAACCCTTACATTCCGTTGATATTAAGTTATTATCTTGGAAAGTTTTGTTTTTGGTTGCAATTTCTTCTGCTAGAAGAGTTTCAGAATTATCTGCTCTGCAGTGTTCTCCTCCTTATCTGGTGTTCCATGCAGATAAGGTGGTTTTACGTACTAAACCTGGTTTTCTTCCGAAAGTTGTTTCTAACAAAAACATTAACCAGGAGATAGTCGTGCCTTCTTTGTGTCCGAATCCAGTTTCAAAGAAGGAACGTTTGTTGCACAATTTGGATGTTGTTCGCGCTCTAAAATTCTATTTAGATGCTACAAAGGATTTTAGACAAACATCTTCCTTGTTTGTTGTTTATTCTGGTAAAAGGAGAGGTCAGAAAGCAACTTCTACCTCTCTCTCTTTTTGGATTAAAAGCATCATCAGATTGGCTTATGAGACTGCCGGACGGCAGCCTCCTGAAAGAATCACAGCTCATTCCACTAGGGCTGTGGCTTCCACATGGGCCTTCAAGAACGAGGCTTCTGTTGATCAGATATGTAGGGCAGCGACTTGGTCTTCACTGCACACTTTTACCAAATTTTACAAGTTTGATACTTTTGCTTCTTCTGAGGCTATTTTTGGGAGAAAGGTTTTGCAAGCCGTGGTGCCTTCCATTTAGGTGACCTGATTTGCTCCCTCCCTTCATCCGTGTCCTAAAGCTTTGGTATTGGTTCCCACAAGTAAGGATGACGCCGTGGACCGGACACACCTATGTTGGAGAAAACAGAATTTATGTTTACCTGATAAATTACTTTCTCCAACGGTGTGTCCGGTCCACGGCCCGCCCTGGTTTTTTTAATCAGGTCTGATAATTTATTTTCTTTAACTACAGTCACCACGGTATCATATGGTTTCTCCTATGCAAATATTCCTCCTTTACGTCGGTCGAATGACTGGGGTAGGCGGAGCCTAGGAGGGATCATGTGACCAGCTTTGCTGGGCTCTTTGCCATTTCCTGTTGGGGAAGAGAATATCCCACAAGTAAGGATGACGCCGTGGACCGGACACACCGTTGGAGAAAGTAATTTATCAGGTAAACATAAATTCTGTTTTTTACATTCATTTTTTGTGTTATTTGTATCCATCTAAAATACAGTCAGTGACTAGAATAATTAGTAGAGTGCATATAATTGTATCAGTTAAAGGTTGCAACCAACACAGGCCTAGATTACAAGTGGAGCGCAATATTGCGCTTTTGTAAACACGATATTTGCGATCCACTCAGTAATACCAGCGCACGTAAATTTGCACTGGTGTATTACAAGTTAGGCGGAATGTGAACGCGACCACAAGAGCATGCTTCCATAGGCTCCAATGAGAGCCTTGTTCTCATGCCATGAGACACGGCAAAGCACCTAGCGAAGCGCATGGGGCAAAGTGTGCAGCTTTGGGCAGCAAAATAAAAATGTATATGTATAATATACATATATATTTATATGTGTATATATATAAATATATATGTATATACGCATATACATATATATTTACTGTAAAAACACAGTCCCCATTAACCTCAATGTAAAGGCACTTTCAGTGCATTTTTCCCCCCCAAACACCCAACATCCCCTCACTTTAACCCCTTTTTAACTGCTTTGTGCGTTTTTTTATTTATTATTAACCAGAGGTCTGACCTCTGGTTAATTGCGCTTAGCGCAAAGTGAAACTGCAAGCTCACGGGAGAATTAACCAGCCACTTGTAATGGCTGGTTATATAACATGCGACTGTAAACGTGCACCTTTAAAATAGTGCTCCACTTGTAATCTAGCCCACAGTGTTTAAACTTTGGTTTAGTGTACACAGTACCCTCTGACTTAAAGGGACCCAAACCTGTGCATCTGTTGTACAGATGTTTATACAGATAATTAGCAATATAATTAAAATAGGTAAATTATATTGTTTCCTATTTTGCTGTAAATAATACTCTTGTGATATTGATCAATGAAAAGGGGCATACACATATGCTCAAGTACAGAGGATGTTTCTAATCGACTACTGCACCCTCATTTTATAAACTGTAATAAGTCTAGATATTTGCAGAAAGCTATGCACAAGTCATGCACTTCCATAATAGACGACTCATTTAGAAATTGAGATGCACTATTACAAAACGTGGCGAGCACTCAGCATGTAGTTGTTTTAATTGAACATTATTAAGAGAACATGCTTTACAGTTAGTTAAAGGGACATTCTACTTGAATCTTTTTGTTTAAAAAAAAATAGATAATCCTTTTATTACCCATTCCACAGTTTTGCATAGCCAACACTGTTAAATTAATATACATTTTACCTCTGTAATTAACTTGTGTCTAAGCTTCTGCCCCCTTATCTCGGTTCTTTTGACAAACATGCATTTTAGCCAATCGGTGCTGACTCATAAATAACTCCACGGGAGTGAGCACAATGTTGTTTATATGGCACACATGAACTAGCGGTATCTAACTGTGCAAAACTGTAAAAATGCACTGAGCTAAGAGGCGGCTTTCAACAGCTTAGAAATCAGTTTGTGCCTACCTAGGTTTAGCTTTCAAAAATAATATCAAGAGAACAAAGCAAATTTGATGATAAAAGTAAATTGGAAAGTTGTTTTAATATTGCTTGCTCTATCTGAATCATGAAAGTTTAATTTTAACTTGACTGTCCCTTTAATGCCCAGACACCAATACTTGAATTTATTTAGAGGCTACAGGTATTTGAGATTATGATATGCATATAGGTGTAGGCTGATGTTTTTCCAAAATGGTATAAAAGCTTTACATTAAAGGGACACTGAACCCAAATTTTTTCTTTCTTAACTTTCTCATTTACTCCTATTATCAATTTTTCTTCGTTCTCTTGCAATCTTTATTTGAAAAAGAAGGCATCTAAGCAATTTTTAGGTTCAGTACGCTGGACAGCACTTGTTTATTGGTGGTTAAATTAATTCACCAATCAGCAAGAACAACCCAGGTTTTTCACCAAAAATGGGCCGGCATCATAACTTACATTCTTGCTTTTCAAATAAAGATACCAAGAGAATGAAGAAAATGTGATAATAGGAGTAAATTAGAAATTTGCTTAAAATTGCATGCTGTATCTGAATCATGAAAGAAAAAAAATTGGGTTCAGTGTTCCATTAAAGGGACATGAAACCGACAAATTTTCTTTCATGATTCAGATAGAGAATACAATTTTAAACAACTTTCCAGTTTACTTTTATTATTTAATTTGCTTCCTTCTCTTGTTATCATTTGCTGAAATGTTTATCTAGGCAAGCTCAGGAGCAGCAGAGAACCCAAGTTCTAGCTGTTGTTTGGTGGCTGCATATATTTATTGATAGTGATTGGCTCACCCATGTGTTCAGTTAGAAACCAGTAGTGCACTGCTGCTCCTTCAACACATGATACCAAGAGAATGAAGCAAATTTGCTAATAGAAGTAAACTGGAACATTGTTTAAAATGGTATGTTCTAACTAAATCATGAAATAAATTTGTTCCAAGAGAATAAAACAGATTAGATAATAGAAGTGAATTAGAAAGTTGTTTAAAATTGTATTCTCTATCTGAATCATGAAAGAATTTTTTTGGGTTTCATGTACCTTTAAGGGTTTTTCAGGAAGCACTAGTTAGGAATTACATTTGTCTTTGTATGCTCACTGTCAAAGTGTAGTTTTTCATGTAAAGGGGGGGGGCAGAAATCATAGCCCCAAGTTATTTAGTTGGTATGAGATTTATCTTCTCCATATCTTATTTATTGTTGTGTCCTTCAGAAAGGATAGGTGGGTAGCCATAGCTCACCACTCTTAGCTATGTGACCCATTCTTACCTTTTGCCACCACTTAGGTACATTGGCTGTCAAGCACACACATTTTTATATCATTATCTTTTGGTACTGTATACACCCCAAGTGCTTGCAATCGGATGAAATCTGTAAAATGACTCATTTTATATGAATATATTGGTTCCTCCACACCACCTCTTATAATAGTTGGTTATTAAAATATTGTTTCATATTTCTCTCAATTTCAAGCAGTTCTGTATTTTTTACATAATGAGCACTATAATACTTCTCTGCACCAGACCTATCTCCTTCATTGCTAACCCGTGTCGCTAACTGTCTTTCTCACATCTGTTCTTGGATGTCCTTTCACTACCTCAAGCTAAATATCTCCAAAACTGAGCTCTTTATTTTCCCTCCTTCCAAAATATCCACCCCAATCTCTCTATAACTGTTGACAACTCTATCATCACCCCTACCCCGTATGCCCGATGTCTTGGGGTCACACTTGACTCAGATCTTTCTTTCACTATTCACATTCAGTCCTTGGCTAAATCCTGCCGCTTCCACCTTTAAAAAACATCTCTAAAATTAGACATTTCCTTACACAAGACTCAACTAAGATTTGACACACTCAGGACACACTCAGAATCATGAAATCTATCCACTCCGGAGCACCCTCAGACCCATGCCCGCACCACATATTCAACAAAGCGGGTTTTACCCTCGCCCACGAACTCTGCCTCACCATAAACTGCTCCATCAAAACTGGCACCTTCCCAGAAGACTGGAAGCATGCAGAGCTGAAACCCCTGCTGAAGAAACCCACAGCTGACCCCATAGATCCTAAAAACTACCGCCCCATCTCTCTACTCCCCTTTCCAGCCAAAGTAATCGAGAAGGCCATCAACGCCCAACTTGTTGACCACATCGAGACCAACCACATCTTGGACCCCTCCCAATCCGGTTTCAGGAGCAATCACAGCACCAAGACCGCCCTCCTCGCCGCCACAGGCGACATCCGCGCCATGCTTGACCAAGGAGAGACTGCCGCCCTCATCCTTCTAGACCTCTCAGCCGCATTCAACACTGTAGCCCACAGCACCCTCCTCATGCGCCTACACGATGCTGGCATCTGCAATAAGGCCCTGGAATGGATCACCTCCTTCCTCAGCGGCAGAACCCAGAAAGTCAGACTCCCACCCTTCTCCTCCAATCCCACAGCAGTCAGCTGCGGCGTACCCCACGAAGGACTTACAGCAATCGCCATCTGGCTGAACAACAACCGTCTCAAACTCAACACTGACAAGACCGAAATCCTCCTCCTCGGATCCACCAAATCTGCATGGGATTACTCCTGGTGGCCCACAGCCCTCGGACACCCTCCAACTCCAACACACCACGCACGAAATCTAGGCGTCATCCTCGACTCATCACTTTCCATGGACCGCCAAGTCAACGCCGTATCTTTGACTTGTTTTCACATACTCCACCTACTGCGAAAAATCTTCAAATGGATCCCCACCGAAACTAGAAAATCTGTCACCCACGCCCTTGTCAGTAGTCAACTGGACTACAGCAATGCACTCTACGCCAGGTCCACCATCAAGCTCCAGAAACGACTCCAATGCATCCAGAACACCTCGGCCAGACTCATCCTCAACATCCCTCACCAAAACCACATCACCGAACACCTAAGGAACCTACACTGGCTCCCCGTCAACAAGAGAATCGCCTTCAAGCTCCTAACCCATGCATTCAAGGCCCTCCACAACATCGGTCTGGAATACATGAACCACCGTGTCAATTTCTACACCCCCTCCAGACAACTCCGCTCTGCCGACCTATATGGCAGCAAGGTCATGGAACTCCCTCCCGCTGCACCTCAGACAATCCACCTCCCTTACAAACTTCAGGAAGGACCTCAAGACCTGGCTCTTCTACTGAATCGTCTTCCCTTAGCTCCCCTCTCCCCCCCTCCCATAGCGCCTTGAGACCCTCACGGGTGATTAGTTTGCGCTTTACAAGTACCCAATAGAATCCACTCTCTCATCCTTTCCCGTCTCGATTACTGCAACTCTTTCCTCTGGTCTCCCCAGCTGCTGCCTAGCTCCTTTACAATCCATAATGAATGCCTCTGCCAGGCTCATCTTCCTTACACGTTGCTCTTCATCTGCTGCACCTGTCTGCCAATCCCTTCACTGGTTTCCTCTTGACTCCAGGATTAAACACAAATTTCTCACTCTGACATACAAAGTCCTCAACTGCACTGTTCCCCCCTATATCTCAGACCTTCTCTCCAGATACTCTCCCTCCTGTCCCCTTCGCTCTGCTCATGACCTCCTACTCTCCTCCTCTCTTGTTACCTCCTCACACTCCCACTTACAGGACTTCTCCAGACTGGCTCCCATCTTGTGGAACTATCTGCCTTGCTCCACAAGACTCTTCCTTAGTTTTGAAAACTTCAAGCGCTCGCTAAAGACTCTACTGTTCAGGGATGCATACAACCTACACTAACCTTTCTTTATACAGTTTCCTCTCCTCCATTGCTATCCCCTTGAACCCCCTTAGCATGTACGCCTAAGAGCTATGCTGTTCGTAGATCACCTTCTTTAGAGCTGACTACAACAGTGCGACTCTTGGCAGGGCCCTCTACCCGTCTGATCCCTATAAATGTTTCCTTGTATTCTGCCTATGTTTATAGCGCTGCAGAATCTGTTGGCGCTCTACAAATAATCGATAATAATAATAATAATATTATAATGAGGATAAGAGTGCTACCTGGTAATTTAAAGGGAAAGTGTAATTGGTCATTACTGCACAGCTTGGCACTTGGTTTATTTATCCGTTTACATTCACTGTAAAAACGAAATTCTGTTAAGTTTACTTTTGGTTTATACTCTATTGTGTGTGTCTTTACTTGCAGATAGTAATTATTTTAAAGCTCAGGCACTAAAGAATGCAGAAGATGCTTTCAGGATTCACCAAGCACAGGTAAGGAATCTAAACTCTCTTAATTTGATGAACAGTGGAACTATTTTCTTTCTGCTGAATGAAATAGACTAGTAATTATGATCTTTTTAGTATTCTAAAGCAAATTGTAATATCTTTACAGGGTAATATGTATAATATGAGATACTAAGATTTGCAAAACCTACTAACTTAGGACAATAAGTACTTTAGTAAATGCTTTATTAATATTATTTTTGTTTTGTTTTTAGACCAGATCATTTGATGAAGATGCAAAAGAAAGTCGTGCAGCTGCACTTAGGGCAGCAAATAAGTTGGACTTAGGGTTTGGAGAGAGTTACAGCCTGGCCAATCCCTCAATACGGGCTGGAGAAGAAATTCCACAGCCCACAATATTTAATGGCAAATTAAAAGGGTACCAGCTGAAAGGGATGAACTGGCTGGCAAATCTGTATGAGCAGGTGAGCTGTATTTTTATGTATGAGTGTGTATATATATATATATATATATATATATATCATATTACTTTGTTAGTTTGCTATTACTGCTCTTATTTAGTTTTTAATGAACTACTACTACTCTATATGGGCATGACAAGGTGTTATTATGTTATCTGTATGTAGCACAAGGGGTTAATGTCACTGAAAGTTGGCAACAGAAGAGAATAATATCTGCTCTCCATTTATTGGGAGGAAGGAGTTACTAACTTCTCAGTTGGCATAAGTAAAATGATCAATTTTGATGTTATGGTATGAGATGGCCTTACATTTCTCTTTTCCTTGGGTAAACACAAAGCCTAAATCCGCTACAGATTAAATCTAAAATGCAATGTCCTGTACATAAGGTTATTAATTTTTTTCCCCTTTTTTTGCTTAAAGGGTATTAATGGAATCCTGGCTGATGAGATGGGTTTGGGAAAAACTGTTCAGAGTATTGCACTTCTTGCACATCTTGCAGAGGTATGGTTTTCAGAGGAAACATTGGACAGTTGGAAGCAAATACAAATTCTATTGTATTCTCTTGTATGATTTACCTTTGCTCATTAGAAAGTTGACTACTATTTTTGTTTTTATTTCAGAGAGAAAATATTTGGGGACCTTTTTTAATTATTTCGCCAGCATCAACTCTGAACAACTGGCACCAGGAGTTCACACGATTTGTTCCCAGGTTTAAAGTAAGAGGGAGATTTGGGAAACACAGATTAGTCTCTATGCATTATTCATAATATGTTTTGGGTTTCTTTTTGCAGTATACTTCCATTAGCAAAAATGCTTCTAGTAAAAGCTATTTCTGTTTTTCATTGGCATATGCACATATCCTGTGAGGGCCTGTGCACCAGTATTCTAACACTTGCATGCTCAGAGAGGTGGCTGTGTTGTCTCTTGCTTTTAAAGATGTAGTTTGTGTCATACAACTACTGGTGACCCTTTGATAAAGTGTGGTGTTTAAATACTGATGCACAGGCCCTCACAAGATATGTGTGTATGCTGCAGTAAAACAGTAATATTTTTTTACTTGAAGCATTTTTGCTAATGGACATATATTGCAAAATTGCTTCTGGGACCTATTTATTATGTGTCTGTCCAACATGATCCGATCAGTGGATCATGTCCGACAGACATCGCTGAATGCGGAGAGCAATACGCTCTCCGCATTGCACCATCAGCTCTTGTGAACTGCTGGTGCAACGCTGCCCCCTGCGATTGGCCGCTAGCAGGGGGTGTCAGTCAACCCGATCGTATTCGATCCAGTTGAATTGCGGCAATGTCTGTCCGCCTCCTCAGAGCAGGCGGACAGGTTATGGATCAGCGGTCTTTAGACCACTGCATCATAATTGGTGTTTCTGGCGAGCCTAAAGGCTCACCAGAAACACAGGACTTCAAGCTCCATACGGAGCTTGATAGATAGGCTTCTCTGTCTCAAATGGAAATGCACCTATGTATATTTCATTTTTGACCTTTTTATATCCCTATAAGTCAATATTCACGTCTATTTCATACATTTTGTATATTATAGTGTGTGTTAGAGCTGCAACAACTAATCGTCATAATCGATAATAATCGATTATGAAAATAGTTGTCAACGAATCTCATAATCGATTAATCGGGTTGCAATTAGTTGGTCTGTGCACAACACCAGCTGCTTCACTCCAATGAACTCCTGCACATGGTATTGTGTTTTATGGTTATGTCCTTAGCCTAAAGGACGTCTACAGGCGTCTACTTTTCACTTTTTCAGGACAGTATAAGTTTACAACTACCCCTGGCTTATGTGTAACCCAGATATAATAGTCATCATTTGGATTGTTTATATTAAATCCGGTGATTTGGAACTATGCTTTTCATGATATAGTGCCAAGCTTATTGTTTACACCTTGCCCCTAGATTGATGGGAGTTATTTAAATTGATGTGCACTATTATCTGTTTGCACAATTATTCGCGTATTGCTTGCTATTGCTGATTATATGTACTGTATAAATAAATGTGTAAGGCTTTGTCCTGTTATTGATATACAGTCCTTAGTGCTTTTGATTTTGTATTTTATTGTTTTTTTTTATATTTTTAATAAATTGTGATAATATGTACCAGATTCAACCTTTATAAGTATATATTCGTTATTTTTAGAGCGGACTAGATATTTCCCCTAACCTTATAGCTGGTTATTTACCATTGCATATAGATATTCAAGGTGTTTTTATGTTAGAATGAAGTCAAGGGTTACTTTATTGAGAGGCCCCTTGCCAAGGTAGAAAACACTTAGCATTGGTGAAGAGCTAACAAAGATAAATATCCCACTTTGGTGAAATTGGCAAAACCCTACTTATACACCTCAACAGCCTTTTCTCTGCTGCAGGAAATATAGCTGCAAACAGAGAACCAGCCTTAGCCAGAAGCATGTGGACACGTTGAGATTTTTGCATTTCAATGCAAAGTTTCTGAAAGAGTGAATAACAGAATGTTATTAACAGTGATAGTCTCTTTCTAGTTCTACCTCTTTTCAAACAGTTTGTGGTTTTGTTTTGTTTAATTATAAAACTGTGCTCTGCTGCTTAAAAATTGAAGAAACAGTTGTGTTAATGTAAAGTTTTAGTCTGAAGTTTATATTTGTAACACTCATTATGTGGATTTTAATTTAAAACATAGAAAACTATTATTGATTCTCTTTTTATCCGATTAGTCGATTAATCGAAAAAATAATCGGCCGATTAATCGATTATGAAAATAATCGTTAGTTGCAGCCCTAGTGTGTGTATATGTATAAATGTATTATTCAGTATATACCAGAGTTTGCTACATTTAGACTATGAGTCAGATTAAAAATTTAGGAGCTAGAAGTTTGAAGAAATATACTATATATGTGCATCCTATTTTTCTTTCTACCTTTGACTTTGGTACATACTTTGACTAGTTTTTCATGTTTGCTCTATTTGTGTATTGTTTCAATGTTTCCTGATGGTAAATTTGTATGGGTCTCTATCTTTTTTATTTATTTTTTAATTTTGAACATTTGCTTGTCATGCCGTGTTTTCTAAAAATGCAGTTGTTAATTGATTTTAAATGAAATATGTTGAACACATATTTTTTTTTACAGGTCTTGCCTTATTGGGGAAACCCCCATGAAAGGAAAGTAATCAGAAAATTCTGGGGACAGGTGAGAGATGATTGAGAATATAATTAAAAATCCACACTGGAGAAACATAATGGAAAGCATTGTATAGATTAGAAATGATTATTTATGTAGTCAACACTCCAGTTTGGTTATGTTAGAAACCAGGTGTAGAAGTCTCTTGGCCAGCTTCTGCTGGAGTTAGCACAGTCGTAACTGGATAATTGTATTGTCTAATGTAGGATGTGCAAGGAGAGTTTTACTAGCAATGGGAGATTCATTAGTGCCAGAAAACATATTGCTCTGCAGAACTGTAGTAAGTCAGCCTTGTTTGTATCATGGTTTGTTAGACAAATAAAGAACCATAGTTATTAAAGATGCATTAGAATTAGTTTCCAATTCATATTTAAAAAAATAATAATATAATATATTCAAATATATAAATAATATAATCATATTATTTAATTCTGTTAAATTCTAGTTGCACACTAGTCTTCAGTAGAGCTTTACTGTTACAAAAGGTGGGAGCACTCAGCTTGTAGTCTTATAAATTAACTTTATAAAGAGATAGTTAGATAATACTCAGATAAACGAATACTTGAATTTATTTAGAGATTACCAGTGTTTGAGATTATGATGCATTTATGGGTATGTGTTTCCAAAATGTTATACAAGCTTCATGTTATAAGTTTTTCCGGACCTCTAGCTAAGAAGTTTGTAATGACATTGTCTTTGTTCACCTTAGTATGCTCACTGTCAGTCATGTAGGGAGGTGAGCAGAAATCAAAGCCCCAATTCATTCATTTGGTATGATAATCATCTTCTCTATTTACTGTTTCCTTCAGAAAGGATAAATGGTTAACCATTGTTCTCCACTCTCTGATGTGTGACCCATTCTTACCTCCGATGCCCACTTAGTTATATTGACTTTCTTATGTCCTACTTACCTAAATTTCCATATGTTAAAAAGGACCCACCACCCTTATATTCTTTATCCCACCTTTTTTACATAAGGAAAATATCTGGCAGGAAAATAAAAAGATTTTATGCTACTGGTAAAGTTGAGGCTTTGGGTTTCTGTCCTCCTCCATTTAATAATGAACTCATTTTTTTTGGTGATTTTCAGAGAATTTAACCAATTGTTTGCTGCATGTCCCTTTTAATCTGTAGAAAACCCTGTACACACAAGAAGCACCTTTTCATGTGGTGATAACAAGCTACCAGCTGGTTGTCCAGGATGTTAAGTATTTTCAGCGAGTAAAATGGCAGTATATGGTGCTGGATGAGGCCCAAGCCCTGAAGAGCAGCACCAGGTAACCTGTTTACATTCATTTTTTTCATACAAAGTTATGAATAAAACAGTGCAAGTATGCTTGTCTGTGTAAAGTTTAGAAGTGAGAAATGAGTTGTAATAGATTTGTGAATGAGACAATATAGGGATGGGTTTATAGCAGCAAATGAGACTTAAATGTTGCTAGGTATTTCTATGGTGGTTGTTGTTATTATTAGTGTGTGTTTATAGATAACTATAATTGTTTCAGAAGTTGAAGAGTTGTTATAGATTGTGGTCAGTGTTGGGCAGAAAAGGAATTTAGAAGGATATAAATAGCATGTGGTTATAAATACAAAGGAACAAAATAACAGTAATGTTGTCAACCTTTTTAGGACTCTAACTGATAATAAATCGGACAAATTAAATAACATGTATGGCTACTAATAAAGCTCTTTCTTTCTAATGACACAATGAGTTCACGGATCATCTAATTACTAATGGGATATATCACTCTGGCCCAGCAGGAGGCGGCAAAGAGCACCACAGCAAAGCTGTTAAATATCACCTCCCTTCCCTCCCACCCCAGTCATTCTCTTTGCCTACGTTACAGCAAGGAAGTGGTAAAGTTAGGTGTTAGAAAAGATTCTTCAAGCAAGATTTTTTATTTTTTTTTAAGTAGTGCAAGATTGTGCTGCTTTTTCCTGGGGTGTAGATGTAGTCCATTTATCAGTCTCTTCAGTAGAGCAGTGGTGGCTTTAGAGCAATAGGAACTTGTGGGACACGATTCTCACTGCGCCGCCCATGTAATTATGCTGCCCTGACTTGGAAAGCCTGAGTAAAATTACTCAGTCTTTACCTCTTTTTCCACAGGGCCATGTGAGGGAGAGGACCTCTCAAACCTGGTGAGCTGCCTTGCTGTCTGGCAGATTTATGAGGCAAGTGCTAACTTTAATTTTCTAAAAAGGATAATAAAAAGGAGGCACTTTATTTACACAAGATGGGACACATATATAAAGGACTCAGAAAAGGTTTGGGCACTTTATTTGCAAGAGACATAAATTCCCCTATAGATGTAGGAGACATTATGTAGACAGCTTGGATGCAGGCACTGGGGCTGAGGAGAATATTGGGCTCTGTTTTTTATGGTGGTTTACTCTGCTCCCGGCGGTTTACTTTAGAAGACATGATACCGACCGGGAGCTTTCTTTTTGAGACGCCCACAATCTTCTGCACATAGAGAGCCGGTGTCAGCAGGGCAGGTAGGCACCTCAGGAAAGTTAAGCTGAGGTGTAGAGGTGATCTGCAGCTTTGTTTAGTTATTTAGTCCTCTCTGCATATACAAAATAAAAAAGTTACGGTTTAAAATTTAAAGTGACTGTAACGTTTTTCTGTTTTAATTTTTTTTTTTTAAATTTAAAGTTTTTAATTGATAATTTGATCCATCGTGAGTCAGAATGGACCAAGAGGCTTTGCAAAATGTCAATTGTTCTTTATGTTTTGATGCCAATGTGGAATCACCAATCCCTTCTGTTCCTCATGTATTGAGAGAACTTTAAATTATAGGGATAGACTTTTTTCTGAGCCAACATTTTCTAAGGCGGACGCTGTTCAGGAGTCTGACAATGTTCAATATATGCCGCAGCTTTCTCCTCAAGCGTCCCAAATTTTACCGCCCACACATGCAGTGCCCTGCGTTTCCCCTATAACTCCTCCTGGAGTTACGTTGCAAGACATTGCTTACCTCATGTCTTCTGCAGTTTCTGATGCGTTGTCTGCTTTTCCCATGATGCAGGGAAAATGCAAGAGAAAAAAGAAACATTCAGTTAGCGAGGTTACTGATGCAGTTGTCGCTATTTCGAACGTCGGCTCCCAGAATCCTGAGGAGGAGTAGACTTCGGTAGCATCTGAGGGTGAAATCTCAGATTCTGACAGTGTAAATCCACCTGCTGATATTGAAGTTGTATCTTTCAGGTTTAAGCTAGAACACCTCTGACTGTTACTCAAGGAGGTTTTAGCTACATTGGACGACAGAAACACCATGGTCGTAGTTAATCCTAAGAAATCCAGTAAGCTAAACAAATATTTTGATGTGCCTTCCTTGGTGGAGGTTTTTCCTGTACCAGATCGAGCTACTGAGATCATTGCTAAGGAATGGGAGAGACCGGGTATCCCTTTTTCTCCATCCCCTATATTTAAAAAGATGTTTCCCATAGCGGACTCTATCAAGGAGTCTTGGCAAACAGTACCCAAGGTGGTGGAAGGAGCAATTTCCACTCTGGCCAAGAGGACTACTATTCCCTTAGAGGATAGTTGTGCTTTTAAGGTTCCTATGGACAAAAAATTAGAGGGGTTACTTAAGAAGATGTATGTACACCAGAGTTTACAATGGCAACCTGCAGTGGGCATTGCTGCCATCACTAGAGCGGCGGCATACTGGTTTGATGCGTTGTCTGATTCTATTAGGACAGACACTCCCCTTGAAGAGATCCAGGATAGGATAAAGGCCCTTAAAGGGCCATAATACGCAAATGTTTAAACACTTGAAAGTGATGCAGTATAGCTGTTAAAAGCTGACTAGAAAATATCACCTGAACATCTCTATGTAAAAAAGAAAGATATTTTACCTCAAAAGTTCCTCAGTAGCCACCTCCCATTGTAAAGGATTTCTAAGCAGCATTCTAGTGTGTCTGTCCTGGGACAGCTGAAAGTATGAGCCTTGTGCACTCTCATGTTATTTCCATATTCAGCTTACTATGAAATCTCATGAGAGTTAAGTCAAATCTCATGAGATCACAGTAAAAGAGTTCATGACCTCAGCACTGCTGATGCTGATTGGCTGCTGTTCATTTTTTTTTTTTTTTATCTGCAGCTGGGAACAGCTGAGTATAACTTTTTACACAGAACTTACTCTGCTGAGCTGAGGAAATTGTGAGGTAAAATATCTTCCTTTTTTACATAGAGATGCTCAGGGGATATTTTCCTGTCAGCTTTTTACAGTTATACTGCATCAGTTTCAAGTGATTTAGCATATGAGTATTATGTCCCTTTAAGTTGGCCAATTCCTTTATTCCTTTACGACATTCTGGTCCAGGCACCATCCTTTCAACAAGCAAGATCCCACATGGAAATGTTGTTATCTTTCCTGTGATCTCACGGATGGAAGGTAAATTTGGAAAAGAGTTCCTTAGTTCCAAATACAAGAGTCATTTCTTTCATGTAATTGGCAAGAGTCCATGAGCTAGTGACATATGGGATATACAATCCTACCAGGAGGGGCAAAATTTCCCAAACCTCAAAATGCATATAAATACACCCCTCACTACACCCACAATTCGCAGACCCTCTTGGGCGATTGTGACAACAGATGCCAGCCTTCTGGGATGGGGAGCAGTCTGGGGTTCTCTAAAGGGTCAGGGAACTTGGACTCGGTCGGAGTCTGTTCTGCCCATAAACATTCTGGAGCTGAGAGCAATCTTCAATGCTCTTCTGGCCTGGCCCCAGTTAGCCTCGGCCTGGTTCATCAGGTTCCAGTCGGACAACATAACTTCAGTGGCTTACATCAACCATCAGGGAGGAATGTGGAGTTCCTTAGCCATGACAGAGGTAGCCAAGATAATGCAGTGGGCGGAGACCCACAATTGCTGTCTGTCGGGGATCCACATCCCAGGAGTGGAGAACTGGGAGGCGGACTTCTTGAGCAGACAGACCTTTCACCCGGTGGAGTGTGAACTCCTTCCGGAAGTGTTTTCCAGCCTGATTCTCAAATGGGGTCAGCCGGAATTGGATCTCATGGCATCTCGGCAGAATGCCAAGCTTCCCGAGGTCATGGGACCCTCAGACTGTACTGATAGATGCCCTAGCGGTACCTTGGAATTTCAGTCTTGCATACCTATTTCCTCTGTTTGCTCTTCTACCTCGGGTCATTGCTCGAATCAAGCAGGAGAGGGCGTCGGTGATCCTCATTGCACCGGCTTGGCCTCACAGGATTTGGTATGCAGATCTGGTGGACATGTCATCTCTTCCACCTTGGAGACTTCCGTTGAGGAAGGACCTTCTACTTCAAGGGCCCTTCCTTCATCCAAATCTAGTTTCTCTAAAGCTGACTGCTTGGAGATTCAACGCAATTTTATCCAAGCAGGGATTTTCGGAAGCGGTCATATAGACCATGATTCATGCTTGTAAACCTATGACTAGAAAGATTTACCACAAGATATGGAGTAAATATCTATATTAGTGTGAATCCAAGGGCTACTCTTGGAGTAGAGTTAGGATTCCTAGAATTCTGTCCTTTCTCCAAGAAGGTTTGGAGAAGGGATTATCGACAAGTTCCCTAAAGGATCAAATATATGCCTTGTCCATTTTGTTACATAAACGCCTGGCGGACGTACCAGACATGCAATCGTTTTGTCAGGCCTTGATCAAACCAGTTACTCCTCCCTTGAGTCTTAATTTAGTTCTTAAGGTTCTTCAAGGGGCTCCGTTTGAGCCTATGCATTTCTTAGATATTAAGTGGGTATCTTGGAAAGTTTTGTTTCTGGTTGCTATTTCATCTGCTCGTAGAGTGTCAGAGCTCTCGGCATTACAGTATGATTCTCCTTACTTTATTTTTCATTCTGACAAGGTAGTTTTACGTACCAAATTAGGGTTTCTCCCTAAAGTAGTTTCTGACCCGAACATTAATCAGGAGATTGTTGTTCCTTCTTTGTGTCCTAATACTTCTTCTCAGAAGGAATGGCTTCTGCACAATCTGGACGTGGTACGTGCACTAAAATTTTATTTATAGGCGACTAAGGATTTTTGTCAGTCTTCAGCCTTGTTTTTGGTTTTCTATGGAAATGTAAGGGACAGAAAGCTACGGCTACTTCTCTTTCTTTGTGGCTGAAGAGTATCGTACGTTTTGCCTATGAAACTGCTGGACAGCAACCTCCAGAGAGAGTTACGGCTCATTACATGAGGGCTGTTGCTTCCTCATGGGCATTCAAAAATGAAGCTTCTATGGAACAGATTTGCAAGGCTGCAACTTGGTTCTCTCTTCACACTTTTTTAAAACTCTATAAATTTGACACACTTGCCTCATCTGAGGCCGCTTTTGGGAGAGAGGTTCTTCAAGCAGCGGTGCCTTCCGTTTAGGTTCCCTGTCTTGTCCCTCCCTTATCATCTATGTACTCTACTAATGGGAATCAATACCCAAGCTAATTAGATGATCCGTGGACTCATCGTGTCATTAAAGAAAGAAAGAAAACTAAATTTATGCTTACCTGATAAATTTCTTTATTTCTTGACACAATGAGTCCACGGCCCGCCCTGTTCTTTAGACAGGGTGTTAGTATGGAAATGTTAGTATGGAAATGTAAGGGACAGAAAGCTACGGCTACTTCTCTTTCTTTGTGGCTGAAGAGTATCGTACGTTTTGCCTATGAAACTGCTGGACAGCAACCTCCAGAGAGAGTTACGGCTCATTACATGAGGGCTGTTGCTTCCTCATGGGCATTCAAAAATGAAGCTTCTATGGAACAGATTTGCAAGGCTGCAACTTGGTTCTCTCTTCACACTTTTTTAAAACTCTATAAATTTGACACACTTGCCTCATCTGAGGCCGCTTTTGGGAGAGAGGTTCTTCAAGCAGCGGTGCCTTCCGTTTAGGTTCCCTGTCTTGTCCCTCCCTTATCATCTATGTACTCTACTAATGGGAATCAATACCCAAGCTAATTAGATGATCCGTGGACTCATCGTGTCATTAAAGAAAGAAAGAAAGAAAACTAAATTTATGCTTACCTGATAAATTTCTTTATTTCTTGACACAATGAGTCCACGGCCCGCCCTGTTCTTTAGACAGGGTGTTAGTATGTTATAAACTTCAGACACCTCTGCACCTTGTTACTTCCTTACTCTTCTTTACTTCGGTCGAATGACTGGGGTGGGAGGAAAGGGAGGTGACATTTAACAGCTTTGCTGTGGTGCTCTTTGCCGCCTCCTGCTGGGCATGAGTGATATATCCCATTAGTAATTAGATGGTCCGTGGACTCATCGTGTCAAGAAATAAATTTATCAGGTAAGCATAAATTTTGTTTGTTCAATTAACTTTTAGGCTAGACTGAACTGTACTTTGTAACGTTAGAGTGGTTGACATCCTCTCTCAGAGCCTGGAGGAGAGTGTGAAGATTAGTGCTGTTTTTACATTTTTAATTATATAAAAGTTAAAGGACTTAGATATAAACTGAACTTAACCTCCTATCACAAATTCTTAAAGGAACATTAAACACTAAATACATTTCATGCACCTCCCTTCTATTATGGGTGCCGCCGTTTTGGAACCTAGGTCACACAGGTGGTATCTGAAGGAGAGTTGCTGTACATTAGCACTAGAAAGAAGTGAAAGTTAGATTTCAACATGACTGCACTCATGACTAGAGGGAGGCAGGGAGTAACCTCAGTACTATGATTATGAAATGCATTTAGTGTTTAATATCCATTTAAGCCATCAGTAGCAATCCATCTAAGGGGAATACCATCCTTTAGCTGACATATTTTGAGCTGTAAAAAACATATTTTCCCTGCTTAATGTTGTTGTTTACATTGCAAAAGATGATTATGTTTTTGTCACTAGTGTCCGGTGGAAGATCCTGCTGCAGTTTCAGTGTCGAAATCGTCTCTTGCTGACTGGCACCCCCATTCAAAACACCATGGCTGAGGTAGACTATGCTCTTATGTTTAAGCACACTACTAGTACCCCAAATGACACTGAAACTCCATTTGATTGGGAAGTAATGGGCTTATTGCAGAGATACGCAACTATTTGTTTTCCCATCATTGGGGTACCACTATAATTATCTGTATTTCTTCTGTTAAGTGTGATCAGTCCACGGGTCATCATTACTTCTGGGATATTACTCCTCCCCAACAGGAAGTGCAAGAGGATTCACCCAGCAGAGCTGCATATAGCTCCTCCCCTCTACGTCACTCCCAGTCATTCTCTTGCACCCAACGACTAGATAGGATGTGTGAGAGGACTATGGTGATTATACTTAGTTTTATATCTTCAATCAAAAGTTTGTTATTTTAAAATAGCACCGGAGTGTGTTATTATCTCTCTGGCAGAGTTTGAAGAAGAATCTACCAGAGTTTTTGTTATGATTTTAGCCGGAGTAGTTAAGATCATATTGCTGTTTCTCGGCCATCTGAGGAGAGGTAAACTTCAGATCAGGGGACAGCGGGCAGATGAATCTGCATAGAGGTATGTAGCAGTTTTTATTTTCTGACAATGGAATTGATGAGAAAATCCTGCCATACCGATATAATGTCATGTATGTATACTTTACACTTCAGTATTCTGGGGAATGGTACTTCACTAGAATTACACTGTAAGAAATACATAAAGCTGTTTAATAACTAGAGATTATGTTTAACGTTTTTGCTGGAATGTAAAATCATTTTCATTTGCTGAGGTACTGAGTGAATAAATGTTTGGGCACTATTTTTCCACTTGGCAGTTGCTTAATCTGTTTTCTGACAGTTTCTGTTCTCCCTCACTGCTGTGTGTGAGGGGGAGGGGCCGTTTTTTGGCGCTTTTTCTATGCATCAAATATTTCAGTCAGCAACTCATTGTATTCCCTGCATGATCCGGTTCATCTCTACAGAGCTCAGGGGTCTTCAAAACTTATTTTGAGGGAGGTAATTTCTCTCAGCAGAGCTGTTAGAATTATAGTTTGACTGAGATAAAAAACGTTTATTCTGTAATTTGTTTCCTGCTTTCAGAATTTGTTATCTTTGCTAATGGGATTAAACCTTTGCTAAAGTTGTGTTGTTTACAAGGATTGGGGCTATAACTGTTTCAATTTATTAATTTTCAACTGTCATAGATCTTCTGTGCTTCTTAAAGGCACAGTACGTTTTAATATTATTCTAATTGAATTGTATTTCCAAGTTGCAAGTTTATTTGCTAGTGTGTTAAACATGTCTGATTCAGAGGATGATACCTGTGTCATTTGTTGCAATGCCAAAGTGGAGCCCAATAGAAATTTATGTACTAACTGTATTGATGCTACTTTAAATAAAAGTCAATCTGTACAAATTGAACAAATTTCACCAAACAACGAGGGGAGAGTTATGCCGACTAACTCGCCTCACGTGTCAGTACCTACATCTCCCGCTCAGAGGGAGGTGCGTGATATTGTAGCGCCGAGTACATCTGGGCGGCCATTACAAATCACATTACAGGATATGGCTACTGTTATGACTGAGGTTTTGGCTAAATTACCAGAACTAAGAGGTAAGCGTGATCACTCTGGGGTGAGAACAGAGTGCGCTGATAATATTAGGGCCATGTCAGACACTGCGTCACAGGTGGCAGAACATGAGGACGGAGAACTTCATTCTGTGGGTGACGGTTCTGATCCAAACAGACTGGATTCAGATATTTCAAATTTTAAATTTAAACTGGAAAACCTCCGTGTATTACTAGGGGAGGTGTTAGCGGCTCTGAATGATTGTAACACAGTTGCAATACCAGAGAAAATGTGTAGGTTGGATAAATATTTTGCGGTACCGACGAGTACTGAGGTTTTTCCTATACCTAAGAGACTTACTGAAATTGTTACTAAGGAGTGGGATAGACCCGGTGTGCCGTTCTCACCCCCTCCGATATTTAGAAAAATGTTTCCAATAGACGCCACCACAAGGGACTTATGGCAAACGGTCCCTAAGGTGGAGGGAGCAGTTTCTACCTTAGCTAAGCGTACCACTATCCCGGTGGAGGATAGCTGTGCTTTTTCAGATCCAATGGATAAAAAGTTAGAGGGTTACCTTAAGAAAATGTTTGTTCAACAAGGTTTTATATTGCAACCCCTTGCATGCATTGCGCCGATCACGGCTGCAGCGGCATTCTGGATTGAGTCTCTGGAAGAGAACATTGGTTCAGCTACTCTGGACGACATTACGGACAGGCTTAGAGTCCTTAAACTAGCTAATTCATTTATTTCGGAGGCCGTAGTACATCTTACTAAACTTACGGCGAAGAATTCAGGATTCGCCATTCAGGCACGCAGGGCGCTGTGGCTAAAATCCTGGTCAGCTGATGTTACTTCTAAGTCTAAATTGCTTAATATACCTTTCAAAGGGCAGACCTTATTCGGGCCCGGGTTGAAAGAGATTATCGCTGACATTACAGGAGGTAAAGGCCATGCCCTGCCTCAGGACAAAGCCAAGACTAGACAGTCTAATTTTCGTTCCTTTCGTAATTTCAAAGCAGGAGCAGCATCAACTTCCTCTGCACCAAAACAGGAAGGAGCTGTTGCTCGCTACAGACAAGGCTGGAAACCTAACCAGTCCTGGAACAAGGGCAAGCAGACTAGGAAACCTGCTGCTGCCCCTAAAACAGCATGAATTGAGGGCCCCCGATCCAGGATCGGATCTAGTGGGGGGCAGACTTTCTCTCTTCGCCCAGGCTTGGGCAAGAGATGTTCAGGATCCCTGGGCGCTAGAGATAATATCTCAGGGATACCTTCTGGACTTCAAATACTCTCCTCCAAGAGAGAGATTTCATCTGTCAAGATTGTCAACAATCCAGACAAAGAAAGAGGCGTTTCTACGCTGCGTACAAGAGCTCTTGTTAATGGGAGTAATCCATCCAGTTCCACGATCGGAACAGGGACAGGGGTTTTACTCAAATCTGTTTGTGGTTCCCAAAAAAGAGGGAACTTTCAGACCAATCCTGGACTTAAAGATCCTAAACAAATTCCTAAGAGTTCCATCGTTCAAGATGAAGACTATTCGGACAATTTTACCTATGATCCAAGAGGGTCAGTACATGACCACTGTAGATTTAAAAGATGCTTACCTTCACATACCGATTCACAAAGATCATTATCGGTACCTAAGGTTTGCCTTCCTAGACAGGCATTACCAGTTTGTGGCTCTTCCATTCGGATTGGCCACAGCTCCAAGAATCTTCACAAAGGTTCTGGGTGCTCTTCTGGTGGTACTAAGACCGCGGGGAATCTCGGTAGCTCCATACCTAGACGACATTCTGATATAAGCTTCAAGCTTTCAAACTGCCAAGTCTCATACAGAGTTAGTGCTGGCTTTTCTAAGGTCACATGGATGGAAGGTGAACGAAAAGAAAAGTTCACTCGTTCCACTCACAAGAGTTCCCTTCCTGGGGACTCTTATAGATTCTGTAGAAATGAAGATTTACCTGACAGAGGACAGGCTAACAAGACTTCAAAGTGCTTGCCGCACCCTTCATTCCATTCAACACCCGTCAGTGGCTCAATGCATGGAGGTAATCGGCTTAATGGTAGCGGCAATGGACATAGTACCCTTTGCACGCTTACACCTCAGACCACTGCAACTGTGCATGCTAAGTCAGTGGAATGGGGATTACTCAGACTTATCCCCTTCTCTGAATCTGGATCAAGAGACCAGAAATTCTCTTCTATGGTGGCTTTCTCGGCCACATCTGTCCAGGGGGATGCCATTCAGCAGACCAGACTGGACAATTGTAACAACAGACGCCAGCCTTCTAGGTTGGGGTGCCGTCTGGAATTCTCTGAAGGCTCAGGGACAATGGAGTCAGGAGGAGAGTCTCCTGCCAATAAACATTCTGGAATTGAGAGC
Organism: Bombina bombina; assembly: GCF_027579735.1. Classification (NCBI taxonomy): domain Eukaryota; kingdom Metazoa; phylum Chordata; class Amphibia; order Anura; family Bombinatoridae; genus Bombina; species Bombina bombina. The sequence goes on from NC_069499.1 coordinate 233,206,543, forward strand.
AGTTCTCAATGCCCTCCTGGCTTGGCCCCAGTTGACAACTCGGGGGTTCATCAGGTTTCAGTCGGACAACGTCACGACTGTAGCTTACATCAACCATCAGGGAGGGACAAGAAGCTCCCTAGCTATGATGGAAGTATCAAAGATAATTCGCTGGGCAGAGTCTCACTCTTGCCACCTGTCAGCAATCCACATCCCGGGAGTGGAGAACTGGGAGGCGGATTTCTTAAGTCGTCAGACTTTTCATCCGGGGGAGTGGGAACTTCATCCGGAGGTCTTTGCCCAAATACTTCGACGTTGGGGCAAACCAGAGATAGATCTCATGGCGTCTCGACAGAACGCCAAGCTTCCTCGTTACGGGTCCAGATCCAGGGATCCAGGAGCAGTCCTGATAGATGCTCTGACAGCACCTTGGGACTTCAGGATGGCTTACGTGTTTCCACCCTTCCCGTTGCTTCCTCGATTGATTGCCAGAATCAAACAAGAGAGAGCATCAGTGATTCTAATAGCACCTGCGTGGCCACGCAGGACTTGGTATGCAGACCTGGTGGACATGTCATCCTGTCCACCTTGGTCTCTACCTCTGAAACAGGACCTTCTGATGCAGGGTCCCTTCAAACATCAAAATCTAACTTCTCTGAAGCTGACTGCTTGGAAATTGAACGCTTGATTTTATCAAGACGTGGGTTTTCTGAGTCAGTTATTGATACCTTAATACAGGCTAGGAAACCTGTTACCAGAAAGATTTACCATAAGATATGGCGTAAATACCTATATTGGTGTGAATCCAAAGGTTACTCTTGGAGTAAGGTTAGGATTCCTAGGATATTGTCTTTTCTACAAGAAGGTTTAGAAAAGGGTTTATCTGCTAGTTCATTAAAGGGACAGATCTCAGCTCTGTCCATTCTGTTACACAAACGTCTGTCAGAAGTTCCTGACGTCCAGGCTTTTTGTCAGGCTTTGGCCAGGATTAAGCCTGTGTTTAAAACTGTTGCTCCACCATGGAGTTTAAACCTTGTTCTTAATGTTTTACAGGGCGTTCCGTTTGAACCCCTTCATTCCATTGATATAAAGTTGTTATCTTGGAAAGTTCTATTTTTAATGGCTATTTCCTCGGCTCGAAGAGTCTCTGAATTATCAGCCTTACATTGTGATTCTCCTTATTTGATTTTTCATTCGGATAAGGTAGTCCTGCGTACTAAACCTGGGTTCTTACCTAAGGTAGTTACTAACAGGAATATCAATCAAGAGATTGTTGTTCCTTCTTTATGCCCAAATCCTTCTTCAAAGAAGGAACGTCTACTGCACAACCTGGATGTAGTCCGTGCTCTAAAATTTTACTTACAGGCACCTAAGGAATTTCGACAAACGTCTTCTCTGTTTGTCATTTACTCTGGGCAGAGGAGAGGTCAAAAAGCTTCCGCTACCTCTCTTTCTTTTTGGCTTCGTAGCATAATTCGTTTAGCTTATGAGACTGCTGGACAGCAGCCTCCTGAAAGAATTACAGCTCATTCTACTAGAGCTGTGGCTTCCACTTGGGCCTTCAAGAATGAGGCCTCTGTTGAACAGATTTGCAAGGCTGCAACTTGGTCTTCGCTTCATACTTTTTCCAAATTTTACAAATTTGACACTTTTGCTTCATCGGAGGCTATTTTTGGGAGAAAGGTTCTTCAGGCAGTGGTTCCTTCTGTATAAAGAGCCTGCCTATCCCTCCCGTCATCCGTGTACTTTTGCTTTGGTATTGGTATCCCAGAAGTAATGATGACCCGTGGACTGATCACACTTAACAGAAGAAAACATAATTTATGCTTACCTGATAAATTCCTTTCTTCTGTAGTGTGATCAGTCCACGGCCCGCCCTGTTTTTAAGGCAGGTAAATATTTTTTAATTTATACTCCAGTCACCACTTCACCCTTGGCTTTTCCTTTCTCGTTGGTCCTTGGTCGAATGACTGGGAGTGACGTAGAGGGGAGGAGCTATATGCAGCTCTGCTGGGTGAATCCTCTTGCACTTCCTGTTGGGGAGGAGTAATATCCCAGAAGTAATGATGACCCGTGGACTGATCACACTACAGAAGAAAGGAATTTATCAGGTAAGCATAAATTATGTTTTTCTGTACTCACCTTCACATTTTACAAGGGTTAAACTTGAATGAGTAACTTACCTTTGCAGCGCTTTTTCTTATATTTATCTGTGCTCTCATTCAAATCTTGCAGTCCCAGCATAAAAAGCTTTATGGCTAAGAACTGGATTGACCATCCCAAAAAGAAGCTTGGCTGCTGAAACCTTAGCTTGGTCCATAGTGACTTTGTTTTTTGTTCAGTTAAAGTCCTTTGTGCAATACTCCAATAAGTGATTTTATAACTTTTTGGGATCCTATGCAACTCCAATTCCTCCCATACTGAATCTCAAATATGTATACACATTTGTGAAGGTTCCTTGTTTCAACATTGAATAGCTCTGTATTGTAAGCAGAAGAAACATATGATCTGAAAAATGTTTAGCACTCGTGCAATAATTTTAGAATGTAGTGCAGGCTGTAGGTCCCTGCTTCTGGACCAAGAGCAACAGCTTTAGCAAACAAAATGGCACCACCTGTAAAAAATAGTATTATATTTAGTGCCCCAAAACAGCATAAAAACAAAGTTTCTCTGCTCAGACCTTAGTCATGCTTAACATACATTACAAAACAAACACATTTTATAGTGTCATTGTATTTTGTCATCTAGTGGTCATAGTATATGTATCAATTAATCTAGTGCCATCTAGGAAACTATAAGATGTGTAATGTTAAACATGACTAACGTCTGACTAACTTACAGTACTGTTTTTTGGAAGTGAAACAGTAGTATAGTTTTCTAGGCAGGGGTAAGCATTCTGGGGTTGATTCTACACTCAATATAGTTATAGTTATTGTGTTCTCTTATCAATTTGAAAATCATCACCTATGCTACCTATGTAGTATAAATCAGACTAATAATAGTAGCCATACATGTTATTTAATTTGTCTGATTTATTTTAAGACAGCTGCAGTTTATTTTCCAAAGACAAATGGGGCATTATATCCTCTTTTATGTGACTCCCTCCATTTCCAGTGTTTTCTTTATAGAACCTCATACATGTATTGAGTTTAATACTTGATAAGAGCACATAGAGATTGTGTTAAAGCCCATTCTACTAATGACCACCTGAGTTAGCTGGCATTTGCCAGTCATCATACTCTGCCCAAAGGGTGTAGCAAACCTAACAATATAGTTCAAGCTTTATGGTATCCGGCCTTACACACTCATTGAGAGACCAATCTCACCATTGCTTCATCAGTAAACAATAAGACATTTGTCTTATTGATTTTCCTGTGCTGATTAGATCTACTTTTTGTTTGTATGCTTGTAGAGGCTAGCCCTTGTCCACCAGTTGTGTGAGTTGTCCCTATTATCCTTTCGGTGACCATATGTACTACATTATCAGTTGCACACAAGCTTGAATTTCTATTTATTGGGATAGTCTACTTGTAATTTGTTTTATTGTTTAAAAAGATAGATAATTCCTTTATTGCCCATTCCCCGGTTTTGCACAACCAACACTGTTATATTAATATACTTTTTACCTCTATGATTACCTGTATCTAAGTCCCTGCAGACTGCCCCTTATCTCAGTACTTTTTACAATCTTGCATTTTAGCCAATCAGTGCTGGTTATTGTATAACTATTATCATTCTCCACGGGTGTGAGCACAATGTTAATCTGAATGACACACATGAACTAGCACTGTCTGACTGTTTGCAAGATTTAAAAAGCTAATAAAAAGATCTTAGATAAGAGGCGGTCTGCAGTGGCTTAGAAACAGGCAAACATAGAGGTTATAAAGTATATTAATATAACAATGTCAGTTATGTAAAGCTGGGGAATAGGTAGTAAAGGTGTTATCTATCTTTTTAAACAATAAAAACAATACACTGCCCCTTTAATTTCTGCCTTAAAATTGTCATACATAATTATATCGTTATGTGTAATTGGTGCTTTTTTCGTATGCACCTTCGTTTTTAATTGTACTTTAAGCATTTAAATTCAGATATTGTTCTAGTTTACCACTTTGTTTAGTAATGTTTATTTGTTTATACACCTTCATACAATTAAATCACATGATTTCCCCCCCTTTCTAGCTATGGGCACTTTTGCACTTTATTATGCCCACTCTATTTGATTCCCATGATGAATTCAATGAGTGGTTTTCTAAGGACATTGAGAGCCATGCCGAAAACAAGTCGGCCATTGATGAAAGTAAGTGCCCACATTGAGTTTGTATTCCTTTATAGTTTTAATGTCATTTAAAAAAATGCTCATATCTTAATGTTATTTTTTCTAAAACTTTTCTTTTAAAATTAAATTGACCCCCCGCCGCAAATGTTCTTTACAAAGATGTTATAGAAAGTTGAGTTGAGTGGTCATTAGGTCCCTATGTGACCTGTAGCCATATTCAGAATCATAAAACTGTTAATATTTTACCTTAAAAGGATATGAATGTCAGAATTAATATTTCATGATTTAGTTAGTTTGCAATTTAAAAAATAAAAATTAAATTTCATTAACAAGTGCAATTCTTTCTCTTGGTTTCCTTGGTGAAAACTTAGTTTGTTTTTATGAGAGCATACCTAGGTAAGCTCACTAGCATGCATTACATGGTAGTAGAATTTTAAACACTAGCGGCTAGATTACGAGTTTTTGTCGGTAAGGCTTGCGGGGTTAACGAGCAGTTTATGCTCACCGCTCACCAACAAACAACGCTGGTATTACAGGTTTTTCTAAACCCGACGTTAGCCACAGAAAAGTGAGCGTTGAGCAAAATTTAGCTCCACATCTCATCTTAATACCAGCGCTGCTTACGGTAGCGGTGAGCTGGCTGAACGTGCTTGTGCACGATTTCCCCATAGGAATCAATGGGGCAGATTCGGCTGAAAAAAACACCTGCAAAAAAGCAGCGTTCAGCTCCTAACGCAGCCCCATTGATTCCTATGGGGAAACACATTTCTCCAACATAGGTGTGTCCGGTCCACGGCGTCATCCTTACTTGTGGGATATTCTCTTCCCCAACAGGAAATGGCAAAGAGCCCAGCAAAGCTGGTCACATGATCCCTCCTAGGCTCCGCCTACCCCAGTCATTCTCTTTGCCGTTGTACAGGCAACATCTCCACGGAGATGGCTTAGAGTTTTTTAGTGTTTAACTGTAGTTTCTCCAACATAGGTGTGTCCGGTCCACGGCGTCATCCTTACTTGTGGGATATTCTCTTCCCCAACAGGAAATGGCAAAGAGCCCAGCAAAGCTGGTCACATGATCCCTCCTAGGCTCCGCCTACCCCAGTCATTCTCTTTGCCGTTGTACAGGCAACATCTCCACGGAGATGGCTTAGAGTTTTTTAGTGTTTAACTGTAGTTTTTATTATTCAATCAAGAGTTTGTTATTTTGAAATAGTGCTGGCATGTACTATTTACTCAGAAACAGAAAAGAGATGAAGATTTCTGTTTGTATGAGGAAAATGATTTTAGCAACCGTCACTAAAATCCATGGCTGTTCCACACAGGACTGTTGAGAGCAATTAACTTCAGTTGGGGGAACAGTGAGCAGTCTCTTGCTGCTTGAGGTATGACACATTCTAACAAGACGATGTAATGCTGGAAGCTGTCATTTTCCCTATGGGATCCGGTAAGCCATGTTTATTACGATCATAAATAAGGGCTTCACAAGGGCTTATTAAGACTGTAGACTTTTTCTGGGCTAAATCGATTCATTATTAACACATATTTAGCCTTGAGGAATCATTTTATCTGGGTATTTTGATATAATAATATCGGCAGGCACTGTTTTAGACACCTTATTCTTAGGGGCTTTCCCAAAGCATAGGCAGAGCCTCATTTTCGCGCCGGTGTGGCGCACTTGTTTTTGAGAGGCATGGCATGCAGTCGCATGTGAGAGGAGCTCTGATACTTAGAAAAGGCTTTCTGAAGGCGTCATTTGGTATCGTATTCCCCTTTGGGCTTGGTTGGGTCTCAGCAAAGCAGATACCAGGGACTGTAAAGGGGTTAAAGTTCAAAACGGCTCCGGTTCCGTTATTTTAAGGGTTAAAGCTTCCAAATTTGGTGTGCAATACTTTTAAGGCTTTAAGACACTGTGGTGAAAATTTGGTGAATTTTGAACAATTCCTTCATGTTTTTTCGCAATTGCAGTAATAAAGTGTGTTCAGTTTAAAATTTAAAGTGACAGTAACGGTTTTATTTTAAAACGTTTTTTGTACTTTGTTATCAAGTTTATGCCTGTTTAACATGTCTGAACTACCAGATAGACTGTGTTCTGAATGTGGGGAAGCCAGAATTCCTATTCATTTAAATAAATGTGATTTATGTGACAATGACAATGATGCCCAAGATGATTCCTCAAGTGAGGGGAGTAAGCATGGTACTGCATCATTCCCTCCTTCGTCTACACGAGTCTTGCCCACTCAGGAGGCCCCTAGTACATCTAGCGCGCCAATACTCCTTACTATGCAACAATTAACGGCTGTAATGGATAATTCTGTCAAAAACATTTTAGCCAAAATGAACACTTATCAGCGTAAGCGCGATTGCTCTGTTTTAGATACTGAAGAGCATGACGACGCTGATAATAATATTTCTGAAGGGCCCCTAACCCAGTCTGATGGGGCCAGGGAGGTTTTGTCTGAGGGAGAAATTACTGATTCAGGGAACATTTCTCAACAAGCTGAACCTGATGTGATTGCATTTAAATTTAAGTTGGAACATCTCCGCATTCTGCTTAAGGAGGTATTATCCACTCTGGATGATTGTGACAAGTTGGTCATCCCAGAGAAACTATGTAAAATGGACAAGTTCCTAGAGGTGCCGGGGCTCCCAGAAGCTTTTCCTATACCCAAGCGGGTGGCGGACATTGTTAATAAAGAATGGGAAAGGCCCGGTATTCCTTTCGTCCCTCCCCCCATATTTAAAAAATTGTTTCCTATGGTCGACCCCAGAAAGGACTTATGGCAGACAGTCCCCAAGGTCGAGGGAGCGGTTTCCACTTTAAACAAACGCACCACTATACCCATAGAGGATAGTTGTGCTTTCAAAGATCCTATGGATAAAAAATTAGAAGGTTTGCTTAAAAAAATGTTTGTTCAGCAGGGTTACCTTCTACAACCAATTTCATGCATTGTCCCTGTCGCTACAGCCGCATGTTTCTGGTTCGATGAGCTGATAAAGGCGGTCGATAGTGATTCTCCTCCTTATGAGGAGATTATGGACAGAATCAATGCTCTCAAATTGGCTAATTCTTTCACCCTAGACGCCACTTTGCAATTGGCTAGGTTAGCGGCTAAGAATTCAGGGTTTGCTATTGTGGCGCGCAGAGCGCTTTGGTTGAAATCTTGGTCGGCTGATGCGTCTTCCAAGAACAAGCTACTTAACATTCCTTTCAAGGGGAAAACGCTGTTTGGCCCTGACTTGAAAGAGATTATCTCTGATATCACTGGGGGTAAGGGCCACGCCCTTCCTCAGGATCGGCCTTTCAAGGCAAAAAATAAACCTAATTTTCGTCCCTTTCGTAGAAACGGACCAACCCAAAGTGCTACGTCCTCTAAGCAAGAGGGTAATACTTCTCAAGCCAAGCCAGCTTGGAGACCAATGCAAGGCTGGAACAAGGGAAAGCAGGCCAAGAAACCTGCCACTGCTACCAAGACAGCATGAAATGTTGGCCCCCGATCCGGGACCGGATCTGGTGGGGGGCAGACTCTCTCTCTTCGCTCAGGCTTGGGCAAGAGATGTTCTGGATCCTTGGGCGCTAGAAATAGTCTCCCAAGGTTATCTTCTGGAATTCAGGGGACTTCCCCCAAGGGGGAGGTTCCACAGGTCTCAGTTGTCTTCAGACCACATAAAAAGACAGGCATTCTTACATTGTGTAGAAGACCTGTTAAAAATGGGAGTGATTCATCCTGTTCCATCAAGAGAACAAGGGATGGGGTTCTACTCCAATCTGTTCATAGTTCCCAAAAAAGAGGGAACGTTCAGACCAATCTTAGATCTCAAGATCTTAAACAAGTTTCTCAAGGTTCCATCGTTCAAGATGGAAACCATTCGAACTATTCTTCCTTCCATCCAGGAAGGTCAATTCATGACCACGGTGGATTTAAAGGATGCGTATCTACATATTCCTATCCACAAGGAACATCATCGGTTCCTAAGGTTCGCATTCCTGGACAAACATTACCAGTTCGTGGCGCTTCCTTTCGGATTAGCCACTGCTCCAAGGATTTTCACAAAGGTACTAGGGTCCCTTCTAGCTGTGCTAAGACCAAGGGGCATTGCTGTAGTACCTTACTTGGACGACATTCTGATTCAAGCGTCGTCCCTTCCTCAAGCAAAGGCTCACACGGACATTGTCCTGGCCTTTCTCAGATCTCACGGATGGAAAGTGAACGTGGAAAAGAGTTCTCTATCTCCGTCAACAAGGGTTCCCTTCTTGGGAACAATAATAGACTCCTTAGAAATGAGGATTTTCCTGACAGAGGCCAGAAAAACAAAACTTCTAGACTCTTGTCGGATACTTCATTCCGTTCCTCTTCCTTCCATAGCTCAGTGCATGGAAGTGATCGGGTTGATGGTAGCGGCAATGGACATAGTTCCTTTTGCGCGCATTCATCTAAGACCATTACAACTGTGCATGCTCAGTCAGTGGAATGGGGACTATACAGACTTGTCTCCGAAGATACAAGTAAATCAGAGGACCAGAGACTCACTCCGTTGGTGGCTGTCCCTGGACAACCTGTCACAAGGGATGACATTCCGCAGACCAGAGTGGGTCATTGTCACGACCGACGCCAGTCTGATGGGCTGGGGCGCGGTCTGGGGATCCCTGAAAGCTCAGGGTCTTTGGTCTCGGGAAGAATCTCTTCTACCGATAAATATTCTGGAACTGAGAGCGATATTCAATGCTCTCAAGGCTTGGCCTCAGCTAGCGAGGGCCAAGTTCATACGGTTTCAATCAGACAACATGACAACTGTTGCGTACATCAACCATCAGGGGGGAACAAGGAGTTCCCTAGCGATGGAAGAAGTGACCAAAATCATTCTATGGGCGGAGTCTCACTCCTGCCACCTGTCTGCTATCCACATCCCAGGAGTGGAAAATTGGGAAGCGGATTTTCTGAGTCGTCAGACATTGCATCCGGGGGAGTGGGAACTCCATCCGGAAATCTTTGCCCAAGTCACTCAGCTGTGGGGCATTCCAGACATGGATCTGATGGCCTCTCGTCAGAACTTCAAAGTTCCTTGCTACGGGTCCAGATCCAGGGATCCCAAGGCGGCTCTAGTGGATGCACTAGTAGCACCTTGGACCTTCAAACTAGCTTATGTGTTCCCGCCGTTTCCTCTCATCCCCAGGCTGGTAGCCAGGATCAATCAGGAGAGGGCGTCGGTGATCTTGATAGCTCCTGCGTGGCCACGCAGGACTTGGTATGCAGATCTGGTGAATATGTCATCGGCTCCACCTTGGAAGCTACCTTTGAGACGAGACCTTCTTGTTCAGGGTCCGTTCGAACATCCGAATCTGGTTTCACTCCAGCTGACTGCTTGGAGATTGAACGCTTGATCTTATCGAAGCGAGGGTTCTCAGATTCTGTTATCGATACTCTTGTTCAGGCCAGAAAGCCTGTAACTAGAAAGATTTACCACAAAATTTGGAAAAAATATATCTGTTGGTGTGAATCTAAAGGATTCCCTTGGGACAAGGTTAAGATTCCTAGGATTCTATCCTTCCTTCAAGAAGGATTGGAAAAAGGATTATCTGCAAGTTCCCTGAAGGGACAGATTTCTGCCTTGTCTGTGTTACTTCACAAAAAGCTGGCAGCTGTGCCAGATGTTCAAGCCTTTGTTCAGGCTCTGGTTAGAATTAAGCCTGTTTACAAACCTTTGACTCCTCCTTGGAGTCTCAATTTGGTTCTTTCAGTTCTTCAGGGGGTTGCGTTTGAACCCTTACATTCCGTTGATATTAAGTTATTATCTTGGAAAGTTTTGTTTTTAGTTGCAATTTCTTCTGCTAGAAGAGTTTCAGAATTATCTGCTCTGCAGTGTTCTCCTCCTTATCTGGTGTTCCATGCAGATAAGGTGGTTTTACGTACTAAACCTGGTTTTCTTCCAAAAGTTGTTTCTAACAAAAACATTAACCAGGAGATTATCGTACCTTCTCTGTGTCCGAAACCAGTTTCAAAGAAGGAACGATTGTTGCACAATTTGGATGTTGTTCGCGCTCTAAAATTCTATTTAGATGCTACAAAGGATTTTAGACAAACATCTTCCTTGTTTGTTGTTTATTCCGGTAAAAGGAGAGGTCAAAAAGCAACTTCTACCTCTCTTTCTTTTTGGATTAAAAGCATCATCAGCTTGGCTTACGAGACTGCCGGACGGCAGCCTCCCGAAAGAATCACAGCTCATTCCACTAGGGCTGTGGCTTCCACATGGGCCTTCAAGAATGAGGCTTCTGTTGATCAGATATGTAGGGCAGCGACTTGGTCTTCACTGCACACTTTTACCAAATTTTACAAGTTTGATACTTTTGCTTCTTCTGAGGCTATTTTTGGGAGAAAGGTTTTGCAAGCCGTGGTGCCTTCCATTTAGGTGACCTGATTTGCTCCCTCCCTTCATCCGTGTCCTAAAGCTTTGGTATTGGTTCCCACAAGTAAGGATGACGCCGTGGACCGGACACACCTATGTTGGAGAAAACAGAATTTATGTTTACCTGATAAATTACTTTCTCCAACGGTGTGTCCGGTCCACGGCCCGCCCTGGTTTTTTTAATCAGGTCTGATAATTTATTTTCTTTAACTACAGTCACCACGGTACCATATGGTTTCTCCTATGCAAATATTCCTCCTTAACGTCGGTCGAATGACTGGGGTAGGCGGAGCCTAGGAGGGATCATGTGACCAGCTTTGCTGGGCTCTTTGCCATTTCCTGTTGGGGAAGAGAATATCCCACAAGTAAGGATGACGCCGTGGACCGGACACACCGTTGGAGAAAGTAATTTATCAGGTAAACATAAATTCTGTTTTTTATTATTCAATCAAGAGTTTGTTATTTTAAAATAGTGCTGGTATGTACTATTTACTCTGAAACAGAAAAGAGATGAAGATTTCTGTTTGTAAGAGGAAAATGATTTTAGCAACCGTTACTAAAATCGATGGCTGTTCCACACAGGACTGTTGAGAGCAATTAACTTCAGTTGGGGGAACAGTGAGCAGACTTTTGCTGCTTGAGGTATGACACATTCTAACAAGACGATGTAATGCTGGAAGCTGTCATTTTCCCTATGGGATCCGGTAAGCCATTTTTATTACAGGCAGTAAATAAGGGCTTCACAAGGGCTTTTTAAGACTGTAGACATTTTCTGGGCTAAATCGATTCATATATACACATATTTAGCCTTGAGGAATCATTTTAATCTGGGTATTTTGTAAAATAATATCGGCAGACACTGTTTTGGACACCTTATTCTCCAGGGGCTTTCCCTAATCATAGGCAGAGCCTCATTTTCGCGCCGGTATTGCGCACTTGTTTTTGAGAAGCATGACATGTAGTCGCATGTGTGAGGAGCTCTGATACATAGAAAAGACTTTCTGAAGGCGTCATTTGGTATCGTATTCCCCTTTGGGCTTGGTTGGGTCTCAGCAAAGCAGATACCAGGGACTGTAAAGGGGTTAAAGATAAAAACGGCTCCGGTTCCGTTATTTTAAGGGTTAAAGCTTCCAAATTTGGTGTGCAATACTTTTAAGGCTTTAAGACACTGTGGTGAAATTTTGGTGAATTTTGAACAATTCCTTCATACTTTTTCGCAATTGCAGTAATAAAGTGTGTTCAGTTTGAAATTTAAAGTGACAGTAACGGTTTTATTTTAAAACGTTTTTTGTACTTTGTTATCAAGTTTATGCCTGTTTAACATGTCTGAACTACCAGATAGACTGTGTTCTGAATGTGGGGAAGCCAAGGTTCCTTCTCATTTAAATAGATGTGATTTATGTGACACAAAATTTAGAGAAAATGATGCCCAAGATGATTCCTCAAGTGAGGGGAGTAAGCATGGTACTGCATCATCTCCTCCTTCGTCTACACCAGTCTTGCCCACTCAGGAGGCCCCTAGTACATCTAGCGCGCCAATACTCCTTACTATGCAACAATTAACGGCTGTAATGGATAATTCTATCAAAAACATTTTAGCCAAAATGCCCACTTATCAGCGTAAGCGCGACTGCTCTGTTTTAGAAAATACTGAAGAGCATGAGGACGCTGATGATATTGGTTCTGAAGTGCCCCTACACCAGTCTGAGGGGGCCAGGGAGGTTTTGTCTGAGGGAGAAATTTCAGATTCAGGGAAAATTTCTCAACAAGCTGAACCTGATGTGATTACATTTAAATTTAAGTTGGAACATCTCCGCGCTCTGCTTAAGGAGGTGTTATCCACTCTGGATGATTGTGAGAATTTGATCATCCCAGAGAAACTATGTAAAATGGACAAGTTCCTAGAGGTCCCGGGGCCCCCAGAAGCTTTTCCTATACCCAAGCGGGTGGCGGACATTGTAAATAAAGAATGGGAAAGGCCCGGTATACCTTTCGTCCCTCCCCCCATATTTAAAAAATTGTTTCCTATGGTCGACCCCAGAAAGGACTTATGGCAGACAGTCCCCAAGGTCGAGGGGGCGGTTTCTACTTTAAACAAACGCACCACTATACCCATAGAAGATAGTTGTGCTTTCAAAGATCCTATGGATAAAAAATTAGAAGGTTTGCTTAAAAAGATGTTTGTTCAGCAAGGTTACCTTCTACAACCAATTTCATGCATTGTCCCTGTCACTACAGCCGCGTGTTTCTGGTTCGATGAGCTAGAGAAGGCGATCACTAGTGATTCTCCTCCTTATGAGGAGATTATGGACAGAATCCGTGCTCTCAAATTGGCTAATTCTTTCACCCTAGACGCCACTTTGCAATTGGCTAGGTTAGCGGCGAAGAATTCTGGGTTTGCTATTGTGGCGCGCAGAGCGCTTTGGTTGAAATCTTGGTCAGCGGATGCGTCTTCCAAGAACAAATTACTTAACATTCCTTTCAAGGGGAAAACACTGTTTGGCCCTGACTTGAAAGAGATTATCTCGGATATCACTGGGGGTAAGGGCCACGCCCTTCCTCAGGATAGGTCTTTCAAGGCCAAAAATAAACCTAATTTTCGTCCCTTTCGTAGAAACGGACCAGCCCCAAGTGCTACGTCCTCTAAGCAAGAGGGTAATACTTCTCAAGCCAAGCCAGCCTGGAGACCAATGCAAGGCTGGAACAAGGGAAAGCAGGCCAAGAAGCCTGCCACTGCTACCAAGACAGCATGAAATGTTGGCCCCCGATCCGGGACCGGATCTGGTGGGGGGCAGACTCTCTCTCTTTGCTCAGGCTTGGGCAAGAGATGTTCTGGATCCTTGGGCACTAGAAATAGTCTCCCAAGGTTATCTTCTGGAATTCAAGGGGCTTCCCCCAAGGGGGAGGTTCCACAGGTCTCAATTGTCTTCAGACCACATAAAGAGACAGGCATTCTTACATTGTGTAGAAGACCTGTTAAAAATGGGAGTGATTCATCCTGTTCCATCAGGAGAACAAGGGATGGGGTTCTACTCCCAAAAAAGAGGGAACGTTCAGACCAATCTTAGATCTCAAGATCCTAAACAAGTTTCTCAAGGTTCCATCGTTCAAAATGGAAACCATTCGAACAATTCTTCCTTCCATCCAGGAAGGTCAATTCATGACCACGGTGGATTTAAAGGATGCGTATCTACATATTCCTATCCACAAGGAACATCATCGGTTCCTAAGGTTCGCATTCCTGGACAAGCATTACCAGTTCGTGGCACTTCCTTTCGGATTAGCCACTGCTCCAAGGATTTTCACAAAGGTACTAGGGTCCCTTCTAGCGGTGCTAAGACCAAGGGGCATTGCAGTAGTACCTTACTTGGACGACATTCTGATTCAAGCGTCGTCCCTTCCTCAAGCAAAGGCTCACACGGACATAGTCCTGGCCTTTCTCAGATCTCACGGATGGAAAGTGAACGTAGAAAAGAGTTCCCTATCTCCGTCAACAAGGGTTCCCTTCTTGGGAACAATAATAGACTCCTTAGAAATGAGGATTTTTCTGACAGAGGCCAGAAAAACAAAACTTCTGAACTCTTGTCAAATACTTCATTCCGTTCCTCTTCCTTCCATAGCGCAGTGCATGGAAGTCATAGGTTTGATGGTAGCGGCAATGGACATAGTTCCTTTTGCGCGCATTCATCTAAGACCATTACAACTGTGCATGCTCAGTCAGTGGAATGGGGACTATACAGACTTGTCTCCGACGATACAAGTAAATCAGAGGACCAGAGATTCACTCCGTTGGTGGCTGTCCCTGGACAACCTGTCACAAGGGATGAACTTCCGCAGACCAGAGTGGGTCATTGTCACAACCGACGCCAGTCTGATGGGCTGGGGCGCGGTCTGGGGACCCCTGAAAGCTCAGGGTCTTTGGTCTCGGGAAGAATCTCTCCTACCAATAAATATTCTGGAACTGAGGGCGATACTCAATGCTCTCAAGGCTTGGCCTCAGCTAGCAAAGGCCAAGTTCATACGGTTTCAATCAGACAACATGACGACTGTTGCGTACATCAACCATCAGGGGGGAACAAGGAGTTCCCTGGCGATGGAAGAAGTGACCAAAATCATTCAATGGGCGGAGACTCACTCCTGCCACCTGTCTGCAATCCACATCCCAGGAGTGGAAAATTGGGAAGCGGATTTTCTGAGTCGTCAGACATTACATCCGGGGGAGTGGGAACTCCATCCGGAAATCTTTGCCCAAATTACTCAACTGTGGGGCATTCCAGACATGGATCTGATGGCCTCTCGTCAGAACTTCAAGGTTCCTTGCTACGGGTCCAGATCCAGGGATCCCAAGGCGGCTCTAGTAGATGCACTAGTAGCACCTTGGACCTTCAAACTAGCTTATGTGTTCCCACCGTTTCCTCTCATCCCCAGGCTGGTAGCCAGGATCAATCAGGAGAGGGCATCGGTGATCTTGATAGCTCCTGCGTGGCCACGCAGGACTTGGTATGCAGATCTGGTGAATATGTCATCGGCTCCACCATGGAAGCTACCTTTGAGACGAGACCTTCTTGTTCAAGGTCCGTTCGAACATCCGAATCTGGTTTCACTCCAACTGACTGCTTGGAGATTGAACGCTTGATCTTATCAAAGCGAGGGTTCTCAGATTCTGTTATTGATACTCTTGTTCAGGCCAGAAAGCCTGTAACTAGAAAAATTTACCACAAAATATGGAAAAAATATATCTGTTGGTGTGAATCTAAAGGATTCCCTTGGGACAAGGTAAAAATTCCTAAGATTCTATCCTTTCTTCAAGAAGGATTGGAGAAAGGATTATCTGCAAGTTCCTTGAAGGGACAGATTTCTGCCTTGTCTGTGTTACTTCACAAAAAGCTGGCAGCTGTGCCAGATGTTCAAGCCTTTGTTCAGGCTCTGGTTAGAATCAAGCCTGTTTACAAACCTTTGACTCCTCCTTGGAGTCTCAACTTAGTTCTTTCAGTTCTTCAGGGGGTTCCGTTTGAACCCTTACATTCCGTTGATATTAAGTTATTATCTTGGAAAGTTTTGTTTTTGGTTGCAATTTCTTCTGCTAGAAGAGTTTCAGAATTATCTGCTCTGCAGTGTTCTCCTCCTTATCTGGTGTTCCATGCAGATAAGGTGGTTTTACGTACTAAACCTGGTTTTCTTCCGAAAGTTGTTTCTAACAAAAACATTAACCAGGAGATAGTCGTGCCTTCTTTGTGTCCGAATCCAGTTTCAAAGAAGGAACGTTTGTTGCACAATTTGGATGTTGTTCGCGCTCTAAAATTCTATTTAGATGCTACTAAGGATTTTAGACAAACATCTTCCTTGTTTGTTGTTTATTCTGGTAAAAGGAGAGGTCAAAAAGCAACTTCTACCTCTCTCTCTTTTTGGATTAAAAGCATCATCAGATTGGCTTATGAGACTGCCGGACGGCAGCCTCCTGAAAGAATCACAGCTCATTCCACTAGGGCTGTGGCTTCCACATGGGCCTTCAAGAACGAGGCTTCTGTTGATCAGATATGTAGGGCAGCGACTTGGTCTTCACTGCACACTTTTACCAAATTTTACAAGTTTGATACTTTTGCTTCTTCTGAGGCTATTTTTGGGAGAAAGGTTTTGCAAGCCGTGGTGCCTTCCATTTAGGTGACCTGATTTGCTCCCTCCCTTCATCCGTGTCCTAAAGCTTTGGTATTGGTTCCCACAAGTAAGGATGACGCCGTGGACCGGACACACCTATGTTGGAGAAAACAGAATTTATGTTTACCTGATAAATTACTTTCTCCAACGGTGTGTCCGGTCCACGGCCCGCCCTGGTTTTTTAATCAGGTCTGCTATTTTATTTTCTTTAACTACAGTCACCACGGTATCATATGGTTTCTCCTATGCAAATATTCCTCCTTTACGTCGGTCGAATGACTGGGGTAGGCGGAGCCTAGGAGGGATCATGTGACCAGCTTTGCTGGGCTCTTTGCCATTTCCTGTTGGGGAAGAGAATATCCCACAAGTAAGGATGACGCCGTGGACCGGACACACCGTTGGAGAAAGTAATTTATCAGGTAAACATAAATTCTGTTTTTATGTCTACACCTAACACCCTAACATGAACACCGAGTCTAAACACCCCTAATCTTACACTTATTAACCCCTAATCTGCCGTCCCCGACATCGCCAACACCTACATTATATTATTAACCCCTAATCTGCCACTCTGGACACCGCCGCCACCTACATTATACTAATGAACCCCTAATCTGATGCCCCCAACATCGCCAAACCCTACATTATATTTATTAACCCTTAATCTGCCGCCCCATATGTCGTCTCAACCTACCTACAATTATTAACCCCTAATCTTCCGCCCCCAACGTCGCCACCACTATATTAAAGTTATTAACCCCTAAACCTAAGTCTAACCCTAACCCCCCCCAGAACTTAAATATAATTTAAATAAATCTAAATATAATTACTACAATTAACTAAATTATTCCTATTTAAAACGAAATACTTACCTATAAAATAAACCCTAAGCTAGCTACAATATAACTAATAGTTACATTTGTATCTAGCTTAGGGTTTATTTTTATTTTATAGGCAACTTTGTATTTATTTTAACTAGGTAGAATAGTTATAAATAGTTATTAACTATTTAATAACTTCCTAGTTAAAATAAATACAAATATACCTGTAAAATAAAACCTAACCTAAGTTACAATTACACCTAACACTACACTATCATTAAATAAATTAAATAAATTACCTACAATTAATTACAATTAAATAAAATAAACTAAAGTACGAAAAAAACCCACTAAATTACAGAAAATAATAAAATAATTACAATTTAAACTAATTACACCTAATCTAATCCCCCAAAATAAAAAAAAATCCCTACCCTATACTAAATTACAAATAGCCCTTAAAAGGGCCTTTTGCGGGGCATTGCACAAAAGTAATCAGCTCTTTTACCTGTAAAAAAGAAATACAATACCCCCCCAACATTAAAACCCACCATCCATACACCCAACCCTACTCTAAAACCCACCCAATCCCCCCTTAATAAAACCTAATATTAACCCCTTGAAGATCACCCTGCCTTGAGACGTCTTCACCCAACCAGGCAGAAGTGGTCCTCCAGACGGTCCGAAGTCTTCATCCTATCCGGGCAGAAGAGGTGGCATCTTCTATCTTCATCCATCCGGCGCGGAGCGGGTCCATTTTCCGATGACTAACACTAAATGACAGTACCTTTAAGTGACGTCATCCAAGATGGCGCCCCTTCAATTACGATTGGCTGATAGAATTCTATTAGCCAATCGGAATTAAGGTAGAAAAAATCCTATTGGCTGATCCAATCAGCCAATAGGATTGAGCTCACATTCTATTGGCTGTTCCAATCAGCCAATAGAATGCGAGCTGAATCCTATTGGCTGATTGGATCAGCCAATAGGATTTTTTCTACCTTAATTCCGATTGGCTGATAGAATTCTATCAGCCAATCAGAATTGAAGGGATGCCACCTTGGATGACGTCACATAAAGGTACCGTCATTTAGTGTTAGTCGTCGGAAAGAAGAGGATGCTCCAAGTCGGATGTCTTGAAGATGGACCCGCTCCGCTCCGGATGGATGAAGATAGAAGATGCCGCCTGGATGAAGACTTCTGCCCGTCTGGAGGACCCCTTCTGCCCGGATAGGATGAATACTTCGGACAGTCTGGAGGACCACTTCTGCCCGGTTGGGTGAAGATGTCTCAAGGTAGGGTGATCTTCAAGGGGTTAGTGTTAGGTTTTATTAAGGGGGATTGGGTGGGTTTTAGAGTAGGGTTGGGTGTGTGGGTGGTGGGTTTTAATGTTGGGGGGGGTTATTGTATTTTTTTTTTTACAGGTAAAGAGCTGATTACTTTGGGGAAATGCCCCGCAAAAGGCCCTTTTAAGGGCTATTTGTAATTTAGTATAGGGTAGGGATTTTTTTTATTTTGGGGGGCTTTTTTATTTTATTAGGGGGATTAGATTAGGTGCAATTAGCTTAAAAAAATTGTAATTATTTTATTTTCTGAAATTTAGTGTTTTTTTTTCCGTACTTTAGTTTATTTAATTGTAATTAATTGTAGTTAATTTAGATAATTTATTTAATGATAGTGTAGTGTTAGGTGTAATTGTAACTTAGGTTAGGTTTTATTTTACAGGTATATTTGTATTTATTTTAACTAG
Organism: Bombina bombina; assembly: GCF_027579735.1. NCBI lineage: Eukaryota > Metazoa > Chordata > Amphibia > Anura > Bombinatoridae > Bombina > Bombina bombina. Next base: position 233,225,426 of record NC_069499.1, read on the forward strand.
GAAGTTATTAAATAGTAAACTATTTAATAACTATTGTACATAGTTAAAATAAATACAAAGTTGCCTGTAAAATAAATATAAACCCTAAGCTAGATACAAATGTAACTATTAGTTAGGGGGGTGTTAGGGTTAGACTTAGGTTTAGGGGTTAATAACTTTAATATAGTTGTGGCGACGTTGGGGGCGGCAGATTAGGGGTTAATAAACGTAGGTAGGTGTCGGCGATGTTAGGGACGGCAGATTAGGGGTTAATAAAATTTAACTAATGTTTGCGAGGCAGGAGTGCGGCGGTTTAGGGGTTAATATATTTATTGAAGTGGCGGCGATGTCCGGTCGGCAGATTAGGGGTTAAAAAATATATTTAAGTGTTTGTGATGTGGGGGGGGGGGCTCGGTTTAGGGGTTAATAAGTAGTTTATGGGTGTTAGTGTACTTTTTAGCACTTTAGTTATGAGTTTTATGTTACAGCGTTAGCCCATAAAACTCTTAACTACTGACTTTTAAATGCGGTAGGAGTCTTGACAGGAGAGGGTCTACCGCTCACTTTTTCCAAGACTTGTAATACCGGCGTTAGGAAAATCCCATTGAAAAGATAGGATACGCAATTTACATAAGTGGATGTGCGGTATGCTCGAGTCGCAGAAAAAAAGTGAGCGGTACACCTGTAACATCCAGACTCGTAATACCAGCGGGTGTTAAAAAGCAGCGTTGGGACCTCTCAACGCTGCTTTTTAAGGCTAACGCAAGACTCGTAATCTAGTCGACTATGTCTAACAATTATATATAATTATATTATAATATATATGTTATACATTTTTGCAAACATCGCTGCAATGTGATGGTATGTAAGGTTTAAGACTCGTGCACATTCCTGAACTTCTTGTCTTTCTGAATACTAGTGATAATCATCACCGTATTTCAATATGATTAGATGCTGTTTTTCTCCTTTAAGACCAGCTATCTCGGTTGCACATGATTCTCAAGCCTTTTATGCTCCGGCGAATCAAAAAGGATGTGGAAAATGAACTTTCTGATAAGGTGAGATGTGCGTAGAAGGCTGAGGTTTTTTTTTGTTGTGTTTTTTTTTTTTATCTGGTTGTTTGGTGTCAAATTTGGTATGAACAGCCATGAAAAATGAGATAAGAAATTACATCCCTCTGTTTGCCTTTGCAGATTGAAATCCTTATGTATTGCAACCTCACCAGTCGCCAGAAGCTGTTGTATCAGGCTTTGAAAAATAAGATTTCCATCGATGATCTTCTGCAGTCCTCTATGGGCACAGCTCAGCAATCACAGAATACCACCAGCAGCCTTATGAACTTAGTTATGCAGTTTAGAAAGGTGAGAGTGAATCGGTTTAGCCACAGCTATTGGCATGGGGGCCCACACTTTAATCACATTCATTGTAATAACACTACTTAGATTTATCATATAAAGCTTATGTTAATTAGTGTTTGGCAAACAATCTGAACCAATCAATCTTTTATGCATTTAAAACAAAATCCAAATACCCAAAGTAACTTTTAGTACACCTATAAGGCCTTCCTAGTACTATAAAATCTCCCCTGCTAGTCAAAAGAATAAATGAACAACATTTCTGAAACAGGTAATACTTCCCCAACACAATACCAAGGCTAATCATGCATGTGTAAGTGTAGTTGCTGCCATCTTGATCCTTATATATCACTTTCTGCAGACAGAACCCTTATTGTATAATATTTCTCTTGTAAGGTGTATCCAGTCCACGGGTTCATCCATTACTTGTGGGATATTCTCCTTCCCAACAGGAAGTTGCAAGAGGACACCCACAGCAGAGCTGTCTATATAGCTCCTCCCCTAACCCCCACCCCCAGTCATTCTCTTGCAACTCTCGACAACTGAAGTATCAAGAGATATGTGGTGACTTAGTGTAGTGTTACCTTCAATCAAGAGTTTGTTATTTTTAAACGGTACCGGCGTTGTACTGTTTTACTCTCAGGCAGAAATTGGAAGAAGAATTCTGCCTGGAGGTTGATGATCTTAGCGGTTTGTAACTAAGGTCCATTGATGTTCTCACACATAACTGAAGAGTATGGGAAAACTTCAGTTGGGGGAACGGTCTGCAGATTACCTGCTTTGAGCTTTAAGTTCTAGAAAATGCTGACAGAGCCTTGTGTATTTGAGGTAAGCTTGATGCAGTGATTTAACAACGACTGGGATCATGCTTACAAAACAGGGTAATACTCATGTTAATATTATTTAGTGTCAAAACGTTTACATGTTTTCATAAATAGAACGTTTTTTTCTCTGAGGGAGATAAATCTTTATTTGGGGCCTAGTTTTCCACATGGCTAGTCAGATACTCCTAGGAGTATTTTCTTAAGGCCCCTCTGACATCCAGTACATGGTGGGAGGGGCCTATTTTAGCGCTCTAGCTGCGCAGTTTTAATTCACACTGAGACATCCAGCTTCCCTAGAGGAGTACTTTGGCATCTGAGGACCATTATAAAGGGTTTATTCCTTCACCAAATCGTATTTGTGGGCAGGTAGGAGCCTCAGCAGAGCTGTGGCAAGGTGCTCAACTGTTTTTTACCGGTGGTTGACGTTTTTAAATCCGGTTTGGGGGCTAAGGGGTTAACCATCCATTTGCAAGTGGGTGCAATGTTGCTTTAGTCCCTTACACACACTGTAAAAATTTCGAAGACTTTACTATATTTTTACACTGTTTTGCAGTTTAAGTGCTATTTTTTTTCTCTTAAAGGCACAGTAACATTTTTGTTTAATTGCTGTTTCACCTTTATTAAAGTGTTTTCCAAGCTTGCTTGTCTCATTACTAGTCTGTTAAACATGTCTGACATAGAGGAAACTCTTTGTTCAATATGTTTGGAAGCCATTGTGGAACCCCCTCTTAGAATGTGTACCAAATGTGCTGAAATTTCTATAAACTATAAAGACCATATTATGGCACTTAAAGATTTATCTCCAGAGGATTCTCTGACTGAAAAAAGGGAGATTATGTCATCTAGCTCTCCCCATGTGTCAAAACCTATAACTCCCGCTCAAGTGACGCTAAGTACATCTAGCGCGTTTAATTATTTTACCTTACAGGACATGGCGGCAGTTATGAATGCTACCCTCTCAGAGGTATTGTCCAAACTGCCAGGGTTACAGGGAAAGCGAGACAGCTCTGGGGCCAGAACTAATACAGAGCTTTCTGACGCTTTAATACCTGTGTCCGATATACCCTCACAATGCTCAGAAGCTGAGGCAGGAGAAGGCGTTGCTTCAGTCTGATTCTGAAATGACAGCGTTTAAATTTAAGCTCGAACACCTCCGCTTATTGCTTAGGGAGGTTTTAGCGACTCTGGATGACTGTGAACCCATGGTAGTTCCAGAGAAATTGTGTAAGATGGACAAATATTTAGCAGTACCTGTTTACACTGATGTTTTTCCAGTCCCTAAGAGGTTTTCGGAAATTATTACTAAGGAATGGGATAGACCAGGTGTGCCGTTCTCTCCCCCTCCTGCTTTTAAAAAGATGATTCCCATAGATGCCGCCATACGGGACTCATGGCAGACGGTCCCTAAGGTGGAGGGAGCAGTCTCTACCCTAGCTAAGCGTACAACTATCCCCGTCGAGGACAGTTGTGCTTTCCTAGATCCTATGGATAAAAAATTGGAGGGTCTCCTTAAGAAAAGGTTTTATTCTCCAGCCTCTTGCATGCATTGCCCCAGTTACTGCTGCAGCGGCTTTTTGGTTCGAGTCTCTTGAGGAGGCTCTACAGGTGGAGACCCCGTTAGATGATATTTTAGACAGGATTAAAGCTCTTTGGTTAGCTAATTCCTTTATTTCTGACGCCGTTTTTCATTTAACCAAGCTAACGGCTAAGAATTCAGGTTTTGCCATTCTGGAGCGCAGGGCGCTATGGCTTAAGTCCTAGTCTGCAGACGTTACTTCAAAGTCTAAGCTTCTTAACATCCCCTTCAAGGGACAGACCCTATTCGGGCCTGGCCTGAAGGAGATCCTCTCTGACATTACTGGAGGAAAGGGTCATGCCCTTCCTCAGGATAGGTCCAGTAAATTAAGGACCAAGCAGAATAATTTTCGTTCCTTTTGAAACTTCAAGGGTGGCGCAGCTTCGGCTTCCTCTAATGCAAAACAAGAGGGAAATTTTGCCCAGTCCAAACCAGTCTGGAGACCTAACCCGACTTAAAACAAAGGGAAGCAGGCCAAGAAGCCTGCTGCTGCCTCTAAGACAGCATGAAGGGGTAGCCCCCGATCCGGGACCGGATCTAGTAGGGGGCAGACTTTCTCTCTTCGCCCAGGCTTGGGCAAGAGACGTCCAGGATCCCTGGGAACTAGAGATAGTTTCCCAGGGTTATCTTCTGGAATTCAAAGGATCATCTCCAAAGGGGAGATTTAATCTCTCACAATTATCTGCAAACCAGATAAAGAGAGAGGCATTCTTACGTTGCGTTCAAGACCTACTGGTTATGGGAGTAATCCACCCAGTTCCAAGAGAGGAACAGGGACAGGGTTTCTATTCAAACCTGTTTATAGTTCCTAAAAAAGAGGGAACTTTCAGACCAATTTTGGATCTCAAGATCCTAAACAAATTTCTCAGGGTCCCATCCTTCAAAATGGAGATAATCCGAACCATCCTCCCTATGATCCAGGAGGGTCAATATATGACTACCGTGGACTTAACGGATGCTTATCTCCACATTCCGATTCACAGAGAGCATCATCAGTTCCTAAGGTTCGCCTTCCTAGACAGGCATTACCAGTTTGTGGCTCTTCCCTTCGGGTTAGCCACGGCGCCAAAAGTCTTTACAAAGTTCTAGGGTCCCTTCTGGCGGTCCTAAGGCCACAGGGCATAGCGGTGGCTCCTTACCTAGACGACATTCTTATTCAGGCGTCGACTTTTCAAATCGCCAAGTCCCATACGGACATTGTTCTGGCCTTTCTGAGGTCTCACGGGTGGAAAGTGAACAGAGAAAAGAGTTCTCTTTCTCCCTTCACAAGAGTTTCCTTCCTAGGAACTCTGATAGATTCCGTAGAAATGAAGATTTTTCTGACGGAGGTCAGTATATGAAAGCTTCTAACTTCCTGCCGTGTTCTTCATTCCACTTCTCGGCCGTCAGTGGCTCAGTGTATGTAAATGATCGGCCTACTGGTAGTGGCAATGGACATCGTTCCGTTTGCCCGCCTACATCTCAGACCACTGCAACTTTGCATGCTCAATCAGTGGAATGGGGACTACACAGATTTGTCTCCTCTGTTAAATCTGGATCAAAAGACCAGGGATTCTCTTCTCTGGTGGTTATCTCGGGTCCACCTGTCCAGGGGAATGAGTTTCCGCAGGCCAGAGTGGACTATAGTGACGACAGATGCCAGCCTTCTGGGCTGGGGTGCAGTCTGGAACTCCCTGAAGGCTCAGGGTTCGTGGACTCAGGAGGAAGCCCTCCTTCCGATAAACATTCTGCAACTCAGAGCGATATTCAATGCTCTTCAGGCTTGGCCTCAGGTAGCTGCGGTCAGATTCATCAGATTTCAGTCGGATAATATCACGACTGTAGCCTATACCAACCATCAAAGGGGAACAGGGAGTCCCCTGGCAATGATGGAAGTTTCCAAAATTATTCTATGGGCGGAGGTTCACTCTTGCCATCTATCTGCTATCCATATCCCAGGAGTAGAGAACTGGGAGGCGGACTTTCTAAGTCGGCAGACTTTTCATCCGGGGGAGTGGGAGCTCCATCCGGAGGTATTTGCCCAGCTGATTCAAATATGGGGCAAACCAGAACTGGATCTGATGGCGTCTCGTCAGAACGCCAAGCTTCCTCGTTACGGGTCCAGGTCAAGGGATCCCAGGCAACGCTGATAGATGCTCTAGCAGTGCCCTGGTCCTTCAACCTGGCTTTTGTGTTTCCACCATTTCCTCTCCTCCCTCGTCTGATTGCCAAGATCAAGCAGGAGAGATCTTCGGTGATTTTGATAGCACCTGCGTGGCCACGCAGGACTTGGTATGCAGATCTGGTGGACATGTCATCCTTCCCAGCATGGACTCTGCCGCTGAGGCAGGACCTTCTACTCCAAGGTCCATTCAAACATCCAAATCTAGTTTCTCTGCGTCTGACTGCTTGGAGATTGAACGCTTGATTTTATCAAAACGTGGTTTCTCTGAGTCGGTCATTGATACCTTGATTCAGGCTCGAAAGCCTGTCACCAGGAAAATCTATCATAAGATATGGTGTAAATATCTTCATTGGTGTGAATCCAAGGGTTACTCGTGGAGTAAGGTCAGGATTCCCAGGATACTATCTTTTCTCCAAGAAGGATTGGAAAAGGGATTATAGGCTAGTTCCTTAAAGGGACAGATTTCTGCTCTGTCTATTCTTTTGCACAAGCGCCTGGCTGATGTTCCAGACATTCAGGCGTTTTGTCAGGCTTTGGTTAGAATCAGGCCTGTGTTTAAACCTGTTGCTCTGCCATGGAGTTTAAATTTAGTTCTTAACGTTCTTCAAGGGGTTCCGTTTGAACCCTTGCATTCCATAGATATCAAGCTTTTATCTTGGAAAGTTCTGTTTTTAGTAGCTATCTCTTCGGCTCGAAGAGTTTCAGAGTTATCTGCCTTGCAGTGTGATTCTCCTTATCTGATCTTCCATGCAGATAAGGTAGTTTTGCGTACAAAACCTGGGTTTCTTCCTATGGTAGTATCTAATAGGAATATCAATCAGTAAATTGTTGTTCCGTCACTGTGTCCTAATCCTTCTTCAAAGAAGGAACGTCTGTTACACAATCTTGACGTGGTTCGTGCTTTAAAGTTTTATTTGCAAGCTACTAAGGATTTTCGTCAAACATCTGCATTGTTTGTTGTCTAGTAAGAAGGAATGGGGCGTATCTATAAGACCTATCAGTATGATAGCAACGTAGGTCAGAATATCATGTACAAACTTTGTCAATACTTGGCTTCACCGCTTAACAAACCACTGTTAGGCACACTGTTCGTGATATATATTGAAATAGTCAGTCCCTCTTGGTATCAAGCTGTTACAAATCCGTAATAACATGAAATGTTCGCTCACCTAATATCCAGACCAGGGTGGCCTCCAAGCCTTCTCCTTGCACGGCTGCTTCTGGTGTATCCGCTGGCCTCAGGGACAGTCACAGCTCTCCAAACTTGTGACCACTCCCAACGCTTACACAGCGTAGCCGCTTAGCAGGATAACTTTACCATTTCAATCAAGCCGTGTTCTCATCCAACTAGTTGAAAGGAAGGGGAGGAAGATGACGTAGACAAGTAACGGGTAAGTTAAACAGCATCCAATGGGAATCGACAAAAACGGGGGGGTGTAGCCCAACTCCAAATAGGATTGGATAGAAATCCACAATCGCGCCAAAGTGTATGTAGAAATGCCGGTTAAAGCAAAGTCAATCGGCTCAATAGGGCAACGGGCTGTCCTGACTGGTGCAAATCCAAAGTGAAAGTGTTTGTTGTCTACTCTGGAAAGAGGAGAGGCCAAAAGGCTTTGGCAACTTCTCTTTCTTTTTGGCTAAGAAGCATAATCCGTTTAGCTTATGAGACTGCTGGCCAGCAGCCTCCTGAAAGAATTACAGCTCATTCTACTAGAGCGGTAGCTTCCACATGGGCTTTTAAACATGAGGCCTCTGTTGAACAGATTTGTAAGGCAGCGACTTGGTCTTCGCTTCATACTCTTTCTAAATTCTACAAATTTGATACTTTTGTTTCCTCTGAGGCTATTTTTGGGAGAAAGGTCTTACGGGCAGTGGTGCCTTCTGTTTAAGTACCTGCCTTGTCCCTCCCTTCATCCGTGTCCTAAAGCTTTGGTATTGGTATCCCACAAGTAATGGATGAACCCGTGGACTGGATACACCTTACAAGAGAAAACAAAATTTATGCTTACCTGATAAATTTCTTTCTCTTGTGGTGTATCCAGTCCACGGCCCGCCCTGTCACTTTAAGGCAGGTGTTTTTATTTTTTAAAACTACAGTCACCACTGCACCCTATAGTTTCTCCTTTTTCTTACTTGTCTTCGGTCGAATGACTGGAGGTGGGGGTTAGGGGTGGAGCTATATAGACAGCTCTGCTGTGGGTATCCTCTTGCAACTTCCTGTTGGGAAGGACAATATCCCACAAGTAATGGATGAACCCGTGGACTGGATACACCACAAGAGAAAGAAATTTATCAGGTAACCATAAATTTAGTTTTTTTGGAAATGGCTTAATTAAATGAAGAGCCAGGGTTCTACAGAGAATTGTTAGAAAAATTCTAGCCTAAACTTTATTCTTTTCATCCAAATTTGCCAAATAGAATGAAATGTAATGTTTTACCTTTTTTAACCCAGCTGTTGAGATATATATATATATATATATATATATAATTTTTTTATTATTTTTTTTACTCCTCAGGTGTGTAATCATTCAGAGCTGTTTGAACGTCAAGAGACATGGTCTCCTTTTCACTTGTCATTGAGGCCGTACCAGAAATCAAAATTTCTTTACCGCCATGGGAACATAAACTGTTTCAACTATTCACGAAACAGGTGAGATAATCTGTCAAAGCAACAGAGTAGTGGGAACAGATCATGAATAATTCCGGGGAGATGAGCTTCAATCTGCAAAACTCAGACAAGCAGTAATGGCATGGGAAGTTTAGAAGATTGTGATAGATATACATATTGAATTATTATCAGGAGAAGTGGAACTAGCGATAACTGCCTTTAATAATTTTTATATACAAGGGTAGATCAGTAAGTCGTATTCTTGTCATAGAAAGAACTCATTTAGGTCTATAACATAATGCTCCTTCAGTTCAACACACTTCTGCAAACAGCGTGGCAAAATTTGTATGAAAAGTGTATATTTACTATCCATCCATTCATGAACACCTGCAATCATTTCATGATAGTTCACAGAACTTAATCCTCACAGGTTATCCTTCAAACATAGGAGCAGGGAATATTCTCATGTGAGATGGTATGGTGAATATTGAGGGGGTGGGGGGATCCAGTAATTCAAATTCAGCTTCATAGATATCAGCCATGAAAACAAAGGGCTTGTGCATGGGAGAATTGTCTTGGTGGAACAACACTTTTGACTGAACTTGCCTTGTCTCTTCTTTTTAATTGCTTTGCACAATTTTCCAATCCTGTTGGTGTAGTTGTCATCTGTTATGGGCACCCAACTTTGCATGAAGTCAATTATCAAAAATGTCCCTGCATCCTAAAATAGATATGCAATAACCTTGCCTGCACATGCATGGACGCAACATTTTCAAAATTTAAGAGAGATGTATGTGGTGCTTGCACTGCTTGGATTGTACTTTTGTTTCAGTAACAAAAGGGTAGATCCATGACTCCGCCATTTTGACAAATCACCTTTACAAATAGTCAAAAGTCCTTTGATTTCTTGTGAACTTTCTTCTGGTCTGCAATTAACATTCAGGACTTGATATCCATAAGCTCGACACTCAGGGGAGATGATCTAAGACATCTCATCAGTATGGAAAGATATTTATCTCACTATGCAAGGTTTTGTATGTGAAAGAGACACCTGCATTACAATATAAGGTCTAAAAAAAATCCTTAAGATTTTGTATGATTTCTCTCCATGTGCTGAAAATGTTTTCATGTTTAAAATATCCACTACAATTTACAGTGCTGTTACATATTAAACCCTATTATTGAGGCAGATATGCAAAAAAAAAAACAAAGAATTTTGAGTAGATAGAATAAGAGCAGTATGGACACTACATACAATAAAACCATCTGTCATAATGTACAGATGTTAACCGATAAACCATAATGTCTGTAAGTAGCTAATGGAAGCAAGCACAGAGTAAACTCTCAGTTTTTTCTTATACAGATCAATGGCATTGGACTTTGCTGTTAGCATATTTTCAGTCCTCAGTCACCCATAAAAATGTCATGATTTGTCTCCATAGTTTCTCCACTGGCAACTGTGTTGAGAGACCCAAGTGAGGTGCATCTCTGTCTAATCCTCTCCCCTGCTTAATCTCCTGACACCACTTTTCTTAAATGGTAAAAGTCCACAGCTGCATTCGTTACTTTTGGGAAATAAGAACCTGGCCACCAGGAGGAGGCAAAGACACCCCAGACAAAGGCTTAAATACTCCCCCCACTCCCCTCATCGCCCAGTCATTCTTTGCCTTTCCAGGGTTTCGGCTCGTGTCTCCTTCATTTGTGGAGATGAGCGGTGGAGGACCGTTTGTTTGGTGACGGCGTCTCCTGGAGGACTTTTGGCTCAGTCGAGTCCGTTTGCGGTCTCTGGTTTGGCTTCTGGACTAACTGCGAGTTAGTGTGATTGGGGATTTTCCTCTTAAAATTTTCTCGGCTTCGGACAAAGTGGTGTTTTTTATCGGGTAGAGTTTCAGGCTCGGTGCCCTCAGTATGGGACGCCTATTGTACCCGCCCATCTTGGCATTCAGTGTCCTCTATAGCTTGGGTATTGTTTTCCCAAAAGTAATGAATGCAGCTGTGGACTCTGTCCATTTAAGAAGAAAACATAAATTATGCTTACCTGATAATGTCCTTTTCTTCTGATGGAAAGAGTCCACAGCTCCACACCCGTAATTTTATGTGGGGCGTCCTTATTATTCTTCTGGCACCTTTCACCCTGATATTTCTTCTACTGTTCCTTGTTCCTCGGCAGAATGACTGGGGGATGAGGGGAGTGGGAGGAGTATTTAAGCCTTTGGCTGGGGTGTCTTTACCTCCTCCTGGTGGCCAGGTTCTTATTTCCCAAAAGTAATGAATGCAGCTGTGGACTCTTTCCATCAGAAGAAAAGGAAATTAACAGGTAAGCATAATTTGTTTTTTAACTGTGGTGTAAGATGGAGAATGTTCTAATGTATAAACCAATCCTTGTGGATTTCTGTTGGAGCAGGTGTTTTTTTCATAAAATACTTCTTGACTGTACAATATTTACTTTTCTAAAAGATTCTCAACAGACAACAGCTCACACAACTGTCCTGTAAATAAGAAAAAGTTGTTATTAGATGCTTGAAATGTGGCATCCGCACACTCAAAACAATATAGAACAATATACTTTCACCTCAGTAATGTAGAACCCTGAGCTTATTAATTATGATTAGGACTTATTGATCGATCCTTGTATTAAGCCTGTGCGTAAAAAAATGTTTTTTTGCATCTTCTTAACCTGCATTGCAATGTATTGGAAGATAAAACAATAGGTATTTCTGCTTCACTATTTCAAACATAAGTCCGCAATAACAAAATCCCTTTTGATTATCTTTTTATTGGTGCAGGTGGCTTTCTGTCCTGTTGTCCCCTTTTTCACCTGATCACATTCACAAGTCTCTCTTCCATAGAAAAGGTAGGTTCTTGTGGGTTCTGTAGAATCTACATTTGTACATAATATACAGTCATATTTCCTTCATGAATGTGGAGCTCGTGTCCTGCTCTTTGTAATTTGAGCAAGATTACATCTGAAAAAAATTAATTAAAAATGAAAAAATGGGTTAGTGGTAATAGGTTTATGGTTAAGGTTACATTTTACAAGCGCGTTTTTAAAGTAAAATTCTGCAGAAAAGTCTTCCTAAAACCTAGGTGTCTTCATTAACCCTGTGCCTTCATATGGGTTACTTTAGTATTGAACCTCCATTAACACGTCAGTATATACTTCTAATATAGTGTAAGAGAAAATAAGTTATAGATACCATAAATTGATTTCTCAAATATAAGTAATGTCATATGCAGGCCCAACCAGAAGTTTTTTCTGTTTTGTCATTGGCTGCATATAGGTTTTGGCCTACCTATACATGAATAATAAAACTTATTTGTAAGGTGGGGATAGGCTAAATGCTGTTGGGAGTTTTCTGTCTAAACTGTAAACGCGTGAAACTTTAGATTTTACTATTACCAAATTATGTGGCAATGTTTTCAGTGTAATTAAAGGGACATTAAGCACTACAACATTGTTACTTTAGTAGCTGATTTATAACTTTCCCTTACTGGGTTTAGTAGATGAGATAAGGTAAAATACCATGCTTTTAAACTTACGGAAAACTAGGTTACTCAGTAGTGGCTCCTATTACTTAAAGGGACATAAAACCCAAATTTTTCTCCAACATAGGTGTGTCCGGTCCACGGCGTCATCCTTACTTGTGGGATATTCTCTTCCCCAACAGGAAATGGCAAAGAGCCCAGCAAAGCTGGTCACATGATCCCTCCTAGGCTCCGCCTATCCCAGTCATTCTCTTTGCCGTTGTACAGGCAACATCTCCACGGAGATGGCTTAGAGTTTTTTAGTGTTTAACTGTAGTTTTTCATTATTCAATCAAGAGTTTGTTATTTTCAAACTAGCTTATGTGTTCCCGCCATTTCCTCTCATCCCCAGGCTGATAGCCAGGATCAAGCAGGAGAGGGCGTCGGTGATCTTGATAGCTCCTGCGTGGCCACGCAGGACTTGGTATGCAGATCTGGTGAATATGTCATCGGCTCCACCTTGGAAGCTACCTTTGAGACGAGACCTTCTTGTTCAGGGTCCGTTCGAACATCCGAATCTGGTTTCACTCCAGCTGACTGCTTGGAGATTGAACGCTTGATTTTATCGAAGCGAGGATTCTCAGATTCTGTTATCGATACCCTTGTTCAGGCCAGAAAGCCTGTGACTAGAAAGATTTACCACAAAATTTGGAAAAAATATATCTGTTGGTGTGAATCTAAAGGATTCCCTTGGGACAAGGTTAAGATTCCTAGGATTCTATCCTTCCTTCAAGAAGGATTGGAAAAAGGATTATCTGCAAGTTCCCTGAAGGGACAGATTTCTGCCTTGTCGGTATTACTTCACAAAAAGCTGGCAGCTGTGCCAGATGTTCAAGCCTTTGTTCAGGCTCTGGTTAGAATCAAGCCTGTTTACAAACCTTTGACTCCTCCTTGGAGTCTCAATTTAGTTCTTTCAGTTCTTCAGGGGGTTCCGTTTGAACCCTTACATTCCGTTGATATTAAGTTATTATCTTGGAAAGTTTTGTTTTTAGTTGCGATTTCTTCTGCTAGAAGAGTCTCAGAATTATCTGCTCTGCAGTGTTCTCCTCCTTATCTGGTGTTCCATGCAGATAAGGTGGTTTTACGTACTAAACCTGGTTTTCTTCCAAAAGTTGTTTCTAACAAAAACATTAACCAGGAGATTATCGTACCTTCTCTGTGTCCAAAACCAGTTTCAAAGAAGGAACGTTTGTTGCACAATTTGGATGTTGTTCGCGCTCTAAAATTCTATTTAGATGCTACAAAGGATTTTAGACAAACATCTTCCTTGTTTGTTGTTTATTCAGGTAAAAGGAGAGGTCAAAAGGCAACTTCTACCTCTCTCTCTTTTTGGATTAAAAGCATCATCAGATTGGCTTACGAGACTGCCGGACGGCAGCCTCCCGAAAGAATCACAGCTCATTCCACTAGGGCTGTGGCTTCCACATGGGCCTTCAAGAACGAGGCTTCTGTTGATCAGATATGTAGGGCAGCGACTTGGTCTTCACTGCACACTTTTACCAAATTTTACAAGTTTGATACTTTTGCTTCTTCTGAGGCTATTTTTGGGAGAAAGGTTTTGCAAGCCGTGGTGCCTTCCATTTAGGTGACCTGATTTGCTCCCTCCCTTCATCCGTGTCCTAAAGCTTTGGTATTGGTTCCCACAAGTAAGGATGACGCCGTGGACCGGACACACCTATGTTGGAGAAAACAGAATTTATGTTTACCTGATAAATTTCTTTCTCCAACGGTGTGTCCGGTCCACGGCCCGCCCTGGTTTTTTTAATCAGGTCTGATATTTTATTTTCTTTAACTACAGTCACCACGGTACCATATGGTTTCTCCTATGCAAATATTCCTCCTTAACGTCGGTCGAATGACTGGGGTAGGCGGAGCCTAGGAGGGATCATGTGACCAGCTTTGCTGGGCTCTTTGCCATTTCCTGTTGGGGAAGAGAATATCCCACAAGTAAGGATGACGCCGTGGACCGGACACACCGTTGGAGAAAGAAATTTATCAGGTAAACATAAATTCTGTTTTTCTTTCATGATTCAGATAGAGTATGCAATTATAAACAACTTTCTAATTTACTTATTTTATCTAATTTGCTTAATTCTCTTGATATTCTTTGTTAAAAAGTATATCTAGATATTCTCAGTAGCTGCTGATTGGGTGCTGCACATAGATGTCTCGTGAGATTGGCTCACACGTGTTTTGCTATTTCTTCAACAAAGGATATCTAAAGAATGAAGCAAATTAGATAATAGAAGTAAATTGGAATGCTGTTTAAAATTGTTTTCTCTACCTAAATCAAGAAAGAAACATTTTGGGTTTAGTGTCCCTTTAAGGAGTTAAAATAAATCATCTCTAATTATGTGAACCAAACAGGGGTTGGTTATTGTATTCTCTAAGCTTTTGTATGCTGATTCTAAAGCAAGAACATTTTTTATAGAAAA